>NC_056729.1:1213234769-1213534769 GCF_019279795.1 Protopterus annectens
TTTTCTTTTTTTTTTATTTAGGTTTCATTGTTATGACATTTCATGCGTTTGGTGTCTGCCATATGTGGTTTGATGTTATGGCCATTTGACAGTCTGAAGTAGACCCATAAGCTGCCCTTTTCATTCATTCCTCAACTGATTGGTTTGTATCTAAGACTTGGATCGGACTCTTCCCCCTTCTACCAGATCATTGCATCCATGAACTCTCAAGCACTTCCCTTTACCGACAATGCCTCACCAACCTAACATACCTTGGGTCTCGTTTGCCACCACTAGCTTTCGACACAGATCCCACTGCTGTTGAGTGTTTTTGGAGTTGTTATAGCTTGTTTGTCAAGAGTTGGCTTTTAAGTTTAACTTCTGTGTTCTGTTATACTCCTATCTCCCACCCATAAGCTTTTGATCTAATATCTGCAAATTTATTTTCCCTTTGTAGTTACCGTATTCGGTATCCTGTTGAAGTACCATCAGAGGTACTCCTCCTGCTTCGCTGCTCTTGATTGTTTCTTTCTGCTATTGTTGATAGTTTTTTCTTTTATAGAAAAGCAAGCAAGACAGAACAAAATATTTCTCATATGTTTTCTTTGAACTACTATATTGTTGTTGCTCGTAGCTGACAAGCTTATGGCATTCAAAAAAATGCGTTACCTGTGGTATATAAGCTTCCCAATTCAGATGCCCACAGGGAATGCATGTACTGCTTAGGCCCTGCTCATTTAGAAGTGGATTGTTCAGTCTGCTCTGGTTTTAGTTCCAGAGCTTTAGCTGATCAGAGTGTTAGTTTTTAGAGGACTTCTTCCTTCTACTTTTTTAGTTGCTGAAGCTGAAACCCCTACCAAAAAGTCTGACAAGGGTACGTTGGAGTCAGTTTCTAAGGAAAATGAGTTCCATAAGAGGTCTCCTGATAATTCTTCATTTGGCTCCCTCTTCAGAGCCCCCTTCAAAAGTACATAAGTCTGATCTGTCTGTTTCAGATCCGACCATTTTTGAAATCTTGGTCTCCACAGATCTCTACCCCTTCACTCCTGTCTGCTCCAGTTTCATCACAGCTTCTTTCTCCTTTCCTGGATGGATCTCAACACTCCCAGACCTCCATCTTCCACATCATCTCTTAGATCTTCCGGAAGCCAATGGAGATAGATTGATGAGGAAGTTTCTCAGAGTGCGGCTTCAGATGGGGGTTCTCGCAGCTCTAACTCCCACCGTCCCTTGTCCACTTCCTCTTGCTATCTCCTTCTCTGATCCGACCCACTGTTGCTGATTCCTCGGATCTGAGAGATCTGCCGTTGTCTTCATCAAATCTGAAGATCATCTTTTGGACTCCATGCAGCAGTTGGAGAGACCACGGAGGTTCCCCACCAGTATCCAGGGCCTCAAACATCTGCCCTACACAGATAGGCTAAAGGACCTGTCCTACTTACTCTCCTACAGACTCATCAGAGGTGATCTCTCTCTGGCATACAAAGCAATTTCAGACCCCGACTGGTGCATATCCGCAAGTCAAGTTCCACTTGAGAAACCCACAAGTGTGATCTCAGCCTGGTCTGTGACATCAATAGGACTTGTTCGTGGGACAGATTTATGTCCCAGAGACTTCCCCTTTTGTGGAATAGACACCCTCTCCACGTCAAGCTGAGTACCGTATTAACCCTTTTAAATACAACCTGGATAAATGGATGGGGAACATAAAATAGATCCCTGGGATTCCGTCCATGTCCCTGCTGGACAGTGGCATAGGGTGCTGACTTGTTGGAACATGGGCGGAATTCTAGGCCTAGCTTGTAAGGGCCTCAGGGCCAATAGCTTAGTAACTTCCTGTGATTTGATGGTTTCCCTGAGTTGACTAGTTTCAGGCTTTTTAGAGCTGGAAGACTGTCAAGGCCTAAGTGTTGGAGCTGGGTCCAGGTGATTGAAATAGACTGTGAAGCTTTCAGAGCCGTCTGTTCCCCTCGAGCCTTTAGCGCTTGGATAGCTTAGGTCTGACTCCGACTTTGGGTGATGGGGTTTTAGGAGTTGGCGGGTTCAAGAAATCTCAGCTCCTGTGTCATCGACTTCTGTGTCGTCTAGGCGTTCTGCCTCTGAGTTTGTGGAGAGGGCTTTCTCCTTGTCTCGAGATTCATTAATATTTACTGAAATGAACTTGTCCATATCACTAAATATTTTATTGTAATTTATTTATTTCAGCTTGGAATAATAAGTCACTGGTTCTGCTTTGATTTAAAGTTTTTATCTCTTGTTCCAGTTTCCCCAACTTCAAAGCATCGTCTCTTCTCATAATTTCCATTAATTCTAAACCAGTTCTGTCAAATAGGTCTAAAAGCTCCCTGTGCATATTTGAATCTTTAACTGTACCCACCAGGCATTTCCAGAGGTGAAGACCTTTGGGGACCTGTTTCATTTGATTGATTTAGTCAGAAATTCATTATCTAGCTGCAGGGTCTTGTATTTCTTGCTTAAACGTTCAAACAAATTGAGCTGTGTTTTTAAGTAGCCATAGCAGCAGCTGCGGTGGTGCAGCGGTAGCGTTGTTGCCTCACAGCAAGAGGTTCTCCTGTTCGATTGTCGGCTGGAGTGCCTTCTGTGTGGAGTCTGCATGTCCTTCCCGCAGTAGAGTGGTGTTCGAAAGAGATGCGTAAATGGGCGTGCCTTCATTGAAGGTTGAACATCGGGTTGGCAACTCGGCACCATAAAAATCTACTGCCAGTAAATAGCGTACCGGAGTTCCGCTGTGGCGACCCCTAACCGGGAAAAGCCAAACAACAATCATCATGCTGTTCCCTCTGTTCTGAAAGTTGCAGTGCAGGCACCTGGAACAAACCAAGTACTCTATCTCCATTGGGGGGTGTTGCAGTCACATTAACTGGTCTGGTGTTTACAAAACTCACTGGAGGAGAGTGCAAAGTTGATAGAGCTTCTTGTGCATCTGTGATATTAATTCCATCTGTTTCACCATATTGTCATTTTTCCTCTCTAGGATGAGCAAATGGGGGGCATGCAGTAGTTGTAGGTTTATTAATGATAGTCCTTATGTGACTATTGAAACACACAACAAGACAGTAGAGTGTCCTGGATGCTACAACTGCAATACAAAAGGAGTTGTATACATTGCTACATGTGTGTCATGCCCTGCGTTCTACATAGTCAAGACCATTAGGAAGTTACATGACAGAATTCTGGAGCACAATAGGGATACAAGAAAGAAGCAAGACTAGTGCTTTATACATGCACACTAGAGAATGTTATGAATATAAAAAAAATATATTTTTTGTGATAGACAAAACAAAAGCAGGAATGAGAGGGGGTGACCTTGAATTAGAACTTTTAAACAGTGTTAGAATGGCAACTTAGATTAAATGCCAAAGAGAAGCCAGGCATTAATGACAATACATCTCTGTTGTGTGTTCTAAAAAGGAGAGCAAAAGAGGTTTGATTTTTTTTATGTGAAGTTTACACCTGATGGATATGTTTTATATGTTTTATCTGGTTTAAAGTGTTCATGATCTATTTTTTGCAAAAATTTGTTTCATTTACCAGTTTATAACAGGCTAAAGTTGCATTCCAGATATTTTATTTTTAACTTTTAACTGTTTTAACATTTTTACTATTTATTTATTGGATATTTTATTCTTCATAATTTGACATGGCAGGAAATGATGTATTGATTGACTTTAAGATCTGGTGCTATTTAAATAGAGCTTAAAGATGTTTTCACTGACTCTGATGATGCCTTAATATTTTATCAGGCGAAAGCGCTTAGTCTGTGAAATTTGTATATTAATTTATTTTATGTTTTTATAGTGTGGAACATTAAAGTGAGTGCTTTTTCTTTACTACAGGCAGTGGTTTTCTTATTTTTCCTTTTTGTGTGTTTTTGTTAGAATTCCATGGACTTCCAGGAGATGTAAATCATTACTTCTAGCTGGCCTAACATGCTACATTAATCAGGAAGGGTCTTATTTAAGTAAATGAGAACAATAAATGTTATGTAGTCCAATCTCGCCTACATTCTTACCCGTGGGTTCCGACCTGAACCTCGGCTCCGACTTGGCCATACTCTAGCTCAAAATCTTCATTTGGCTCTTGGCTAAGCGGTATCCCATGCTGCAATGTGCCTATTCCCCCAGATCTCATTTTCCGCTCGTACAGCTCTGATGTGGTCTCGCTCTTGGCTGTGGCTAAGTACAAATTTTCTACTATTTGTTCAGTTTAGTAGCTCCGAAGCTATTTTAATAGCTAGTATGTGTGTGTTTTTACTTCTAGCAGTTTAGTGAACTTTTCTGGTATTCCGTTTTACCTGGTGTGCTAGGCCCGTTTCAGTTAGAGGACCTAGTCTTCCCCTGTTTTTTTTCTGTTGTTCTTGTTCTGATTGCGTAGCAGGTTAATCCCCCTTGGCAGCGGGTTTCTTGTGGTGTGACTGCTTGTTGTTTTCCTGTTTTTTCCTGGGCTAGGCCCGTTTAACTTAGAGGACCTAGACCTCCCTGTGGTTACCTCGCGGTCTCTAGGCCGTTTGAGTTAGAGGCTCTAGTTCCCATGTTTCTTTGATTTCTGTGGTGAAGGTGCCCCTATCATTTTCCCCTGTGTGTGTATGTGTGTGTGTGTGTGTGTGTGTGTGTGTGTGTGTATGTGTGTGTGTGTTCTTGTCTCAACATGTCTAAGGAGTCTAAAGAGCACATGCCTGCGGCCTTCAAAAAGTGTGTTAAGTGTAACAACAAAATGTCTTTGACGGATGGGCACTCTGTGTGCGTGTATTGCTTGGGGGGCTATTCATTTACAGGAATCCTGATTGTTCTGTCACACTTTCAGCCCCCGCGTGCTGCAAGAGAGGAAGAACGAGCTAATTTTAAGAAGATTGCTGAAACCTTCTTTTGAAGAGGATTTGGAAAGATCCTCCAGTTCCCAGTCTTCTCCTTCCAAATCAGACAAAAAAGATGGATAAAAAATCATTTAAGAAGCACTCTCCGGCTCCGTCGGTCTCTTCGAAGCCACCGGAGAAAATTATTAAAACTACAGTTGCTTCTTCGGCTCCACTGGCTTCGGGGCGATGGAAGACAGTGCTCCGATGTCTACATCGGCTCCAGGTTTATTGGAGCCAAGGTCAGATTTGTCAGTTCGGAGCCGGTCTCCAGTTTTTCGACCGGTCTCCCTGACTCTTAGGTCTCCCTCTATAGGGAGATCCAGATCCCCAACCATGTCCTCAAGATCCTCCAGGACACTTTCCGATGACGATAGAGTGGTGAAGAAACTGCTCCAGTCATCTGTGCTGGCTAAATTGCTTTTGGCTCCAGCCCAATCGGCTCCAGATCCCCGTCCTCTCTTCATCTTTGGCTTTTCCTCCTCCAGACCTTACTTCGGAGCCAGAGCTGTCAGTTCCGTCTGATGCCTTGAGATGGGCTCCAGTTGCCCCTTCTGGCATCTCTGCTCCCATCTCCGCTCCGACCCCGTCGGCACCATCCACCAGGTCCAGGATTCACAGCTCGCCGGTCATAGCCAAGAGGGAGGTATCGGGTCGATTGTCTTCAGGTCCGCGCCTTCCTCCCGGCGCTTCGGCTCAGGTGACCGTGGACCTGACATCTGCTTCGGACCTTATTTCCTTGACTCCGAGGCTGTCTTCTGCGGTTAGTCGACCTTCCGAGCCGGGGGGATCAGCTTTCGAGGTCATGAGGAGTGTGCTGGCCAGGTCGTCATCTGCATCCTATGGTACCGACACTCTTCCCCCTCCAGCACCGATATCGGTATCAGATCACCCTCTATCTAGGGACAGCGGAGACCTAAGGCCTCAGGATACCTCCATGAATGGTCCCCAGCTTTCTGAGGCCTCCCCGGGTTTTTTACTCGAGTAACCACCCAGAAAGAGTGTGTGCAAGAGGAAGCACGTTGACTCCCAAGAGGAGTCCCTCACATCTGACACCGACCTCGAGGAGTCAGAGGGGTCCTCTAAGTCATCTTCTGACGATATCTCTTTTTCAGATATCTTGGAAATACTGAGACAGAGAGGCGACTGGCCATCTAAAGCCCCTTCTGAGGAGTCGGTGTTCCTGAAGGCCTTTGGTTCCCAACCCTCCGTCTTTCGGGTTTCTACCCCCATTTGACGAGCTCCTGGACCTCGTTTGTCAAAAGGTGTGGGAAATTCCGGACACTGTGGAACCTGTCCCTAGGAGACTTAACAAGTTTTTGTCCGCTCCCCCTGAAAGAGAATTTCTTACAAAAGGCGTTCCAGTAGATGCCATGGTGGTGGCAGCAGCCACCAAGAAGGAACTTGCAGAAACTTCATCTATCATCCATACCCCTAACAAAGAGTCCAAGGCTATAGACAGGTATGGGAAGCATGTGTGCTCTTCAGTGGCCTTTACGCTGCGGTCGCTGAACTAATTATCGCATTTTACACTGCTCCAAAGAGATCTAAAGGAGTTGGAAGATTCTCTACAGGGTTACGTTTCTGATATTGTGGCTCAGAAATTCAATGCTCAGATGTCTACCCTAAATTCTATTACCAACTCCTCCATGTGGCTGATCTCGTACGCAGCCGGTGGAGCGAGCAGGGCTGTGGGTTCCAGAGTCTCTCTTAGGAGACACTCCTGGATGCGCCTGTGCAATTTTGCGGAGACCTTCAAGTCTACTTTCACCAACTCGCCCTTTGACGGTTCATCCTTATTTGGAACCAAGGTGAAGGATACTCTCACTAGGTACGAGCAGGAAGGAAAAGCCCTGTCTGCCGTTGGAGTCCATTTTTTCCATGCCTTCTAGACTTTATCCCAAGGGCCAGAAGGGTGGTAAAATGTGGTTCAGAAAATCGCAGAGGTTTTTTCACGACGCACAGAGTGCTTCCCGCTCCAAAGGCAAAGGAGGGGGTGCAAATTCAGGTAGATGCCACCCTAGAAGCAGAGGAGGCCCGTGTAACCAGGGGGACCGCGATTCCTTTCGTGGCTCTCCCTACCAGCGCTTCTGAGAGGAGGCCCAACTGTGCGTCTCTGGAGCCAGTCGGGGGTCGCATTTCTCTATACCCAGAAGCCTGGCGAGACATCACCTAAGATGAGTGGGTATTAGAGATAATCCCCAGAGGTTATCATATTCCCTTTCTTTCATCTTCTCCTCCAAACAAAAGAATCCCAGATGTCCCACCCAGTCAAAGAGATTCTGCAACCTTAGAAGTTCAAAAGTTGCTGTTAAAAGGAGCTGTCCAGCCCGTCCCCTCAGACCAAGTGGGATTAGGGACTTACTGCAGATTCTTTTTGGTGCTGAAAAGAACAGTTGACTTGAGACCCATTTTGGATCTCAGCCGTTTGAATCTTCATGTTGAGAAGTCCAAGTTCCGCTTGGTCACTTTACAGGCAATTCTCCCATTATTGGGGAAATGATGTGTGGATTTGCTCCATTGACCTCAAGGATGCTTACTACCATATAAAAATAGACAGGGCATCCAGAAGTCACCTACGCTTCTGGCTGGGAGCCAGTCATTTTCAGTTTCGCTCCCTGCCCTTTGGTCTCACCACAGCCCCCAGAGTGTTCACCAAATGCATGGCAGTGGTAACGGCTCACTTGAGACATCTGGGATTCCAAGTGTTTCCATACCTGGATGACTGGTTCCTGTCTGCCACCACCAGGCATTTACTACTACAGACCAGGGACACCACTATTGCACTGTGCCAAAGTCTGGGAATCACCTTGAATTGGGAAAAGTCTGCATGGTTGCCCTCGCAGCGTGTCACCTTTATCGGTGCCGAATTAGACACGGTGCTTATGAGGGTTTTCTTGCCAGAAGAGAGAATTCAGGTTTTACAGCAACAAGTCTACACTCTACCACTGAAGAAGGTCAAGGCAGAAATGGTCCTCCAGCTGTTCGGTACCATGGCTGTCACGATTATGTTAGTCCCTCTTGCAAGACTTCACATGAGGATTCTTCAGTGGCTACTTTTTGCCCAATGGTCTCTTCAGCACCTTCCACTCTCCCACCTTATTGTAATAACCGACAGGTGCAAGCAGGATCTGCGCTGGTGGCTTCAGACCAACAATCTCAACACGGGTATGCCTTTCATCATTCTTCCTCCTCAGATTGCCACTATGACCACGGATGCCTCCCAGATCGAGTGGGGGGCGGGGGGGCATTATCTCGGCAGGACTGTCCAAGGCATGTGGCAGGAACATGAGATCCATTTGTATATCAATGTCTTAGAGATGAGAGCGGTGCTATTAGTGTTGCAAGCACTTCAAAGCTTTCTTCCTCTTGGGACAATTGCAATCCACTTGGACGACACGTCAGTGTTCTGGTATCTGAACAAACAGGGAGGAACCAGGTTGTATGCCTTTTGCAGAGAGGCTCTTCAAGTGTGGCAGTGGGCAGTGTCTTCCCAGCGCTTTCTAGTGGCAACGCACATTCCAGGGAAGTCCAACGTGATTGCCGACAGGCTGAGCAGAACTATTCTGATGCCTCATGAGTGGTCCCTGAATGAACAGGTGGCAGAACAGATTTTCCGCAGGTGGGGTCAGCCTTGCTGCGATCTATTTGCCAGCCCCCTCAATGCCAAATGCAGCAGCTACTTCACCCTTATTCCCCCGGAAGGGGAAGTACCCAGGGACGCTCTAGTTCATGATTGGCCCTCCAGTCTTCTCTATGCCTTCCCTCCAATTCCCCTAATAATGAAGGTTTTTCAGAAAGCACAGTCTTTGGGAAGCAAAATGATACTGATTGCTCCACACTGGCCACGTCAGATCTGGTTTCCTTTTCTTCACCATTATCTAATGGATGAGGTGCGGATTCTGGACCCAGAGCCAGATCTGTTGACTTGTATGTAAGGGCAGTTCCACCCCTCCATCCAAACCCTCAGCTTGACAGCATGGCTGCTCCATTTCCATCCCTAGTCAGGCTTTATGATTTTTCACCGGAGGTGGTTCATATTCTGTCTTCCTCCCACAAGCCTTCTACTAGGAAGATTTATTCCAGTAAGTGGAAGAGATTCTCCATTTGGGCTTATGAGACAGATTGATCCCTATACAGCTCCCATCTCATCAGTTTTAGAGTTTCTATCTCACTGTTTATTCAGGGAACTGCTGCGGCAGCTATCAAAGTACAGTTGGCAGCCATTTCTACTTTTCATGTTGCTAATGAACCCAATCTAATGGCGCACAGATTTTGTAGGGCTTTTCTGAAAGGGACTATACTATTTCGACCTCCGATCTTTTATCCCATTATGCCATGGGACCTTAATTTTGTGCTACAGCAGCTTACCTCACCTCCTTTTGAGCCCGCGGCAACCTGTGACATTAAATTTTTGTCTTGGAAGACACTTTTTGATAGCCATCACTTCAGCTAGGCGGGTCTCTGAACTCCAAGCTTTATCAGTCCGGCCCCCTTACTTGATATTTCACAAGGATAGGGTTTCGCTAAGACCTAATCCTTCCTTTATGCCTAAGGTTGCTTCAGTGATCAATCTCAACCAATCTATTGAGTTGCCTGTGTTTTTCCCTGAATTCTCTAACAAGGCAGAATTTAAGTTTCATCAGCTAGATGTCCACAGACAATTATGTTTCTATTTACATATGACAAAAGATTTTAGGAAATCTGATCAACTCTTTGTCTAGTTTTCAGACAACAGACTAGGGACTTCAGTTTCCAAAGTAACTCTCTCCAGATGGATTTCTAGCTGCATTTCCTTCATCTATTCTTCAATGGCAAGGAATTACCCTTTAAGGTAAAGGCTCACTCTGTGCGTTTGATGTCTACTTCTGCTGCCTTTCAGGCTAGGATGCCTGTGAATGATATTTGTGCTGCAGCTACTTGGGCATCTCCTCACACCTTTATTAGTCATTACAAATTGGATCTGGTGTCAAGGGGCAGAGCCTCATTTGGTTCCACAGTGTTCAGGAGTATTTTCCAGTGAGCCGCCCAAGGTCTAGGTGCTAGGGACGCTGTCCCACGGGTAAGAATATAGGCGAGATTAGACTACATAACATCAAGAAGTTATGTACTCACCATAACGTTCGATGTATGTAGTCCATCTCGTCTCACATTCTTACTAACTCACCCACCTTACCCCCTCCTGGAGGACCTAGAGGTCAAGTCTCTGGTTTCAGCACTCCTTGATATGTTGAGTTGGTTCTTCCTCTCAACATGTGTGTGTGTGTGTGTGTGTGTGTGTTGTGTGGATGTGAGCTCACTGCAAACAAGATCTGGGGAATAGGCGCATTGCAGCATGGGATACCTCGTAGCGACGAGCAATTGAAGACTTCGAGCTAGAGTATGGCCGAGTTGGAGCCGAGGTTCGGCTCCGAACCCACGGGTAGGAATGTGAGGAGAGATGGACTACATACTTCTTGTTTTGGCATGTTGGGTTATGTTTTACTGAGTTTCACCCCTGCTAAAGGACATTTTAAAAATGGTGATCACTAGCTGGATTTTGAAATATGTGGGAGAGGGTGCATCTGTAACAGAATGTGAAGTTTAATTAGCCCACATTAACTTTCTCCCATGCACGAAATAACTCTGATGCGCAGGAAGTTAGCAATGGGAATAACAAAAACTGGATTATTTTAAAACTACCATTATGTAGTCATACATCATTGCTTTCTCATGTGTCACCGTTTTGCATTAAAGGAAAAGGGGTCATGAACCAATTCACCACCCCAGCTGATGAGCAATCAATCAATCAATCAAGCAATAAATAAACAAAGTGGTATTTTAACTACGTAACCTTAAACAAAATACTGCTACCACCTAACATAAATTGGGAAGAAAATCAGTCAAGATGACAATGCCTCTACCTATACACATAAATTAATTACATACTTAACAAGCATTTTGAAAAAAAAAAAAAACATTCTGAAAAAACACTGTAGTTAAAAAGCCCAAGATGTATTTGATATGGACTTGCTCAACAGTTCACGCGTGGTCATCAGCTTAGGACTACAAACATGTATACCAAACCTCTGTGGGCAGAACACACTGGATTCACCCCTCTCCCTTCCTAAAGCATTTTGAATGTCCCGCTTGGACTATTCTTTTCACATAACAGAGAAAGTACACAACACCCATGAAAGCCAAACTTCATCTCACCATAACAATGAAAACCAGAAAAATCATAAACTCCTAAAAGGAATGTGAATTTCAGTTTCATAAAGCACACCACAGCCTGTCTCTATAAAAAAGAGCAACAGCAGCAGCTATCAGACATTTTTCTCTAATGTTAGTTAACTAAGGCACTGACATTCCACCCACAGGTTGTACAACTTCCTAATTAAAACTTCTAAAACACTTATGGTTGCTCTTTCCTATTTTTGTAAATACGTTATCTGGTAAATGTACACTGTTTAGTTTAATTTACTTATTTCAACAACTGAAGTATTTACATTTTAATAAACGCATATTAGTACTACACAGTTCCATTCTCAAGTTTACAGGTTACGAAGTACAGCAGCAGCTGAAAAACATAAATGATGAAGATGGAAGGCATTATAGGGCGCATTTCTCCAGAGCGAGGCATTATAGGGTGCATTTCTCCAGAGCGAACACTTCCAGTAGATTTACCTCTACTTTCTAAAAAAAGAACTCCATTGCAGTTGAACTCTGCTTGTTTGAATTTCAGGATTTCTCTAAGCTGCTGTCTTTTCAGATTGTGGCAGTATCTCCAGACTCACAAATCGGCACACACAAATAAATGTTCTGACAAAATAAATAGCAGGATCCAGTAACAATTTAGGTAAATTCTGCAAATATCAGAAAAATGAAAGGGAATTGCTTACTGCTGGGCCCTCTATTTTATTTTGACCGATCAAAGAAAACTTAGATTGGAGGTGGAGGTGTTTAACTGGTGGCTTGGCCTGGAAGAATTTGATTGGCTGCCACCACTTGCATCTTGCAATGCATGGAGAATTGGCTTACCATGATAAGTATAGAGAGTGAATGGTGAGCCGACTTTCTCTTAAAAGTCAAATATGAACATCATGTAACTCCACACTGAAAACTAAGTCGAGAAAGTAACTGAAAAAGTTCAGGTACTTTTTCAACTTATTTTTTTTTAACAGTGAAATTAAAATATGACTAAAGTTAGATGCACTTGTGGAAGGCACTCTGGTGTAATTTCATGCATTTACTACAGTCTCACAGCAGGCTCGGATGTAAGCACAGAGGCACCTTGTGATAGTACTCTGAGTTAATGAGTTAAACCTGTTGGTGTCTCTCCCCACTCTGCCTTGGACATCTTCACAAAAAGAGAATTGGAGAACAAGATTATTCTGAGGAAGAATTTTCTTCAGATGATGAATCCTCTACCCAGATCCCTTCTCTGGAGTATACTTCTTCAGAAGAGGAGTCTAATGGTGCTGATTCTGGGGAAACTATTCCCAAAGTGAGTGAGTTTTTCAAATGGAGTCCCCTTCTGCTGTTCTTCCAGTTTTGCCTGCTTATTGGATGCTTTCATTTCAGCATCCCAAACTCCAGATTCTCAGCCCCCGGCCACTAAGAAACCAGACCGCTTTTACATAGTGCGAGAGGATAGCAAATTCCTTTTTAGATGTCCATCTGCTGATACTGCTGTGGTCTCTGTGGCATTGGATTAAACCTTACAGATTACTGCTGTCTAATTCACATCTCCCTTCTGATAAGGAAAGCTTGAACTATGGAAAAGCTGGGTAAGAAGGTTTATACTTCTGTTACCTTAGCTTTCTGTGCTATTAATTATCAGACTCTTATGAGCAGATATGCTTTGGCTCGTCTTTCACAGGCCAAAGTTATTTCTGATATTCCTGATTCAGAAAGGAAACTAATGCCTCCTCCTTATTAGGAACTTCTCCACTAGCAAGACATTCAGTTAAGTGTAGTTATGATGCCGCAGAAGCTGCTTCTAAGGCAGCTGCATCTGGCTCTGTTTTGAGAAGGTATTCGTGGTTAAGACTTCAACTCTTGCCAGATGACATTAAAGCTAAATTTATTGGATGCTCCTGTGGACAATAACGCTTTGGTTCTGTTCCTGCTGATTTGTTTAAGTTTTTGCAGGAGAAAGGTAAGGAGCTACAGGATTTGAAATACATTTTTGTCTCACCTGTACCTAGGTTTCACAGAAATTGTTCCTCCAAGACTGCTTTTGTGTGAAACCACATTTGCACTATTCCATCTGAGACTAAAGGGTGGTAAGAGGCCTGCCCAGAAGCATCCCTTTCCTGCAAAGCCAGGTAGTTTGTGACTGCCACTCTTGCCACAGCCTGTTTCCCCTTCATCTTTCTCTGTCTCTTCCATTTTGGGGAAACATTGCTCAGGACACATGGGTTCTTTCCATTATTCAAAATGGTTATTTCGTGGTCTGGAAATATTACTCTCTTCATGGGTATTCCTCATCCTCCTTGAGAACAGCTGTATTTATTCCCAGAGGTCCTTCAGGACTTGTTGAATCAGGGAACAGTTCAGGAAGTTCCACCCACCCACTCACAGAGGAAGGGGGTTTTATTTCAGAATGTTTCTAGTGCACAGAGGATGGACCTTGAAGACTAATTCTGGATCTCTCACACCTCAATACATTTGTTCCTTCTTTCTGCATGCTGTCCCTTCAGAATTTATTTCATGTAATTCTTCCTCAGGCTTTTATGGCATCACTGGATATCAAGGATGCCTACCTTCACATTACTATTCATCCCTTTTACAGGAAATTTTTACATTTCTCTTTGTTGCATTTTCATTTAATTTCATTTGTTGCATTGCCGTTTGGCCTTTCTACTGCCCCAAGGGTGTTCATCAAATGCCCAGCACCACCTATAATTGCTTTCTGCAGGCTTCGAGGCATCCAGGTTTTCTCTTACTTAGACGACCTTTTGATTCAGGCATCTTCCCCAGAGATCTTGCTGCAGAACATACACTTCACCATTTTCCTTCTGCCTGGGGTTCACCATAAATTTCACAAAATCATCTCTCACCCCTTCATAAGATCATGTTTTCCTGGGGTGCAGGATACAGACAGACCTTATGTTGGCCTCTCTCCTTCCTCCAAAGGCTCTGTTCCTCATTTCTTTCTTTCTTTCATTCAAACTCTTCTCCCTCTACACCTTATTCTCAGACTGCTGGGATACATGGCATCCACCATTCCAATGTTGCCTCTGGCCAAACTTCACATAGGGAAGTTTTAGTGGTTCCTGAAAACCGTTTGGAGCATCCCCTAGAGGCTTTGGTTCCTCTTCTTCCTTCCCTGAAGAAAGAACTCCATTGGTAGATTCAGCAGGTGACCCTGAAACCAGGTCTCTCTCTCTCTCTGCATCCTCCTCTTTCCTCTCCAGCTGTTCACAGATACTTTAGATGTAGGTTGCAGAGCAGCTTTTGGCTCCATGAAAGTACAGGCAGTCTGATAACTTTCCCAAAAGGAGCACATAAACATCAAAGAGTTGAGAGTGCCTCTGCTGACCCTTTTCATCCTCTCTTCCTTTCAGCTCCTCTTAAGCTATTTACAGACAAAACCACAGTCCTTTGGTATGTGCAGGTTAGCTCTCATAGCTTGAGAGCTTGAAATGCAGTACTGTTACTCTTCATAGGGTCATAGGAAGTTACTAGGCTATTGGTCCTGAGGCCCTTATAAGCCTAGCCAAGAGTTTTGCCAATGTTTAGACAAGTGAGTATCCAAAGTCCCTGTCCAGCAGGGACACAAAATATTGCTTTTAATTTAAAAAACATTTTACACTGCATTCAGCAAATGACATGTATACCAGGGACCCAAACCCAGGACCTTTGCAGCTTTAGACCATCAGTTTTCCCATTAAGCTACTTGGATTTCTTTGTAGTGATCTGCACTTCACTGACTGTTTTAGTTACAACCTTTAGCAATGCAATGTCAACAAAACACCTTAACTGCCAAAATGTGTACACTGCTGTCTGTTTGCGGTGCTTATGTAGATTTTGGTTTCAGGATGTGTTTTTTCCGGTGTTTGTATCTACAGTGGCATATCATTTGTACCCTTTTCAGAGGAATAATCTTCACTTCTTCCCACACACAGAAAGAAAACTACGTTGTTTCCTTTGACCTAAAATGTGTCCTGCTGCAAGTTGGTAAAACGTATTTGTTATTTACAAAGCAGGTTTCTCCAGGAAATAAGAGAAATACATATCATCATATATAGTATTGCCATTAATGCACAGTGTTAAGCATGTATATGACTATTGTCTTTTATTCATTTGTTTATTAAACTGTAAACTAAGCTGGTTGTTTCTGGACAGAGGTCATTTACACAGGGGGCACAGGGAGAAAATCTCTACTAAAATCTATATTTTGCAGGCTATAATTAATTCACTGGACATAATGCAAATGTACACAACAGTTCATTATCTGTCTCAAGACATTCAGTGTTAAAAGGATAATCCATTAGCAGTAAATAAACCAGTGCATCACTTACTGCAGATATGATGCTTGCTGTTTATTTTAATATATTTAACTGGGTATACTCACTGGCCACAAGTGCCCCTTTTCAGAGGTTGAGAGGTATGTAAATAGTCTGATAACTAACATCTGATCAAGAGATTTGCTCAGGTCACACAGTGTGCAAATGAAGGTGGAAGAAATCAAAGCATGTAACAGTTTTTGTGTACGGGCAACACATTTTCAACAACTTAGAGCTTTAATCTGTGCAAAATTCCAAACAATGTTATTTGGCCTGTTTTATGTTTCTCTTTTGGCTTTTGTATGTTACTGCTTTCCACATTTGCCAGCATTTGTAAAGAATGTTATAATAAACTATTATGTGTATATTGTAGTCTGTTCCATGCACTATAATTATTGATACTACTTTCTATATGTTACATTTAATGATTTTATGTGACTTTTCTCCCTGGGAATTTGCTGAAAAGAGCATTGAAGTCACTAAATAATGACACTTTAGTTTCAGACTTCATACAGTTCAGAAAATGTATGCTAAAGCAAACCAACTTTTTAAGTTTGAAAGAGGGATTATTAAAATTTGTCCCTATTTTTGGGCCTTTGTACCCCTATTATTTTTGGTTTTGTCCAGATTTCTTGAGATAAGAGGTTGAGAGGTATGTAAATAGTCTGATAACTAACATCAGAAATTCACTTGTATTATTACGGAAGGAAATCAGCAAATGCTTACAGCATTTCTTTTTTTTTTTTAAATTCTTTTTATTTTATTATCTTATAAACAAACAATACAAACCACAGAAGAAAACTGTACAAACATCAACAAAAACTATAAACAACCATACATTGCCCAAATCGATAACAATATATACAACAGATAAAAAATTAAGGAGATATAATAAAAAATGAAAAGCGTTTCAGGTTAATAGACAATCAAAGAATACATTCCAAAAATTTTCAGAACAGAACTTATGATTACCTTTATAAAAGAGATATTTTTGCTCCTTAATATGCCTAAATACCAATTTCTTTAGACCTTCCCATGTTAGTGCGGCTTGGCACTTCCAATGCAAAGAGATATAATATTTGATAAATATGACAATTGAAATCACCACGTTGAGCTGAGCTTTAGGGATATTATCAGGAGGGATATGTAATAAAGCAAATTGCCAAGAAAGTGTTGATTTCTCGTATCCCATTTTCTCCAGAATAACTTTAAGGGTGCACCATAGTCTGTACACACATTTACAACTCCAGAAAATGTGGTATATATCGGCTACTTGATCCTTACAGAATGGACACAGAGATGACGAGTTGGGATGAATTTTATTAATAATTGCAGGTGTTAAATACGCATTGTTGGTGATCATGAGTTGCGTATAAAATAGTTTTTTTAAAAGGGATAAATTTAATACTTGATTTGAAAGCCTCTTTCATTTGTGTGGGAGTTATATTCGGGTCGTTATCCGACCAGAATTTAGAAAATACTGGCAAATTGTTAGATCTAATAGAGATTAAGAACTTGTAGACATTAGAAGTCATTTTCTTTTTTAGCAGAAGTTTCCAAATAACCTTGGCAATTTCGATATTTTCTTTGGATAGGTCTGGACGATCATAATATGGATTCAATAATTCAAAGATCTGCCTAGTTATTAAAGTATATTTATTGGATAGATTAAAGGTTTGCCTAATCTCAGATATCTTCAGATGTTTGACCAAAAAGAAGTCTGCCATGCACTTATCCTTAATAAGGGGGAAATTGTCCAGATTTATCATGTTACCACTCCGAGTTTAATTGGGATTTAGATGTAATGTTTGGAGGGGCTTACAGCATTTCTACCAAACAACATCAGTCCAGAGTTAGGTTGAGCACAGTGGGTGACATTACTGTTCAGTTTTATTTATATATTTATTTATTTACTTATTGTGTTAACTGGCTAAGTATAATGGTACTTAGACATCTTTCAGCCATGAATGCATCCACAAGGCACCAAAATGCACATATTCAAACCAAGCAGAAACTTTGCAGTGTGGAGGGTGCAAAGTTCACTCCTTGAAACATGATACGCACCTAGTTCACTAACAAAATTTCAACTTGTAAGTACTGCAAAATAATAAAATAGTAGGTAGTCCACAGTTGAGTCAAAAATGGAATATCCTTTACTGAAACGTGAAAAGTTTGATTAGTTTGGCTCAGATTTTATTAGTGAACTAGGTGCGTAACATATTTCAAGGAGTGAACTTCACGCTCTCCACACTGCAAAGTTTCTTCTTGGTTTGTTTTTGACCCAGTATAGGTTGCATACTGGGTTTTCTGAGACTTTGGAGGGATACCACAGATTTTTTTTTTTTGAAATGCACACATTCAAGACATGAAATATTCAACTATATAAAAATACCAAATGGCAAAAGAAAAAAACATATAAAAGGGAAATTAGCATTACGTGATAGCAGTGCATACTGAAATGCATAGGAGCAGAGTCTGCAAATGGATACAATACAATAAGGCTATGTAATTAACCTAGTTGGCTGAAATATGGTATACCTTTTGCAGGTGCTACAATAATTCCATACCTGAGAAATCATATTTATAAAATATGTAATTAAATAGGATATCTATAAAAGCCAAAAGTATAAACTACAGAGTGTGGGATACAGGACAGCACCCTCTCACAACACTCAGTCTAAGTCAGCTAGGCTTATAAACGCCTCCGATGGACATTAGCCAAGTATACAACTATGAACTTATAAGCAGAGTCCATCCCTAACTTTCATCAATGTATGGGAAACTGCAAACTGGCCATGGTGGGTTTGGCCCCCATGTCCCTGACAGAGATAGACATAATGCCCAAACTAGCAACCCCCCCCCCATAACCTTGAGAAACTTCCTAACATAACCCCTTTTAATTAACACCCATGATGCACACGGACACAATTGGGTTGGATTACACAGCTAAGCTTATAAAGGCCCTGGTGGTCATCAGCCTCTTTTATAACTGTGGACCCATGAATATAATCTATATGTGTTCAGACAAGACTAAAGCTCATATCTTACAGATGTGAGAGAAAAATCTTACGCACTGAGTCATCCTTCCACTTATTTGTTTGGTTTGTTTATTTCAATGTTCTTATTAGGGTAGTGTATTGATCAACTACAGTCCACTTTCAAGTATAGACTGGGATGCATGTAATTTATACAGTACAACACACATTTGGCCACAAGCAACGGTTTAGAAGAAACACTTCAGGCCCTTTTTTGGGGAGGGGGGTAATTACCTATGACAGATTTCATTGAGTCTTTTGCAGCAGTATTGTATCCCATTTAAAAAGAAGGCATGCATATGGCAAAAAACAAGTATTGTAAAATAGCTGCAGGGACCACCACCATTTAGGTAAATGATTTATTGGCAAAACAATACCAAGACCTCCCCTAACAGATTCAGTCTCTATGCATCTTTGGGACAGATGTCCTGTGCTGCGAGTCTCAAGAAGACCTGAGGCTTAAAGACAAAAAGTGGGCAATGAAATGCATTACTAAACTGAGTAATTATGCATATGTTGCTTAGGGATAGTAAAATAGTTAGAGAATGTAAATATAATTTAAATGTTGTGATGGAAGCAACAATTTAATGCCTATTACTATGGAAGTTCTTATTAAATGAATTAAAATGATCACTTCACATCTCTTTATAAAAAAATGTAAAGGATTTTTCTGTCCCTTTAGAGAAACTCCTTCCCTACACATTTTATTTATTTGCAGTTGGTTAACCAGGATAGTCCATTGGGCCAATAAGAACCCGTTTTCAATGGAGTCCTGGGGAGAAAAGCTCTGAAACAAAACAAAGATTTCATTAATTTACAAAATACATTTTGATTTCAAGACAAGTCAAGGTTTTTTCCTGTTACAAATAAATTTTTAGATTACATTTAGTAAAACAAAACATTGCATTAGTAAATATGCAGTTTCTTGTAAAGGAATAGTCAATTTTGAGAATTACAAGAAGTTATTTACAATTGGCTTAGTATTTGCTAAATGCAAGTATGAAGTTGGTGTATGGAAATATATGGGATGGTTGCCTGTATGAAGTGAGGAATAGACTATGTGGGGTGGGAGCAGGAGCATTCCCACTTCAGTGTTAGATGAGAGTGAAGTGATGTCTTAAATGAAGGGAGGTTAGCGGTGGCACGGATGGAGGGAGTTCCATAGGCGTGCCAGAGAAAAGGATAGGAGGTTTTGTCCTGGGGGGTGGAGGAGTTTGTACAGTTCTATTAGGTTTTGGTTGTTAGATCTTAGTAGTCTTTCTGGGTGGTGTATTTTTTCTGGGTGGTGTATTTTAAAGGAAGAGGAAAGGGAAGGACAGAGGGAAGGGTGAAAAATTAGTTTGTGTGCACAAGTAAGCTGGGTATAGGTCAGATAGTTGGGAAGTTCTAGCCAGTTTAGTTTGTGGAGAGATACGCAGTGATGGGTTGATGATTTGTGGCTAGTGGCAAGTTTGGCAATTTTATTATAACAGGAGGACAGTTTTGTTTTGAGAGATGATTGTAGGTTTGTAAGGAGAGGGACACCATAAAGGAGGGAAGGGATGAGAAATGTAGTAGAGAGTGTGAGCTTAGTAGATGTAGTGAGGTATCTATTGTGTCGGTAGAGCATGCCTAGTTTTTGGTGGGTTTTTTATGTTTAGTTGTAAATGGGACTTGAATTTAAGCTGGTCATCGATGTGGACCCCTAATAGTTTGGTTTCAGATACCACTTAAAGAGGTGTGTTATTCTGGCTGGTAATGAAGAATAGGTTTCTGTCTATGGTGTTGGTTTTGGAGGGGGTAAATAGCATGAGTTTGTTTTTTGATGCATTGAGTGCTAGATGATTGTCTTTCATCCACTGTTCTGTGGTAGAGAAGGTGTCTTGAGTCAGCTTTAAGAGAGTGGTGAAGGTGTCTTGAGTCAGCTTTAAGAGAGTGGTGATGGATGTGGCAGCACAGATAATCGTAGAATCATCTGCATATTGGATAAGGTTAGTATAAGGGATTGAGTGGAATAAATCATTTATGAATATATTGAAGAGGAGGGGACCCAATATGGAGCCCTGGGGGACACCACTGGGAGTGTTGCGGAAGGGGGAGATGGCTTTTTTTCACTTGACAGCTTGTTGCCTGTTAGAGCGGTAGCTGATGAACCAGTTGAGAGAGAAAAGGGATAGGTTTAGGTTAGATAGTTTAGTAAGGCGAAGGTTGTGAGAGATAGTATCAAATGACTTAGGACTTAGAGAGGTCAAGAAAGAGAGTAGATGCAGTCAAGCCAGATTCCCTGGCTTTATTCACAGTCTCCAAGAAGGATAGGAGGGCAATCATAGTGCTGTGATTGGGTCTAAAACCATGTTGGGTGGGAGTTAGTAAGTTGTTGTCTAAGAGATGGGGGAGGAGTTGAAGATGATTACATTTTCAAGGAGTTTTGAGATTGGGGAGAGGATGGCGATGGGACGGAAGTTAGTAATATTGTTATTATTGCCACCCTTTGTGGAGGGGAATGATGAATACCTTTTTCCAGAGTTGGGGTATGATGCCTTCTTGGATAGAGCGGTTGATTAGGATGCTGATGGGGAAGGCAATGGCTTCGTCAGCTGTGCTAAGGAAGGATGAGGGGATATTATTGGGGGCATTGGTGCATGGTTTTAGCTTTTGCAAGAGTTTTTTTGTGGTAGCAGTAGGAATGGGTTTTATGGAAAATGGTGGCGGCTGAGTAGATAGGGAATGAGAGAGTGGAGATGAAGAGGGTGGCAAGAGAGGAGATGCAGGATTAGGGGGAGAGAAGGATGAGGTTAGTTTGGAAATAGATTAAATGAAAAAAGAGTTGAATTGGGGGTGGCCAAAGTAATATCTTGTGCATTAGGCTCAGGGCTTGGGTTTTCAGTTGTGCCGGCTGTTAGGAGTGTAGTGATACCTTTCCAGAATTTTTGTGGATTGGTTTTATGGTTGTTTTGAAGTAAGGAGAAGTAATTCTGTCGGTCTGTGGTGATAAGCTTTTTTAACTTTGGTGCGGAGTACTTTATACTCATTAAGGGTGGTGGGAGTTTTGTTTCTTTGGTGATGTGCCCAGGCTTTGTCTCTAAGGCGCATGGCGGTTAGTGTGCTTTTGGTTAGCCAGGGGGCAGTTTTGTTTCTTATTCTTTTGGTTTTTGTAGGGGCATAAATATCTAGTATTTTTAGGAAAGTTTCATTAAAGTGTGCAACAGCATTTTCCAAGGGTAGAGTTTTTAGAGGGTTCCAATTAAGTGATTTTAGGGAATTAGAGAAGGCTTTAGGGTTGAAGTTCTTTAGGTAGCGAGTGGTGATGTGATTGTGAGCAACTTGTAAGGGAGAATGAAAACGCCTTGTAAAGATGAGAAGGTGGTCGCTGAGGGAATCGGGAAGAGTCCCACTTTCAGGGTAGTAGTGGGGGTGAGAGACTAAGATCCAGTCTAGGGTGCTACCACTGGAGAAGTGTTTAGAGGGTCTGGTAATGGAGTTGATGAGCTGAGAGTAATTATATAGGTCGATATTTAGGGGGTGTGTAGGGGACTGAATGGAGGACCAGTTGATGTTAGTGTCGCCCAGGATAATAGTTTCATTTTTGATATTGGAAGAAGGCCAGGAGAGGATATCTTCAAGCACTGAGATATTGTCTCCAGGTGGAATGTAAAGGGAGGCTATGCATATGTGCTTGTGTTTATTTAATTGAAATAGAGCTAGTATTAATTCTGCATTGGTGAAATGGGGAATTGGTTTATTATAGGGAGTAATGGATAGGGAGGATGAATAAAGTAGAGCTACTCCGCCACCCTTTTTGTGGGACCTGTCATTTCTGATGATGGAGTAGTTAGGTGGTACTATTTCTGCATCTTTTATATGAGGTTTTAACCAGGTTTCTGAGATAGCTAAAATGTCAGGTTTGGAATTTTGTTAGCTATGCTTTGGGCATTTAGAGAAGCTAGAAGGATTGATTTGGATGTAGAGGGAGTAGTGTTTGGGCCAGGGTTAGGATGTATATCTCCAGATAGAAGTATGGTTGTCAGATGTTGGAGTATGCTAGAGGTATTTGGATTGATTTGCTTCTAGGATGTGTCTTGCTAGATTAGTAAGGGTTTTGGAGGTTGGAGGGGGGCTAGAGATATTGTATAGATTGGGTAGCTTGTAGCAAAAAAGTAGATGGTTCTTAATGGGATACAGGCCAGGGGATATTGAGGTAAATGAGTGTAAGTGTGTTGTGGGGAGTGAGTTGGTTGTATGATGGAATGCTGTGTAGGATATGGTGTTGGGTTGGGTTAGGTATTGGATGCAAGTAAGGTTCAGAAGCAGTAATAGTAGCATTGAGAAGGATGTATGTTTAGTAGGCATGTTGAAGATTTGATTAAGTGGATACATAGTGTTGGAAAGGTATAGCCTTATTAAAATGGAAGGGAAGGGTGTGGTGATAGAAGGAGTAGGAAGTGGGTGGTGGTGAAAGGGGTGGAGTGTAATAGGTAGAGAGGAAGTAGGAGGGGTTAGGTGAGTATAAAAGTTAAGGGTTACTGGGGTGGGTGGGAATTGGGGGTAGGGGAGTGGAGTGAGCCCGCAGGGCGAACGGAGTGGGAACAGCAAATTGAAGGAAAACAAAGCCTGTAAAAACAATCGGTGAGATGCTGATTGCTAAGGTAAGTGTAGGAGGAGGAAGGTTAAGATGGTAGAGGACAAAAGGAAGTATGAGGGTTAAGGATAGCCATGTCAGTTATGGTGAAATTAGGGGGGTAGAGTAGGACCTGAGTAGAGCTAGGAAGGGAGAGTCTAAAAAAGAAAAATAGTGTCCTAAGAAAAAACTCAAGTTGAAGCAAGTTGGTTATATATACCAGATAAAAATTTCAGGGGAAGGGTGCTATCAAGTGGGCAAAAAACTATACTGCTGCAGTAGCACCTGGAGTGAGAAAGTGGGGGCCGAGGAGTACGGGAGGGAGATTGTAAGTGCAGTTAATTGCAGCCACTATGAAAGTGGAAGGGATGGAGGTAGAGAAGTAGAAAGGAGTGTGTCTGCTGGCTATTCTGGCAAGGAAGGGTACTTTGCACTTAATTGTTTAAAGAAATGGCTTAGCATACAGCAAATGACATACTTTCATGTATCCTTAAGGGGATGAGTTCAGGGAGAAAGATGGTCTCAATTCCTCAACATAGGAAGAGACAGCAGGCAGTATTTTAAATTAAGGATTCGAGGTAGTCAGGTATGGCAGGTTCTCCACTCCTACTTCAGGACGTGCAAGTTAACTAGTTGGTTACACAAGGGAGAAATAAGACAAAGTAGTAAGGAACAACAGGAGTCAACAGCTGAGGCAAAATAATGGACAAAGATAGATAAAATATAGGCAAAATTGCATTACTAATCATATAAGCAAAGACAAATGACAAAAGCAGTAGGACAGATTCACTTAAAAACTACTACATGATTAACTTCATTTAGGTATTGTACATCATGATCCTTTAGGTGATTTTCTGGTAATTTAGAGCAGTAGTACAGTAGGAGCTAATGAACTAAGAAGAGATGTACCACTTAGGTTCTCTGTGACAAATATGGGTAGTGTATTCACTATGTACTGTTAAGGGTGGATGAAAATGAATTTAAAATTCTTGTATGAATGTCCAAGCTATAAGGACCCACACAGAGAGTGTAGTAGTACAGGAATTAAAGCTCAAACACACTTTAGTGAGGACTGTTAGTTACTTATCAAAAAGTGCAAGATGGTTGAGAAGGTCACAAGCTATGTAGGTTCAGTATAGTAATGTAGGAGACCCAGGAGGTACACAATTGTTAAACGCTAGTATATATATGAAGTAGTAGGGGTCATCCAGTTAAAATAATGCAGAAAACACTTAGATTGAATACAGTGTAATAGTGCTGAAAAGGAGGAGGTAAGTTATTGAGAGAATAGTATGGTGCCTATACAGCACTACGACAGCTGAAGCAGCAGACCAACTATCCAAATTAGCGTGTATTTGCACAGCGTCATGACAGTACTAAGGAAAACAGCTTTATGACTAAACCTTGAGCAGGAATACATACAGGCGCCTGTACAGCACTACGACAGCTCAAGCAGCAGACCAACTATCCAAATTAGCATGCGTTTGCTCTGCGTATTATCAGTATCAAGGAAAAACGCTTTATGACTAAACCTTGAGCAGGTAATACATACAGGCAGTCAGAGTCAAGACACTAATCCTAAGCCGTTTACAATAGTGTGTGGTTGCACAGCATCATATCACTACATAAAAACTGCTTTAATGGCTGTAAATTTAGTAGGTAAATATATACGAGCAGTTGTAAGGACAAGATGCTACTCTTAACTAGGATTTCCAGTTGAATGAAAGCTTAGTTCACTGGTGTATGTACAGGGATTTCCTACAGGTAAGTACATCAGCGCCATGTGTACCACGCATTAGCGATTAGGCATGTACGGCATATTTATACAAGTACTTCACTTTAGGTAGCAGAAACAGCATATAATATAGCTAAAATAGTTTACAAGAGATGTTAGAGCCACAAGACTAATGTAGCATTATCAATTATTATGAATATCATAAAGCAGCTACCCAAAAAACAGTGCTAGAAAATAAGGCAGCATACATCAAATAATTATAAAAAGACATAGCAGATAGCAGGGTACAGCAGTAAGTATACTAGTCCATTTGAGGTAACAGTTTGTGCAGAATGTTAGTAACAAATGCTATACATTTACAGTGGAGTGCAGACAAGGTACAATAACAGCAGTTCAGAGCACTTACTTACAATGGATAAGAACGCTGAAGCCCAGGACACACAGCAGCCAAGTGCAAGAGAAGGAATTAAAGATGGTGCCTCTTGGGGCAGGGTATATTTCATTGGTTGGAAAGGAAGTAACATAAAAAAGGGGAGGTGAAGGTCAAGCAGGGGAGGTACAGATAAGAGGAGGCTGCACGATTCAGCGACAGGCAATGGAGGCTTACGGAGAAACATTCATGTTCCAGTGTAAGCGGTGAGGATAGCAAGGTGGAAGGAGTGGAGGAGGGAAAAAAGAAAAAAAAAAAGCAGGGCAAGGAATGTGATATAGAGTAGGTAGGAGGAAGTGAAGAGAGGTGTGGAGTTATGCGGAAGCAGTGATAGAGCAAAGTGAAGGAAAACAAAGCCTGTAAAAACAATCCATGAGATGCTGACTGCTAAGGTAAGTGTAGAAGGAGGAATGTTAAGATGGTAGAGGACAAAAGGAAGTATGAGGGGTAAGGATAGCTATGTCAGTTATGGTGAAATTAGAGGGGTAGA
Organism: Protopterus annectens; assembly: GCF_019279795.1. NCBI lineage: Eukaryota > Metazoa > Chordata > Ceratodontiformes > Protopteridae > Protopterus > Protopterus annectens. The sequence continues at coordinate 1,213,260,402 of NC_056729.1, forward strand.
GCTAGGATGGGAGAGTCTAAAAAAGAAAAATAGTGTCCTAAGAAAAAACTCAAGTTGAAGCAAGTTGGTTATATGTACCAGGTACAAATTTCAGGGGAAGGGTGCCATCAAGTGGGTAAAAAACTATACAGCTACAGTAGCACCTGGAGTGAGAAAGGGGGGGGGTGAGGATTACGGGAGGGAGATTGTAAGTGCAGTTAATTACAGACATTATGAAAGTGGAAGGGATGGAGGTAGAGAAGTAGAAAGGAGTGTGGCTGCTGGCTATCCTGGCAAGGAGGGATACTTTGCACTTAATTGTTTAAAGAAATGGCTTAGCATACAGCAAATGACATACTTTCATGTATCCTTAAGGGGATAAGTTCAGGGAGAAGATGGCCTCAATTCCTCAACATAGGAAGAGACAGCAGGCTGTATTTTAAATTAAGGATTCGAGGTCGTCAGGTATGGCAGGTTCTCCAATCCTACTTCAGGACGTGCCGGTTAAAATGGATAAGAACGCTGAAGCCCGGGACGCACAGCAGCCAAGAGCAAGAGAAGGAATTAAGATCTGTTCATTTTTATCGCAGCAGAGAGCACTGCAGTGTCAGCAATCCATCTACCTGGTATGGTAGTAGAACTGTCAGCCTTCTGAATAAAAGGAAAGTGTGACATGTTTTACACTACTGAGACTGTTGTATAACAGTAAAAAGTTCAAACCGCAGCATGTTCCAAAAGTAATATCTCTAGAGCAAGAGCTACACCAAGATGTGATACCTATTAAAATCATCATGCAAAACAGTAAAATTAAACCAAATAAAAACTCAGACATACATATGTGTCCATTAGTCATGGGAATCCATTTATTTTAATTTCTTATACTACAAATGATCTCTGTGTTAATTGTCAACAAAACTGCAATGCAAGTAAACTCATAGCTCAAAGGCAGTTTATTATTTATTTGCTACTTAGTAACTGGGTATATTGGCTGGTCCAAAGACCCTTTTCAGCCAAAGTTTTCAAGACCACTGTTAACATCAGCTTTTCCACCATAAAGATTTGTTTTTTCCAGTTGAGAATAAAAATGAGATCATATCTTACAACAAATCCTTAGTAATTTGCAATTGTTTTTAAGTTAGTGTGACATATGCCTTCGTAACAAGGAAAGGAATGTTTTGTTTTATGGCTAAAATCACATACATTTAGGAAGCAAATAAAATATTCATGGTGTGAAACTGAAAAAAGATCAAAATATGATAAACTTTACAAAGTAAGCACTTTCATATTTGTGCCAACATTGAATATTACTGCTCCCCTAACAGAAGTGTTTGTTCTATACTTAAAAGTGTATGAAAAAAAGCCACAGGGAAGCAGCTGACAGTTGAGATGTCAGCAAATGGAAATGTTATATGAAAATTTTTATTAGTGGTGCTTTTTGAGCTTTTTTTTTTGTTTATTATTATGCATAACCTAACCACCAGGGAATTGAGGATAAATTTCAAATGCTACCACAACACTCTTTAAAGGGTCTTCTTTCTTAATCTAAACGTAGAACATCCTACAAATGCACAACAGACTTGCTCTTTCGTTACAAAGTTAAGATAAGCAAACATTTACTTACTCACAAAAGTTGCTAGTAAAGGCACAATTTTAAGCAAAAACAAGTTAATGCGCATACACGCACACACAGACACACACGCACACAGCCACAAATATTTAAAGTCAGACCTAGTTTCAGTGGTGGATAAGAGACGCAGAAAGACATACATATGCTAATGCTAAACACCCCTGGGATTCCGGATATTGGCTAAGGCTCTTGCCACCCCCATAGTGCCTTTTTTAGGCAAGGCTCAAATTCTAAACCTGCCACCCTAGAAAACAAAAATGGGAAGAAACTAAGGGTAATGCTGCTCAATGCCAGAAGTCTAAATCTCAAAATGCACGCACTCGAGGCTCTTCTCAGTATGGAGAACATTGATGTCTGTGCTGTGACTGAAACCTGGTTCAAGGCTCCTGAGAGCACCCCGGCAGTATCAGGTTTTACCTCATATCATGCGTTCCGGCCCCAAAACCCGGACCACACCACAAAAGGAGGGGGTGTATCCATATTCATCAAGGATACCCACACCTCCAGGTTGGTAACAACGCGAAGCATCGGAAACCATCCAGGTGCAATTAACCATAGGCAAAACTGCTCTACAATTTGTAGCATGCTACAGGCCACCCTCTCAAACTCAGGAACCACACACAGCCTTCCTGAAGACACTGGAGGGTATAAATGTATCTCCAAACACCATTATATTGGGTGACTTCAACTACCCGAATATAGACTGGGAACATTACTCAAGCCCAAACTTTCTAGCCCAAAGGTTCCTGGAGTTCATAAATTCAAATGCCATGGAACAACTAGTCACTGTTCCCACAAGAGGAGAAAATATACTAGATCTCATCATCACAAACATGGGGACAAAATGCTCCACACCGGAAGTATATCCCTCATTGGTGAGATCAGATCATAAACTAATCTCACTGGATATCCACATCCCGCCCCCACCCCAAACAAAAAAGACCACAGTGAAGAACTTCTCTAAAGCAAACTTCACACTGCTCAAGATTGGTGTGGTATCCTTCAAGGCCCCCGAGCCAGTGGAAACCACAACCCAAGCTGCGGAAGCCCTTACAAATGCCTTCTATGAACACCTCCAGGACTGCATGGATCAGGCAATCCCTAATAAAACCAAGACTCTTTCCACCAAGGGCAAACGTCCAGTCTGGTGGACCCCAGCCATAAACAAACTTTACAATAAGAGGAGAAAGCTGTTACATGATGGAGCAAAATCCATAAAAGAGAAGACACCTTTGATCATTATTAGTAAAAAAATACGAGCACTCATAAAATCATCCAAGGCCAACTTTGAGAGAAAAATTGCCATAGATTCAAAAGACAATCATAAGGCCTTCTTCAGCTATGTTAGAAACCTGGGTGGAAACTCCCAGATATGCTCAGAATTAGTCCAAAATGATAAAAAATCACTGAACCCACAGACATTGCCAACATACTGGCAGACAGGTTCAGTGCAAACTTCGCCCCCTCTCCCCCGGAAAAGGAGTGATAACTATCCCAGCGAGTGCAGCCTCCCAGACATCTCCAATGCGCAGGTGAAAGCTGCTCTCTCTAAAGCTAAAAACACAGCATCAATGGGAACGGATGGTGTCCCCAGCTGTGTGCTACATGAACTCAATGAGGAACTAAACCCGCACATAAGGCAGCTGTTTAATCTTAGCCTTACCACAGGATCGTGCCCAAGGAGTGGCGTGCGGCAACTGTGGTCCCACTCCACAAATGCAGTGCCTCTACAGGACCCTGGTAATTACCGCCCCATAAGCTTAACAAGCCTGGTCTGCAAAGCTATGGAGAGGATCATAATGGAACTCATAAACAAAGACATAGGGGACTTGCAGACATTGGACCCGACCCAGTTTGGCTTTGTCAAGGGCAGTTCATGCCTTTTGAACTTAGTCGACTTCTTCGAAACAGTCACCAAGGCCATTGATGAGGGAAAGGCAGTCCATACAGCCTACCTTGACCTTGCAAAAGCTTTCGACACAATACCCCACTCGGGTATTATAGAGAAACTTACCAGCTTAAATGTAAACCCATATGTCACAAGATGGGTTGCAAACTGGCTAAAGGACAGAACCCTCAGGGTTAGAGTAGCTGGCGCCATGTCAGACTCCAAGCCGGTCACAAGTGGTGTCCCACAGGGCTCAGTCCTTGGCCCCCTGTTGTTCGGCATCTACTTCTCAGAAGTACAGGCTACATAGGAGGACTATGGCTGACAAAGTTTGCAGATGACTACAAACTGGGAGCCATAGTGGAAAGTACATCGGACACAGATATCCTTCAGAGGGGTCTCACGGAAACTGATAGCTGGTGCCAGAGCCATGGCCTGAAGTTAAATGCCAAAAAATGTATAGTCATACCCTTCGGGAAAAACAAGGTAACCCCAAGCTACCATATAGGTGGCAATCCACTAAGCACAGAAGAGGCTATCAGGGACCTGGGGACCCAGGTTGACAGTGGCCTTTCTTTTGACACTCACATTGCTAAAGTGGTTAGAAAAACCTTCTACATTGCCCACCTGATCATGAAGGGATTCACATCCAGATCAAGTGAGGTCATTGTTCCCCTGTACTCTTCACTTATCAGACCAATGATCGAGTACAATGCCCCATTCGGGATGCATCTCACCCGACACCTGCAGCAATTGGAGAGACCCCAAAGTTCCTCACCAAAAGGATAAAGAGACTCCAAAATCTGTCATATGCTGCCAGACTGAAGAAACTCCAGCTCTATTCAGTCGCATACCGTCTGCTCAGAGGTGACCTGTGCCTGACATACAAGGCCATGTCCAACCCGGAATTAATGGACATGCTCCACCTCAAAAAATCCAAATCTACCAGATCCACTAGAGCAAGCGACTTAAACCTTAGCACGGATATAAATAGGACATGCTGGAGGGATAGATTTGTCACCCAGAGACTCCCTATGTTGTGGAATAAAATCCCGGTCCATGTGAGGCAGAGCACCTTGCTGGCTCTGTTCAAGAGAAATCTTGACCGGTGGATGGGAGATCGTAGGTTTACCCCGGGAATCATCTCTGTGTCACTGCTGGACAGAGGCACAACAAACTAATGGGCACAGTATTTTTTAACATAAGGGGTGGTGTAAGCCACAAAAACTCTGGGCTAGGCTTATAAATGCCTTAGGGCAGATAGCCTAGTATAAACCTATGAACCTATGAATCTAATATACATCCGGCTGTTAAAACACTGTAAAACTGAATACAGAGGTGATAGGGTTGGGGGCTGGGGAACTTCTATACAAATCATTCGCCCAAGGTTCCCAAGTGTAAATGTAGTCTTCAAACAGGAAACTGGTGAAGAAACAATCTATTACGTCTGCAGTTCACTATGGGCTACTGCAAGGTGAACTTGTGAGGAGCATTAACCTGGCGGTGATGTTCCATATATGTTAGTAACTATAGGGTATGGCTTCCTCAGATCCCCCTCTTTCTTAATTTATACTTTCCTCTGTTTACCTTTTGCAACAAATACCCCTTTCCAACGTATTCACCTGTCTTACCAATACATTTTTGGATTTTAAATTATTTATAGCTGAAAAGCATTTTTGTTGCCCAGTTATCAACAGAATAAATAAATATAACAAGCTTTTATTACATATTTCTGCAGATATACAGTATGACAGATAATTAGCAAATGCAAATGACTACAAGTTTAAGCTGCTCTCTGCAGAAATGCATGAAGCTTTTAATATTGTCACCCCCCCCCCCCACCCCAAGAAAGGAACAACAAAGATTACACAGTGATCTGCACATTCATATGTGATATTCCGAATGTAAAATTCCTGGTATTCTGATCTGTTTTATTCTGCAATACTGAATACCACATGCCTGTGGCATGGGCAGTATAAAAAAGAAAAACTACCAGTGACCACATACCCTCTGAGGTTTAGACAATCTGCAGGAAAAATTCTGTGAGCTTCAGTAACGCGCAGAAAAAAAAAAAAAAAAGACAAATGGCATAAATTGAATGTTTTTCTCCATAGGAAATCATTGACGGTGGAATATCTAATTGTGTGCCGACAGTGATTCACTTTTTAGGGAGATTTCTCCCTTCTTCAACTTGGTGTGACCTCAGAGTTGGCATATATAATTTCAGGGGGTAAAGGCACATTTGCACCCCTACATAAAACAAGAAAAAAATGTGTTTTTTGCCCTCTTGGTTTTCAGGCATTTTTATTTATTTAGTTAGTTAGATTTCTTGTTCTTTTGAAACCTCTGCTTTCAGGAAGTTGGTATTTCATAGTAGAACCACTTTCTAATTATCAGGTATCCAATAACACTGAAAATTCTAGCTTACCAAACTAACAAGAGTACCATAGCATTAACAGTGTGTTTGCATAATTCCTAGACTTTCAAAACATGCTGTGAATGACCATAGCTTGACCATAGCTCATGATCAATGAAGTCCTATGTCTTGCTCAAAAGATATTTTTTACATATCATTGTAGCACTTTGCTGTCTGTATGTGTGGGTGTATCCTGTGATGGATTGGCCCTCTGCTCAGGACAAGTTCCTGCCTAACACTCACTACTTACCAGGAAAGTCTTTGACTCCCTGTTCAAGATGGTGGTGCTTTAATACCATCTGATTTCTAGCTTCTTTCCTGCTATAAATGTTCATAGGAGGTTACTAGGCTAACGGCCCTAGAGCCCTTAAAAGCCTACCCATATTTATCCACAGTTGCCCCAGTTGTTGGTGGTTAGGTGAGTGAAGTTCGCAGAGGCAAGGGTCTATGGTAGTTATACCAACTTCCTCTGTTCAGGAGGGACATTGGAACCACCTCAGGAGTGAATTTGTGGTCCATTGATCTAGGTTGTGTTTGAAGAGGATCAGGGAAGGGACTCTGTTTTCACGTGAATTGGAAGATTGCTCCAGATAAGTGGCAGTCTCTGGGAGATGTAACTATCTCTCCAGCATGACCTGTTCTTGTCGGAGGCTAGGTTAAGACCTCTGGAGCGAATGACAGTTCTACAGATTGACTAATGAATGTGCAGCATTTCCATCACGGCCGGGTCAGAGACTGCCCTGTAAGCCAGGCACAGGTCATCCTTTTGCAACCTGTAGGACACAGAATACAGTCACAGGGCTTTCAGTCTTTCCAAGTAAGACTTGTTTTGTATTCCCTGTAATTTCTTGGTGAGAAACCTGAGTGGTTTCTCCAGTTGTTGCAGGGGTCTGGTGAGGTACATGCAAAACGGAACATTGCACTCAATTACTGGTATGATGAGGGCCGAGTATAATGGAATTATAACATCCTTAGATCTAGATGTGATGACTTTACTTATAAGATGTGGCACACAGACAGATTTCCATACTACTGTGGATACGTGGTGGTCAAAGTTCACATTGCTATCACCCTGCGTAACCATGTACCACTGGGTTTTTACTTATGGGGGTACTATTTATAATATAATTAGCAGTGATGTCAGCTTTTCCGAAGGGCATAATAATGCATTTTTTGCATTTGGTTTTAATAAGTGGCTTTGGCACCAGTCATTTGTCTATATTAACCCTGTCTGCAGTATATTGACATTATTGGTGGACTCGGTGACTGCTCTCAATTTGCAATCATCAGCAAACTTGGTCAGCCACAGGCTGTACAAGTTTGCCTGGACTTCTGAGAAACAAATTCTGAATAATAAGGGGCCCAGCACAGAACCCTGTGGTATGCCACTGGTGACTGTTTTTTTTGCTAAAATTGAAGTCACCCACTTTGACAGTAAGTGTCATTTCAGTGAGTACAAAGCAGGCTAGCAAGTACGGTAGATGCATGGATAAACCAACCTTGTTTGAAATCAAAAAGAATCCAGCACCCTGAGCATGAGTAGCAAACATAAAGTTTATTATAAACCAAACTGGTTTCAGCAACTAGCTTTCTTCAGTGGCTGATTTTGCAACAACGCAATGTGTCATATATATAGGAAATATAAAGTAGGTGACCTGACATCACTTCCTGTATTTTCACAATGTAGCCACAAAACATAAAAAATAAGAATTAAATTGATGTTTGACAGTAAATGTTTCCCAAAAATAAAACATTTAGTTATGTTTGAAAAATGTATTATTTAGCTACAACTATTCATAATAAAATAATATGGAGTACCATGTGAATGCTAGTAAATGTAATAACAAGCATTCAAAAAATTAATAATTATTGACCAAGAAAATGACCAAAAAATCTTTAAACACGGTACCATTGTTAATATAATGTGATGAATAACACTGAGTGAATCATTGTAGTTTATCATTGAGACCTGGTGGAAATAAGCCACCTGATTTCACTATCCATTTGGTCTCTTTGTTGTCCAATATTTTGTGCCATCCTGTTTTGTACATTCTGTTGCCAACAATTCTGTCAATACAAACAAAGGAAAAATGGGCCATTTTATGTATGATGGAATGTTTAAATAATGCATTGGTTTGCCTGGCATTTCTGATATCCCCCAGATGTTCGGAAATGCTAATACGAAACTGTCTGGGCGTTTGTCCAATATTCACTAGCAAAAACACAAGCAAGATTTTTGACATCAAACATTTTGCCAATTGCAGCACGGACTGGGTGATCTATTTAGCCACGTGCACATGCAAGGCCTTCTATATTGGACAAAAAGAGGTCTTAACCTAGCCTCCGACAAGAACAGGTCATGCTGGAGAGATAGTTACATCTCCCAGAGACTGCCACTTATCTGGAGCAATCTTCCAATTCACGTGAAAACAGAGTCCCTTCCCTGATCCTCTTCAAACACAACCTAGATCAATTTTTTGAATGCTTGTTATTACATTTACTAGCATTCACATGGTACTCCATATTATTTTATTATGAATAGTTGTAGCTAAATAATACATTTTTCAAACGTAACTAAATGTTTTATTTTTGGGAAACATTTACTGTCAAACATCAATTTAATTCTTATGTTTTATGTTTTGTGGCTATATTGTGAAAATACAGGAAGTGATGTCAGGTCACCTACTTTATATTTCCTATATATATGACTCATTGTGTTGTTGCAAAATCAGCCACTGAAGAAAGCTAGTTGCTGAAACCGGTTTGGTTTATAATAAACCTTATGTTTGCTACTCATGCTCAGGGTGCTGGATCATTTCAGTGAGCCAGTTGGCTACCCATCTAGTAATACAGGGGTTAATTCCCAATTGGGAGAGTTTCTCTTTAATACCTAAGTGAGGTACTGTGTCAAATGCCTTGGCTAGTTTAAGATAGGTGGTACGCACTCTTTTCCTCGTCCAGGACCTTGGTAACTTTCATGAAGAAGTCAGCCATGTTTAACAGGCATGATCTACCTTTAATGAACTGAACTGGGTTGGATCCAGAGTTTGGAGATTATCTATGTCCTTGTGAATAAGGTCTTTAATGATTCTATTGATGGCCTTGCAGATGTGGCAATTCAAACTTATGGGCCTATAATTCCAAGAGTTGGTTGATGGTCCCCCTTTGTGCAGAGGGATTACTGTTGCTGTCCTCTATTCTGCCTGAACATAGCCAGTTCTCAGGCTGTGGTTAGAAAGGGATTCATGTGGATCGTTTCAAAAATTAAATTCACTTTTTTGCAGTAGTAGTTTCGATTTTTTCCTGTTGGATTTGGTTGTTCTGGAGAACCTTAAATCTGTCTGTTTTGGATGTATATGTATACTCGCACACACATGTATGTATGTATGCGTGTTGTGTGGTGCGTGCATATTTGTGAATGTGCGTGCGCATGTATGTGTGTGTATATATAATGTGTGGTGTGCACATGTGTAGAGATGTATGTAGTGTAGTAAGTGCACTTACATATATGTGTGTAGCGTGTGTATGTGTGTCTCTGTTTTATGTAACCTACCCCACCCCCAAAGAGCTGTAGTGTGTGGGTGCTTCATATTCCAAAGACATGTAGTAGGTGGATTTGACACACTGAATTGGCTGTGGGTGGGTGGAGGTGTGTGTGATACTGAAGAACAGCTTTGGCAGGGCTAGCCACCCGCCGGTGTGAACATTGGCTTTAGGTTGTCACTGCTGAAGTGACCCCCCCCCCCAACCTCATGTGCAAAAATGGGGGGGGGCTGTTGGCTAGATCCCCTTTCAGTTAGACTTGCTTTATGAAACCGCAGCCCCATCTACTGATATCCAAGCCTTCTGTCTTTGTGAACTTACTACAGCAGTTGGTCTTGATATCAGCTTTTTGGAGGGGGATGTAGATTTTTGTGGGTGTTTCCAGAATTCTGCATTTAATGAAGGCCCTTGTTTTCCTTCAGAAGTGTATGTTTGATTCAGGCTAGTTCTGTGAAAACCTTTGAACTGTCTACATTAAAAGTATTTTTAGTAGAGACTGTTTCAAGGTCAAACTGTATTAATTATGGCTAAAGCAAGAAACTCCTGGGTTCTTGCTAGTGTGATTCTCAAACAGTCTGGAAGTATATCGCTGATTGATGAGTATATTTCTTGGCATTTTAACCTTTCAGAGTTCTGCAGTGTCTTAATTTTGCCTGACTGAATTGTTTTATATATTTTCTGTTCTCATTTGTCCTGAAACTGCTTACCCCCTATTTCTGAGGTGGAGTTTATAAAACATGGTCTAACAGCTTCTGTGTTATCTGATTGCTTCAAGGCTTGCTGATTTAAAAATAGTTTCTGTTTGTAAATTCTTGCATTCACTGTTGGAAACTCTTGGGTTCTAGCTAGTGTGATTCTCAAACAATCTGGAAATATATCGCTGATTGATTATATTTCTTGGCATTTTAACCTTTCAGAGTTCTACATTGTCTTAATTTTGCCTGACTGAATTGCTTTGTATATTTTCTGGCATTGTTTTCTGTTCTCATCTGTCCTGAAACTGTCCCCCCCCATTCTTGTGTTATAGTTGGTGGCTTTGCAGTTGCCCGCCCCTACTGTAACTTTGATGTGGGACACTCCTCCCAGTCTGGTGTTCACTCTTCTTAATAGAGAGAGAACATTTGAGAAGGCCAACCCACTTAGGTTCTTAACTTCTGCTCCTCCTTCCTCTCTTCCTCTCTCCTTGCACTTTACTGAATTAAAAAAAGAAAAAAAAAATTGAACTTTATTTTGCTTTTGCCTCTTCTTAAAAGTACTCAATTGTATTTATTCTGCTGCATTTATTACTGCTTGGTAGTAGCCTGATTAAATTGTAACTGTTATCTAAACCTTTCGGTTTAAAGGAAAACTCTACCCTCCCATACAGTTTAACTCAATCATTGGGTTTCATTTCTCCCTACAGTATGGTTCCAGCATTGTGTATGTGCCTGAAACCTGCTTGCAGTTTTTAAAACTTGTAATGTTATGTGGTCCTATCTCGCCTACATTCATTACTGATGGGTTCGGAGCCGACAATCGGCTCCGACTCTGCCAACTATTTTCAAGCACGAAGTCTCTAATTGGCTGGGCTAACTGGTATCCCAGGATGCAACTCTCCCAACCCCCCAGATCTCGTTTGCCGCTTGTTGTGTCAGGATGTGGTCTCGAGCTTGGCTGTGGCTAAGTACTCTTTTTGACTAAAATATTCTTTGCAGAATAGTACTTTTCCTGTGAAACAAAAGCTATTTTCATAGCTACATTGTGTCTGTGATTTGGCCCTGTGGCAGTTTGTGGAAGGTGCGAGTAGTTTTCCTTGTGTTTGGCGGGCTAGACCCGTTTAAGTTAGAGGGACCTAGCCCTCTCATTCGTTGTCTTGGTAGTGTTTTCCTCGTCTTCTTAGGAGCGTTTAAAGAGTTCCTCAGTGTACCTTCCCATTGTGTTGTGTGTGTGTTATTTCTGCTGGCAATGTCTAAAGAACAAAAAGAGCATAAACCCTCTGGGTTTAAGAAATGCTCAAAGTGTGCTTACAAAATGTCCATCACAGATGGGCATGCCATCTGTGTTTATTGCCTTGGTGCTAAACATTTACAGGAGTCCTGCAGTGTCTGCCATTCTTTTAGTTCTAGGGTACTGCAGGAACGAAAAAAATAAACTAATCTTGAAGGGCCTGGTTAAGCCCACTTTTAAAGAGGATTTAGAATCTACTTCCACTACTGGCAAATCCAAATCCTCTAAGTCTAAGAAACAATCTCCGGCTCAGTCTAGTTCCTAGGAGCCGCCGGAGAAGATCTTGAAAGTGGTTACTACTTCCTCGGCTCCATTGTCTTCGAAGCCGCAGGAGAAGAGTTCTGTGTTGGATCCAGCTTCCTCGGCTCCATTGGCTTTGGGGCCGCAGGAAGTCTCTGTAGTGCTGGAGTCGACCTCGGCTCCAATAATTTTGGAACCGATTCGGAGCCGGTCACCCAGCGTCACTCATGAATCAATAGGCAGGAGATCCTCATCTCCTTCAGTTGCTTCCAAATCCTCTCGATTGTCTGATTTGGACGTAGATATGGTGGTTCAGAGGCTCCTCCAGTCACCGGTGTTAGCTAAATTATTTTCGGCTCCAGAGCCCATTCCTCTACCGGTACTGATGATTCCTCCTCCGAGCATTGTGTCGTCAGGGCCGGAGTGTTCGGCACCGAGTGATGTCATTACGCTGGCTCCGATACCCCTGATGGGTCCATCATAGCCGTCGTCTGTTCCAACCATTTTGATTCTTTTATCTGGTTTCAGCACTCTGGTTTCTTTGGTCGGTTCCGAGTCTCCCTCTCGGCACTTCGGCTCGGGGGATCCCGACTCCGGTCGTAGCCTTGGAGGTAGGTCAGTCCTCGGATTTGGGGAGACCTGCATTTGAGGCCATGAGGACAGCACTGGCCAGATCGTCAGGGACATCACTTGGATTGACCATTCCGTCCCCATACATCCCGGCATCAGCCTCTGACGCCCCCTATCAGTGGATAGCGGAGCTCGAAGGCCTGATGACACCTCCATGAGTGGTCCCCAACTTTCTGAGGGCCCCTCAGAGTCTGTGCCTGAGGAGCCTCCCAGGAAGAAGTTGTGCAAGAGGAAGCACATAGACTCCCAAGACGAGTCCATCACCTTGGATACCGACCTCGACGATGCAGAGGGGTCCCCTAAGTCATCCTCCAATGATGTCTCCTTCTCCGATATCCTGGAGATTTTGAGGCAGAGAGGCGACTGGTCTTCCAAGCCCCCCTCTGAGGAGGAGTCTGTATTCCTCAAGGCCTTCGGAGCTCAACCTACCACCTCCTGGGTGTCTCCATCCTTTGACGAATTATTAGACCTTATCTGTCAAAAGGTGTGGGAACATCCTGACTCTGTGGAACCTGTGCCCAACCGCCCTAACAAGTTCTTGTCTGCTCCCCCCAGGAAAGAGTTTTTGACAAAAGCGGTCCCTGTAGATGCCATGGTGGTGGCATCAGCCACTCGGCAGGAAGTTGCCGAGGCTTTTTCCTCAGTCCATCCTCCTAACAAGGAGTCCAGGAGTATGGATCGCTATGGGAAGCGCACCCTGTCTTCAGCGACCTTTACACTACGGTCCCTGAATTATCTTTGTCACTTTACTCTGCTCCAGCGGGATCTCCTTAAGGAGTTGGGAGATACCTTGACTGGTAACATGCCTGAGGCGCTAGCACAAACTGTTACCGCCCAGTTGTCTACCCTTGGTTCCATAGGTAACTCGTCCATGAGGCTCATATCCTATGCAGCCGAAGGGGTGAGCAGGGCAGCTAGCTCAGGCCTTGCTCTGAGGAGACAAGCCTGGATGCACCTATGTCACTTCGCGGAGGCCTTCAAGTCTTCCTTCACGGACGCCCCCTTTGATGGGTCCTCTCTTTTTGGACCAAAAGTGAAAGAGACTCTCACTAGATGTGAACAGGAGGGTAAGACTTTATCTGCTGTAGGGGCCCGTTTTTCTCTTCCCTCTAGGCCTTATCCCAAGGCTCAGAGAGGAGGGAAGATGTGGTTCAAAAAATCACAAAAGTCTTTCCCAGTCACTCAAGGCGAGTCCCCCTCCAGAGGCAGAGGTGGGGGAAATTATTCTGGAAGGCACCGTCCTAGGGGCAGGGGAGGCCCCCGCAATCTGGGAGACCACGACTCCTTTCGCAGACCTTCCTATCAGCATCCCTGAAGGGTTGCCCGGCTGTGCTACTCCGGAGCCAGTCGGGGGTCATTTTTTCAAAGCATCTTCAAGCCTGGGAGAGCATAACTCAGGATCGATGGGTGCTTCGAATAATCAAAGGAGGTTATACCATTCCCCTTTATTTCACTTCCTCCCTCAGTCAAAAGAATCCCGGACGTTCCACCCAGTCAAAGGGATCAAATAGTGTTAGAAATATCAAAGCTACTAAGAAAAGGAGTCATCCAACCGGTTCCCCCAGACCAGATCGGATCAGGAACTTACTCAAGACTATTTTTGGTGCCAAAGAAAACAGGGGACCTGAGGCCCATCTTGGATCTCAGCCGATTAAATCACTATGTCCTGAAATCCAAATTCCGAATGGTCACTCTTCAATCCATCTTCCCATTGTTGGAAGAGGGCGTTTGGATGTGCTCCATCGACCTCAAGGATGCCTATTATCACATCAAGATAAACAAGACATCCAGGATCCATTTGCACTTCCGGCTGGGAGCCAGTCACTTCCAGTTTCGAGCGCTGTCGTTTGGTCTCACCACAGCCCCCAGGGTGTTCACCAAATGCTTGGCAGTGGTGACATCTCACCTGAGACGTCTAGGATTCCAGGTGTTTCCTTATCTGGATGATTGGCTCCTTACCGCCCCCGCCAGGTATCTCCTCATCCAAGCCAGGGAGGCTACTTTAAATCTCTGTCAAAAGTTGGGGATTACAGTAAACTGGGGAAAATTTGCCTTGCTGCCCTCACAGCGTGTTGTCTTTATAGGCGCAGAATTAAATTTGATTCTAATGAGGGCATTTCTACCTCAGGAAAGAATAACGGTGTTGCAATCTCAGGTCCAGGCTCTCTCGCCCCACAAGAAGGTCCCAGCCAGGTTAGTTCTTCAGTTACTGGGTTCCATGGCGGCGACCATCATGCTAATACCCTTAGCCAGGCTCCACATGCGAGTCCTTCAGTGGCTCTTTTTAGCCCAATGGTCCTATCAAAAATTACCCCTCTCTCACCCGATTCGTCTCACAGAACATTGCAAGCAGGATCTCCGTTGGTGGCTATGTCATTCCAACCTGAACAAGGGCATGAATCTATTTCCCCTTTTTCCGGCTACCACAGTGACCACGGATGCCTCCCAGATAGGGTGGGGGTGGGGCATTATCTGGGCAGAACGGTCCAAGGCACTTGGCAGGATTACGAGGTACACCTACACATCAATGTCCTAGAGATGAGAGCAGTGCTTGTTAGTGTTGCAAGCACTTTAGAGCTTTCTTCCAAGGGGAACGATTGCTGTTCACTTGGACAGCATGTCGGTTGTTTGGTACCTGAACAAACAAGGGGGAAACCAAGTCATATCCACTCTGCAGAGAGGCCATGAGAGTGTGGGATTGGGCAATGTCTTCCCAACGGTTCCTAGTGGCAACGCACATTCCGGGAAAATCCAACGTGATAGCAGACAGGCTAAGCAGAGCTATTCTGCTGCCTTACGAGTGGTCCCTGAACAGCCGAATTGCGACTCGAATCTTCAGCAGGTGGGGTCAGCCTTGCTGCGATCTCTTTGCCAGTCCCCTCAACACCAAATGCAGCAACTACTTCACGCTGATCCTCCCACAGGGGGAATCACCCAGGGATGCTCTAGTCCACGATTGGCCTCCCGGTCTGCTCTATGCCTTTCCTCCGTCTCCTCTATTACCAAGAGTGATTCAAAAAGCCATTCGTTTGGGAAGCAGGATGATTCTTATTGCTCCACACTGGCCTCACCAAGTTTGGTTCCCCTTCCATCAGCGATATGCAGTGGACGGTCCTTGGATTCTGGATCCATTACCAGACCTTTTGACTCGTATGTCAGGACAGTTACACCTCTCCCTACTATCCCTCAGGTTGACAGCCTGGCTGCTCCACTTCCATCAATAATTAGACTACATTCCTCATCACCTGAGGTGGTCCATATCCTTTCTTCATCACATAAGTCTTCCACCAGAAAAATTTACTATAGCAAGTGGAAGAGGTTCTCCATTTGGGCTCAAGGCCTAGATCCATTCACAGCCCCGATTTCAGCAGTCCTAGACTTTTTAGCTTTGCTTTTCCGACAAGGTTCTGCTCCTTCCACCATTAAGGTACAGCTGGTGGCCATTTCTAACTTCCACGTTTTCCATGAGCCTGCTCTTATGAGTCATAGACTTTGCAAAGCATTTCTAAAAGGGGCTTGGTTATTACGTCCTCCTGTGTCAACACCCATTATGTCATGGGATTTAAATCTAGTATTGCAAGCCATCACTTCTCCCCCCTTTGAGCCGGCTGCCACTTGCGAATTAAAATTTTTATCCTGGAAAACAGCCTTTTTGGTAGCCATTACGTTGGCTAAAAGAGTATCTGAACTCCAAGCTTTGTCCATTAGTCCCCCGTATTTAATATTCCATAAGGACAGGGTTTCATTGAGACTTAACCCATCCTTTCTCCCCAAGGTGTCATCCACCCTTAATCTCCACCAATCCATTGAGTTACCTGTGTTTTTTCCCAACTTCTCCGACAAGGCGGAGTACAAATTTCATCAGTTGGATGTCCATAGACAACTAAGATTTTATTTTCACAGGACTAAACAGTCAAGGAAATCAGATCAATTGTTTGTCTCCTTTTCGGAGAATAGGACGGGTTTCTCTGTCTCCAAGTGCGCAATTTCCAGGTGGATTAAGGATTGCATTATCTTTGCTTATTCTTCAGCAGGCAGAGGTTTACCATTCTCAGTCAAGGCTCATTCAACTACGGCGGTTTCGACTTCAGTAGCTTATCATGCCAGGCTGTCCTTAGACGACATCTGTGCTGCGGCCACATGGGCCTCTCATCATACCTTTGTCCCTCATTACAAATTGGACGTGGCATCTAGAGGCCAGGCTTCCTTTGGTTCCATGGTTCTCAGGAGTGTTTTCCTTTGAGCCTCCCGGATTAGGGGAGCTAGGGACGCTGTCCCATCAGTAATGAATGTAGGTGAGATTGGACCACATAACATCAGTTAGTTATGTACTCACCATAACGATCGATGTATGTGGTCCATGTTGCCTACATTCTTACATACCCCCCCACCTGCCCCCTGCCTATGGATTTGGAGGATAATTGTTTCGAGACCCTTCAGAATTGGTTTATTTTTTCCTTCCGGGGGACGATAATCCTCTTATTAGGGTTTATGTGTGTGTGGAGTGATTGCGACTTATGCAAACAAGATCTGGGGGTTTGGGAGAGTTGCATCCTGGGATACCAGTTAGCCCAGCCAGTTAGAGACTTTGTGCTTGAAAATAGTTGGCCGAGTCGGAGCCGATTGTCTGCTCCAAACCAATCAGTAATGAATGTAGGCGAGATGGACCATATACATCGATCGTTATGGTGAGTACATAACTAACTGTTTCCTTGCATTGGAGTCAAAGCAAGGGAAAACCCACCTACTTTTTTTTTAAACTCAACTTCTCACATACTTTGCAGAGAAATTCGTCTCCGTCTGCATGAAATGTCATAGACACAGTTAAATCTGTAGTTTACCCTGTCAGGTACTGCTGTCAATGATAGATGGGTAATTAATCTTGCTAATGTCAGGAACACAGCAGCTGATCTAAAAAAAGACAGAACGCTGTGGAATTGTTTCCATTGTTTTTATTGCAGAGGGGAAGAGAACTTAACACTTCCCTTTCATAGCAAAAAAAAAGCCATTAAATCATTCTGGTTTAAAGGCAATTGTCGATTCTTCTGACAAATTTACCTAAGCAGCAACACAGTATTGAAATTCTAAGCTTTAAATGTTGTTTCTAATAGTATGTGTTAAGATAACTTGAGTAGTACCAAATTTCTGTGACATTTAAAGAAATGTCAGTAAATATTTTTTCTTGTAAAGTATAAAATGCATTTACCATTTACAAGCCCCCCCCACACACACACACACACTCACAAACACACACATAGGCCAGAAGTACAGAAAGAGAGTCAGGTGGCAACCCCATCAGCTAGGTGCACTGATCTTCTTCTTCTTTCTAAAAAAAGGTCTTTTATGCTTTGTGTGACATCCTTCCAGAGGGGGATGCATATGTGGTACATGCAGATCCATTGTAAGAGATTCCCACTGATTGAGTTAGTCCTTGCATTGTCCAAGAGCAACCATAATATACATGAAGATCCATTGTAAGAGATTCCCACTGACTGAGTTAGTCCTTGCATTGTCCAAGAGCAACCATAATATACAGCTGAATTTACGTTAACATACATTTACTATGTGCCCTTGCATTAAAAACACTAAGAAAAGGAAATCAGAATTACTTAACTGTTAAAATACAGACACGCGCGCTTTTGTACACATGTACGTTATATACATACACATGCAGAAGCACATACATACGTGTGTGTGCAGTATGTGTGCATGCAATGAATTATAACAATCAACATAGTATAGTTAAGCATTATTAATATATACGTTCTAGAAATGTTGCTCAGTGATTTACTTGGTCACTGTCAACACATTGGCTATGTGTTCCACATACAGTCTTGGTCAGTGACTTTCTGTCAGTATTTTTTTTATTTGTATTGATAAGTGCATTTAATTGTTATTATCTTTCCCAGTGTAGCTTATGTTGTGGCTGAAAAGGGTCCTGGGACCAGTTCATTTTCCTGGTTACCAAAGTATAAGTAAATATGAAATAGAAAAAAGGAGGGAAGAACATGACAGAAATAATTGAGGAACAAGTAAAGCATATTTTAAGTCTGCATAGAGCTGCGGTGGTGGTGCTGTGGTAGCATTGTCGCCTCACAGTAAGACGTTGTCCTGTTCGATTCTCAGCTAGAGTGTCTTCTGTGTGGAGACGTGCGTTAATGGGCATACCTTCTTTAAGGGTTGTGCATCAGGCCTGGCAAGTCGGCACGTAAAAATCTACTGCCAATCATTAGCGGACCGGAGTTCTGCTGTGGCGACCCCTAACAAGGAAAAAGCTGAAAGATGCATCATCATTCATGAGAAAGAAAAATCCTACCGCTGAAGGCACTGGGAAGTAGTAGACAGACTAAGTTTAGAGTCCTACTACTTGTCACTTGTAAATGTACAGCAAGAATTATTTACTGCAGTGAGAGTTTTCACACCTCAGCATGAGAGTATGGGGGAGGGTTTATCAAGTTTGTTAGGACTACAAAAGACTCCTCTTACAAAAAAAACTGTTTTTATCTGCTTTCTTTTACCCGCAGTGGTGGTGCTGTGGTAGTGTTGTCACCTCACAGTAAGACGCTGTCCGGTTCGATTCTCAGCTAGAGCATCTTCTGTGTGGAGACATGCGTGAATGGACGTGCCTTCATTGAAGGTTGTGCGTCAGGGCTGGTAACTCGGCACGTAAAAATCAACTACCAATCATTAGCGGACTGGAGTTCCGCTGTGGCGACCCCTAACCGGGAAAAAAGCCGAAAGACACAACAAAATCTGCTTTCTTTTGCTGCAAGTAGCGAACGGCTATTTATAACCTAGAACAAGCTCTGGCAGACAGATAAATGAGGCTTAGTCAGGTAAACAGAGAAGCAGCTCTTTTACAGAAGGTGTGTTTAGATGACAGTGCTTCACAGTCCTGCTATTATATTTTAATGGCGTGAGAAAACAAGACCATTTCGTTATGTCTGGCATAAGTCCTATAAAGAGGACTTGAAATGTCTTCTGGGAAGAAGGAAGGAAAGCAAGAAAATAAGATCACGTTACCAAGGCAGGCCCCATCATCCGCCATTTTGAGAGAAACACGTTAAAATTGTAAAAGAAGCACTTGAAGTGATTTTGAGGCATTAAACTAGCTCAACAACAAAGATACAATGAAAAATATATGATGTCCTTCAAGAATGCAACTGCAGTCATAACATATGGGTTGTCCTGCCTCAGGCAGCCCTCGGTCGGCCGGATTCCAAAGTCTGGGTCCGACGTTGGCTGATGTCGCATTTCTCTCCGACGTCAGAGCGGCTGGAGTATATAAGCATCAGCCGACGCCATCTTCTTCAGTCTTTCTTGCCGCGCAGTGCCCGAAGCAGAAGTAGTTCGCATGTGCCGGTCGGTCAGCTCCTGTATTCTTCGAAACCGAAGACATCAAAAAAGCTAAGTACCCCGTTGGGGACCTTTTCTTGCCTCAGCCGATGTCAGAATTAACTGAAAAAGTAAATAATTGTTTGTCTTGTGGTAAACAAATACCTCATAAGGATTTCCATTCTTACTGCCTCCCTTGCCTTGGCCCAGACCACGACGTCTCGGCCTGTGCCGCCTGTACTCGCTTCAATAAGCGCACTCTCAGCCGCCGGGCGGAGTTCGCTGAAGACTTTTTTGGCGAAAAGTTTGCTTACATTATGCCGTCGGAACAACCGGCAACACATATTTCTAAAAAACGGAAAGACCGGGACCGACCTCCTCGGCCCGTGACTTCCTCCGACTCCACACCAAAACCTACCACGAGTGCCCCGGTTCCCTCTCAGGTGGTTATTCCACCACTTGGAACTGAAGACACTGCACTACCGATACCCCCGACACCGGAGGCCACACCGCCAATTATTGATTTTCTTCCGGATACTGTAACCGAGGAAATGCCAGGGACCATTGCTGTGGATAAGGTTACCTCTGCACGTGGGGCTGCCAGGCCTCCCATGTCTATGTCTATCAAGGCCTACACATGTGCTAAGGCAGCAAGCCAGGCCAAGCCTGCAAGCCAGGCCAAGCATCACTCAGCTAAAACCTTGCCTCAGCCTAACCCTGAAGCTCAAATTATGTCCTTGGCCGCAGATCTAATTTCTATGATCAGAGGCTCCCAGGCCCATCCTGAGAGAGGATCCCAGCCTCCTCCTGATAAGAGGCCCAGGGTGGAACCACCTGACCCCCTTTCTTCAGATGAAGATTCTGGGGACTCTGTGCTTTCCGAATCCCAGGAACCCCCTTTTCAGACTTTCGAGGATTCGGATGCAGAGGACACCATTCCTTCGGCCTCTCCTCCTGAGGATATTTCTTTTGGGGAAGTTCTGCATTCCATGAGGGAGCATTTCCAGTGGCAAGGTCAGGAATTTTCTGATTCCAGGAAGCGCCTTCGAACTTTCCTTAAAAAGCCACAACACAGACCCTTAGCTATTCCTCCTGTGCTTGATGTGTTGGATGACCTTTACTCTGACTCCAGTGCTACCCCTAATTCTCTGCCCCCGGCTCCTGTCAAGCCTGATAGATACTATAGGGTCCCTGAAACCCATTCTCATTTCTTTAGGGCCCATGCTGCAGACTTAGAAACTATTTCCCAGGGGCCTAAGGGGGTTTCTGCTACCACTTCCAAAAATCCTTTGCCTTCCGACAGAGAGGCAAGGTCCTTAGAGAGATGGTGGAAGAAGGTTTACACCTCTACTACCTTAACTATGAGGGCTCTCAATTGTCTGTTTCATATGTTTCAATATCAGGATTCCCTGTTGGATGATTTACAGAAAAAATTAGCCTCTCCTGACCCCTTAGATAGGAAGTCTTTGCAGGAGGCTGTCCATAACTCTCAGCAGGTTAGTAATCATTTTCTGCAGTGTGGATATGATGCATTGGAAGCTTCATGTAGGGCAGCTGTGACTGGAGCGGTAATTCGTAGACATGCATGGTTAAAAAAGCAACCCTTACCGGATCATGTTAAGGCAAAGCTACTGGATGCTCCCTTGGAAAAGAACAAACTTTTTGGTGATAATGCTAAAGATGTGTTAAAGACCATTGAAGCAAAAGCCAAGTCAGTTCAGACAGTCAAAGATTTTCTCCAGGTTCAGCAGGAACTGGCCTTCTAAAAACTGGTCATTCCCAAATCCTGAAAAGTTTCAAAGGGGCAAGAACAGGCATGCCCGTGGCAGAGGGCAATATAGAGGATCCTACAGGGGACGCCAATGGCAACCAACAAACCAAAGAGGTGACACAGGGGGTTCCCCTGTCACTCAGGGACAATCTCAATGACTTGACTCTAACTTCTCCGACCAAGGAGCAAGAACAAGCCCCTTTGGGAGGTTATCTCTGTTTTCAGAAAATTGGCACAAACTGATAAAAGACAAATGGATATTGGACATTATAGATCATGGTTACAGGTTCTATTTTCATACCTTACCAAGAAAACAAGGCATGCCAAATCTTCCACAAAATCAAAAGGCAGAGGCTATCAAGCAAATTTCTCTGCTGGCTCAGATCAAAGCAATAGAAAAAGTGCCTCAACAAGAACAAGGTCAGGGGTTTTACTCCAGACGGTTCCTTGTTCCAAGAAAACAAAATCAATGGAGACCGATACTGGATTTGTCCGCTTTAAACACTTTTCTCATAGTACCAAAGTTCAAAATGCTGACCTTACAGCAGCTCCTTCCCATGCTGGGCAAGGGGTCTTGGCTGATTACTCTGGACCTCAAGGAGGCATACCTGCATGTCCCTATCAGACACAGCTGCAGAAGATACCTCAGATTTCTTGCAGGGCCAGAGCATTATCAATTCTCAGCATTGCCTTTTGGCTTATCTACTGCGCCCAGAGTATTCACGAAATGCCTGGCATCAGTAATTGCTCATTGCAGACTCCAGAGGATTCAAATCTACCCCTACCTGGACGATTGCCTCATACAAGCGGACAACGAACTAACCTTGACAAAAAACTTGAATTATGTCATATACTTGCTACAGGCTTTGGGATACACAGTCATCTTTCAAAAGTCAAGACTTCTACCATCCCAGCAAATAACTTTCTTAGGAGTCAAACTAGACACAGCCTTTCAAATGGCCTACTTGACAGAAGACAAGTAAGAGCAGTTAACTTATTACTTCAAAAGTTTAGCAAAACTCTCCCAGATGACTGCAAGGAGATTCCTACAGGCCCTGGGGTTCATGGCATCTTGCATTCTCCTGGTCCCACTAGCAAGACTACACATGAGAAAACTTCAGTGGTATCTAAAGAGCTTATGGTCTCAGCACAACAACAACCTAGAAGCAATTATCCCACTCATTCCAGGTCTTCAAAAGGAATTTCTATGGTGGGCCGCAGCAAGCCAGTCAAATACAGGCATGCCGTTCAAAAAACCTCAGACAACACAGACCATTACCACAGACGCCTCAGACCATAGATGGGGGGCGCACATGGAAGGCAGATGTATTCAAGGACAATGGAATCCAAAGGAAGAACATCTGCATATCAACCAAAAAGAAATGCTGGCAGTAATGCATGCCATCGAGGCCTTTGGACATCAACTTCATCAAGGCCACCTTCTAATAAGGACAGACAACACCACTGTAATGTGGTACATAAACAAGCAGGGAGGTACTCACTCTTACCCCCTTTGCAGGCTATCAATGAATCTTTGGGAAAAATCACGGAGTCTGAACATACAGCTACAGTCCCAATTTGTTCCAGGCAGAGACAATGTTCTGGCGGACAGTCTAAGCAGGAATTTCCTAGACCCACACGAATGGAGGTTACATCCAGACATCTTTGCACAACTAACCTCGGCATGGGGCAGGCCAGACGTAGACCTATTTGCCTCCCAATTCAATCATCAGCTACAAAAGTTCTGCTCAAGGACAAATCATCCACAAGCATGGAAGATAGATGCTCTCTCATTCAACTGGAGCTCCCTAGTCATCTATGCATTTCCACCTCAGCCACTGATGACCACAGTGTTACTAAAGATCAAAGCAAAGCAGCCAAGGAGAATCCTAATAGCCCCGAACTGGCCAAGACAACACTGGTACCCACTACTACGGAGCATATGTCACAACAAACCGTGGGCCCTTCCCAAATGGCCTCAACTGTTGACTCAACACAACTTCAGGACAGCTCATCCCAACCTCCAGACTCTACAGCTGACAGCTTGGAAGATCACATGAATATCCTCAATTTATCTCTCTCCAAGGAAGTTCAGCGGATACTAACAGAAGCCCGCAGACCATCCACCAGAAGGGCTTACTCAGCCAAATGGAAGTGTTTCAGCATTTGGAATACCAACAAGGGTCAAGATGCATCAGTACTGAGCATTCCACTCATTCTGGAGTACTTGCCAGAATTGCTAAATAAGGGACTTTCATACTCTTCCATAAAAATACATGCTTCAGCTATCTCAGCTAGATACAACACTGACCCACCTGTGTTCTCACATTCCTTGCTAAGGCAATTTCTTAGAGGGATCAAGAATATAAAACCTCCAAGAAAGGCACCAGTACCAGCTTGGGATCTCAATTTTGTGTTAGAAAAATTGACTCTACCTCCCTTTGAGCCAGCAGCTTCAGCGGATTTACAATTTCTGTCCTGGAAGACAGCTTTCCTGCTGGCCATTACCTCAGCTAGAAGGGTTTCGGAATTACAGGCACTAATGGCAATACCACCCTTCATAATCTTCCACCGAGACAGGGTCTCATTACGAACCAATCCTTCCTTTCTGCCAAAAGTGGTATCTAGGGTCTCTCTAAATCAGGCAATTCACCTGCCTACTTTCTTCCCCAATCCTGAAAACAAAGGGGAAAGACTGTTGCATACCTTGGACATACATAGACAAATTCGCTACTATCTAGACAGAACCAAGATCAGTAGGAAGTCCGATCAGCTATTTGTAGCCTACGCTCCTGGAGTACAGGGAAAAGCAATTTCCAAATGGACAATTTCAAAATGGATTGGACATTGCATCAGATATTGCTATTCCTTCCATGAAAAGAGTGTGCCAGCCAATATCAGACCACACTCTACCAGAGCTACAGCCACCTCCACAGCCTTCTTAAGAGGGGTGCCTACAAAGGATATTCTAGAAGCTGCTACATGGAGCTCCGTGCATAGATTTTCCAAACACTACAACCTCCCTTTATTTTCCAGATCCAGAGCAGGCTTTGCTTCGGCAGTCCTGCAGGGATTGCTAGCTACACCATCCTTTTCATGGAGCATACCACCTCCCCCAGCTAAGCTATGGTACTCAACCCATATGTTATGACTGCAGTTGCATTCTTGAAGGACATAGTACAGTTTTGTACCTACCATAAATGTAGATGTCCGATAGATATGCAACTGCAGTCGGGTTTTCCCTCACTCCTTCCCCTCTATGCCTTGGGTCCACTCCTCTCCCTGTTATTCTTAGCTGGGGATATCTGTTATGGTGTATCTGTTTATTGCTTACTTATTTGTCTGGAAAACTATTTTTGTTTTACAAATTTGATTTTAGCCTTCCTTGGAGGGCACCTGGCATCTGGGGCAAGAAACACTGAAGAAGATGGCATCGGCTGATGCTTATATACTCCAGCCGCTCTGACGTCGGAGAGAAATGCGACATTAGCTGACATCGGACCCAGACTTTGGAATCCGGCCGACCGAGGGCTGCCTGAGGCAGGACAACCCATATGTTATGACTGCAGTTGCATATCTATCGGACATCTACATTTATGGTAGGTACAAAACTGTACTTTTTTTTTAGTTCTAAGGTGGAGTTTTCCTTTAAGCACTTTGCTTCAGACCAGTTGTTTTACATTCAGGTTTGTGGTCTGCACTGTTGTGGCAGGACAGGTAGCTTACATCCTTCTAAATTGGGAATTGCTGTTTGAAGGCTCAGTGTCTGTTATTCTAAAAGTGTATTAGTTTTGGTTTAAGCACTTGGGCTTCAGGCCAGTTATTTTACATTAAGAAGGTT
The DNA here is from genome assembly GCF_019279795.1 of Protopterus annectens. NCBI lineage: Eukaryota > Metazoa > Chordata > Ceratodontiformes > Protopteridae > Protopterus > Protopterus annectens. Next base: position 1,213,285,658 of record NC_056729.1, read on the forward strand.
TGTGGTCTGCACTCTTGTGGGAGGAGAGGTTAGATTCTGCCCGTCTGACCTAGGAATTTCTGGTTAAAGGATTATTGCGGCTGCTTATTTGAACTGTTTCTTTCTGAAATTGGTGCACCTTGTTTGCTGTAGCATAGACTAGATTCAGGCATGCTGAATCTGTCTGTTTGTATAACTTGAGCACTAATCCAGGCTATATATTTTTGGAGAAGGTTCCCCTGCACCCTAGTGGCAGGAGTGTGCAGTTAGAGCTTGTCTGATTGAAGACTGCTGGAACAAAGCTCAGTTTTGAGCTTTTTTACTGGTTAATTGAGTAATTTGTTTAAATCAGTTTGCTCGTTTTCTATTGTTATATAAAAAATTGCACGTTATTCATCTGCTTTTACTGTATTTGTGTTTCTTCCTACTTTGTTGCATTTATTACTGCTTGTTAGTAGCCTGATTAAATTGTAACTGTTATTCTAACCCTTTGGTTGAAGCACTTGGGCTTCAGACCAGTTGTTTTACATTAAGAAGGTTTGTGGTCTGCACGGTTGTGGTAGGACCAGGTAGCTTACATCCTTCTAAGTTGGGAGTTGCTGATTGAAGGCTTAGTGTCTGTTATGCTAAGAGTGTATTAGTTCTGGTTTAATCACTTGGGCTTTGGGCCAGTTATTTTACATTAAGAAGGTGTGGACTGCACTCTTGTGGGAGGAGAGGGTAGATTCTGCCCTTATGAGCTGGGAGTTTCTGGTTAAAGGCTTATTGTGCCTGCTTATTTGAACTGTTTCTTTCTGAAGTTGGTACGCCTTGTTTGCTGTAGCATAGACTAAACTCAAACCTGCTGAATCTAGCTTTGTTTGTATAACTTGAGCACTAATCCAGACCATCTTTTTTTGGAGAAGGTTCCCCTGCACCCTATTGGAAGGGTTGTGCAGTTAGAACTCGTTTGATCGAAGACTGCTGAAATGGGGCTCAGTTTTTAGCTTTTTATTGGTTAATTTGTTTAAATCAGTTTGCTCATTTGCTACTATTATATATATATAAAAAATACACTTTATGCATCGCCGCTTAGCTAGGGTTAAACTATTCCTAGCGCCATAAAGTCTGCTCTTCAAATTTTCCCTTAGAACTCACCAGTTTTTTAGTTTTAGCACTCAAATCTGTTTCTTTGAGCTCAGCACTTGTTCAGAACTCATTCTAAGCACTAAATAAGTTACAAATTACTACAGCACTCCACTTTCCTCACTTGTCTAGTGGAAAACAGTTTTTAGTACTTAAATAAGCAGCTATCCAGGCATGTCTAAGGGTCAGCTCTGGGTGTTTTCTCCTGTCTGCCTTATGAATCTGGACATCTTATAGCCAAACTGGAAGCAAAGCTCTCTTCACCCAAGACTGGACAAGACAAGTCTAGAGGAGAAGGCAAACACTTGCACCACACCACACTCATCACATAGTCCCTCAAAACTTACACCACCAAAACACACACATAGCAACACAAAACACACACCTACATTTGCAGAGGTTCCCAGTAAAAATCTGCTCAAGCAACAGAGACCTCCAAAGTAGAAACGCATGCAACCTCCACCCCCCCCAACACAACCCAAATGACACACAGCCCACAAACTGTGTGCCACTCGACCACAGCCCATAAGGCATAACAACGTACCGAACACTCCAGTCATTGGTGACTCTATAGTCAGGCACACTGATGTTCCACTCGCCAAGCTAAACAAAGAGAAAGTTACTGTCAGCTGCCTGTCTGGTGCAAAGATCCGCCACATAATGCACGCACTCTGGTCACTCCACAGCAAGTACAAATATGACTCCGTTGTTGTCCATGTTGGTGTGAATGACCTGAGACGTATCTCCCTGGACTACATGAAAAGAGACATGGAGGAGCTCTCCGATCTTATAGCCCAGGCAGGTATGACCCTAGTCCTGAGTAGCATCCTGCCATCACCCAAATTGATACCATAGTACAAGGACAAAATGATTGACTTCAACAATTGGCTAAGCTTCTGGTGTCATTCTAAGGGGATCCATTAACTGTCAGCCTGGTATGACATGTTCGCCAACCACGATGCTTTGCCAGAGATGGCCTGCACCTGTCGCCCTTGAGATTCCGGATACTGGCTAAGGCTCTTGCCACCCCTATATTGCCTTTTTTAGGCAAGGTTCAAATTACTTAATTCACCACCCTAACAGGTACAAGCAAGCAAAATCTGGCGGTAATGTTACTGAATGCTAGAAGTCTAAACCTCAAAATGCATTCACTCGAGGCACTCTTTAAAATGGAGAACATCGACATCTGTGCAGTGACAGAGACCTGGTTCAAGGCTCCAGAGAGCCCCCTGCATTACCAGGCTATAATTCATACCACACCTTTCAGTCACCTAACGTGGACTGAAACATTAAAGGTGGAGGCGTGTCCATATTCATTAAGGATATCCACTCCTCCAGGCTAGTTGCTCAGTATAATGCGTCTGAGATTATCCAAGTACAACTAACTGTGGGCAAGACTGCAATCCAAATTGTAACTTGCTACAGATCCCCCACCATGCCCCAGGATTCCCACTCCTCATTTCTTGATACACTGGAAAATCTTAGGGTACAACCCAACACCCTAATAATGGGCGATTTCAACTACCCCATCATTAACTGGGAAAACTACTCCTGTACCAACTCTTTTGCTCAACTTTTTCTGGAATTCATAAATTCCAACCCCTTGGATTAACTTATCCACACCCCCACCAGGGGCAGCAATATCCTAGACCTGGTCATTACCAACATGGGCGACTGGTGTTCCACACCAGAGGTCAATTCCTTGTTGGTCAGATCCGACCACAAGCTAATCAGCCTAGACATCCACATCCCACCCCCCCCCCCCCCCGGTTAGGGAAACTACCGTAAAAAGTTTCTCCAAAGCCAACTTCACGCTTCTTAAGACAGAAGTGGCAAACTTCACAACACCCATGCAGACGGACAATAGAGGTACGATTGCTGAATCCTACACAAATGCACTTTATAAGCACTTACACGAATGCATGGATCATGCTATCCATAACAGAACCAAAATGCTATCCTCCAAAAAAAGGATGCTAGTCTGGTGGTCCCCTGCCATAAACAACTGTACAACAGAAGAAAGAAACTGTTGCAAAAAAGAGTAAAATCCCATGACTGGAAGAACTCCCTGGTCAGCCTCGCAGGTCCTTGACTCAAGCCCATGAATGTATGCTTCACGGGGATGTGTTTCTGAACATTTGACCACCAGTGGAGTACTCCTCAAGTAGATCTATTAGCCTCCCCTCTGAACAGACACCTTCCTCTAGTTTGTGCCATAGTCCCAATTTCTGTGGTTTGGAAGGTGGATACCCAATGTTTTTCTTGGAAGGTGTTTTTTTATGCACACCCCCCCCCACCCCCACCCTTCCTCTCATTCCGAAGCTTCTATTAAAAATTCAGCAGGACAAACCCAAAATCTTGCTGGTGACTTCCTTTTGACAAGACATCATTAGTTCCATCTTCTGCGTTTATTCAAGGGCAGTCATCACAAGGTACCTCACAGGATGGACCTTCTCACCCAAGACAAATAACCTCATATCCATCCCCACCTGTTGACTCTGCAATTGACTTTTTTGGTGATAGGATTTTGATTCCTTTCAGGCACCTTTTTTGGAGGACATGTGTAGGGTTCTGTAGGAGGCCAGAAAACACAGTACTAGGAAATCCTACTTAACTAAATGGAAGAGGTTTTCTGTTTGGTATCTTTCACATAATTTGGATCCATTGACTGTGGATGTTCCACTGGTTCTAGGTCTTATTTGTGTGAATTGCTTAATGCTGGGTTGGCCTATTCCCCTATCAAGCCCCACTTGTCAGCTATTTCTGATTGGCTGCCTTTATCTCCTCCTTTAGCTTCTAGGTTTGAGGCTAAACAGTTTCTCAAAGTCATCCAACATATTAGAACTCCCAGGAAGCCTATTCCTCCTCCTTAAGATCTTAATTTTGTTTTGGAAAAAAATAATTTTGGCTCCTTTTCCGCCTGCAGCTACAGCTTCCTTGCAGCATTGCTCTTGGAAGACTGTTTTGTTAGCTTTGACTTCAGTTAGATGGGTGTCTGAGCTTCAGGCCTTTATGGCTTTTCCTCCTTTTTTGGTTTTCCATAAGGACTGGGTCTCCTTGCGTACTAATCATTTATGCCCAAGATTGTGAGTGAGTTGTCACTTAATCCATTCATTTGCCCATCTTTTTCCCTTCTCTACAATCTCCTAGTGAAGAAGGTACTACATACTTTGGATGTGCATAGACAACTCTGATTTTATTTGGATAAAACCAAGGCTGTCAGGAAATCTGATGGAGCTTTTTGTTTCTTTTCATCCCAGGTCTTTGAGTTTGCCTGTTTCAAAGCAAACCGTTTCCTCTTGGATTTCTAAGGCTGTTTATTTTTGTTATGTTTCTCAGTTTTTAATTTCTCCATGTCTTTTTGGGTTTCTAATACCATGACTGGAATGGACCCCATTCTTATGTCAAAGAATGACTGAAGTTCATGAGTTTGGTATTGTTTCAATCTTTGATGTTAGCCAGAAGTGAATTGTAAGAGCCTTCTTTTTCTGTTGAGGCCGAGTCTGCTAGAGCTGTGGCTTTTCTGGTGCTTTCTTCAAAGGTTTTGACACTAATTCCATTCTTGAGGCAGCTACCTGGACTTCAAGGACCGTTACCAAACACTACACGTTGGATGGAATCTCCAGTGCTAGAGCTAGTTTTGCTAGGGCTATTCTTCATGGCTTTTTAGAGAGCTCTACTGCCCCTTCCTCCTCCTCCCAAGTTTCTTCATTGGCTTTGGTACGCTCCCTCATGTTATGAATACTGCAACAGTAGAAAAGAAAGACATTGTATAGTTGTGTAAAATCTTACCATAATGATTGAAGTCCTTCTCTTCACTGTTGCAGAATTCTGTCCCTCCCTCCCAACCCCCAAGGTATTGCTTTTTCTTATAGTGTATGGTTCGCCTTTGTTTCTTTAGACTGGTGTTCCTTCTGGGGCATTATGTTCTGAAGATAGTACATTCAGATGTTGCATTTATGCCCTACGTACGTGGGAACATGTGTGTGACGTCCCATGTACTTAAAAGTAGTAAAAGGCTTTGATATGCTGGCTGGACATCGGGTCGCCCATGGCAGGGAATTCCTCATGTTGTACGTGACAATAGGAAGTACTGCCAGCCATGCCAGGATAAGTGGGGCATTGAATTTGTAACATATGCCAGCACAGCTAGCTGGAATTTTGTAAATACTTTTGTCATTTGTATATCAAACTGATTTGTATAGATGTTTGTGCTGAAAATGTGTTTGCAAGGTTTGCAGTGTTAAAATGTATCAGATATGTTTCCTGCTATACAGAAAAGAAATGTACATGCATTATTGAAACTGTTTAAATGTATAAATTGCAACAGCATATACTGGGAGAGAAGAGGTTAATCCATAAAGATATTATCCTGCAGTTTTGAATGGAGTCAGAGACGCAATGTTTGTGCTAGAGACTAGATTTTAGCTCCTGTAGGAAGAGTGAAATGGTTTTATTGTTTTATACCTTCCAGATGCTTTAATAAAACATGGCTAAAGGTGTAGTGTGTACTACAGCACATAGGTGCTAAACTCTGGCAGCTTCTAGTGATGGGCAGCTTCTAGTGATGGGAGATAGTGCAGGAAACTGAGTCAGATGTCCAGATGTGCGTGATGTCATTCTGTAAGCCAGAAGTATTAATTGGCTATTAGTAGGAGATTGCTCTCAACACTCTGTATTCTGTTTTGAATCTGACAACAAGGACCACTCACCCACATTATCTTCCCTTGCTCTATTCAGTAAGTAGGAACAGTAATTCTTTAGATTAGTCCAGTAAATATAGTGAGAATGGTTAAGCATTGTTTTTTTGTAACTGTGTGACTCTTTTCCAACTGTGTTAGTGTTAATATTTCTTGTGACTGAAACTCTGTGGTGTTTACTGTAGAGATGTTCAGTATTTACATGGTCTTTTATTGTTTATTATTAAATATATTTAAACTTCTCATTGTGGCTGGTGCTTTAGAGAAAATATTTAAGCTTTGAGAGTATTTGTATTTGATTGCTGATAACTCTTGCCACTCCTGTGAAAGCCTTGCTGTTTGGTCAACATTACTATTCGTATTGATATTAACTTCACTCAGTATAATTGTATACCCTTTTAAAAGTCTTATAGTCACTGAGGGGTGGCTGTGAAACTACCTTATAGTCTGGACAGAAGGTGGAATAGCTAGTAAGTCTGTGCCAGCCTTTCCCAGCTGTGTGTATGTGTGTGTGAAAATTAAATCTGAAAGAGTGCTTTGTGTCAGCTACATGGACCAGGGACACGAAGCACTTGTTTCACAGAGAGGGTGCTGGAGGACTTGGCTAGGACACTTGGCTGAGGACCTAAGTCTACAGCTGTGCCAGTGGGGAGTGTTATGGTGGGACTTGAGGGAGACAGAGACACCCAGACCCCAGGCTGAGCGTGCGCCCTGTGTGCTGTTATGGGAAATTGTGCATGATGCGGAGAGGCCTGCATCTGGAAATACTACTAGTATCCATTTGTAGTGCAAGTGAATGTCCCTCTCCAGTGTCAGTGGTGAGTATTCAGGCTGCTTGATTTCTGGCCCAAGGGGGGGGGGGGGGGCATCACTTTATGACTACTGCAGCAGTGAAGAGAAGGACATTTATTGTTATGGTAAGATTTTATGCAGCTATCCATGTTCTTTGTGTTTCACTGTTGCAGTCATCACATTTGTGTTGTCTGCCTGCAGGTGGCCCTCAGCCAGCCTGAATACCAGAATCTTGGGATTTCTGCATCAGATGCTGTCGCTTCTTCCATGACGTCATGTCAGGGGTATAAAACATGCAGCTGACACCATTACATCAGTCTTTCTTGCCATGCGGTGCCCGAAGCAGAAGCAGTTCACAAGTGCCAGTTGACCGACTCCTGAAATTTTCGTTTTTGAGTTTCAGACCTGAAGTCTTCAAAAAGATAAGTACCCCATTGGCGATACTTTTTTTCTTGCTTTAACCGATGTCAGAAAAATCAATAATTGTCTTGCCTGTGGAAAGCAAATACCTCATAGAGATTTTCATTATTACTGCGTCACCTGTTTAGGCCCAGACCACGACGTCCCTCGCTGTCGGTTTTGTGCCTTTTTTGTGCCTTGTTCAATGCCCTAACTGTTCTTCGGGCTATTTTTGTAGCTAAATACTTTCGATGTTCATCGTGTTACACTGCTGCAGTCATTACACTTGGGTTATCCTGCCGTCAGGCGGTCCCTCAGTCGGCCAGAGTTCCAAAGTCTTGGTCCGGCATCGGTTGCTGTCGCCTCCTCCCTGACATCAGTGCGACAGGGGTATATAAGATGCAGCAGACACCATTTTCTTCAGTCTTTCTTGCCGCGCGATGCCCGAAGCAAAAGCAGTTCGCAAGTGCCGGTCGGCCGTCTCCTGAGATTTTTCATTCCGAATCCAGAACCGAAGTCTTCTACAAAGCTAAGTACCCTGTTGGGGAAACGTTTTCTTGCCTCAGACCGATGTCAGTAAAAGTTAATAACTGTATTTCTTGTGGGAAGCAAATACCTCATAAGGATTTCCATTCCTATTGTATCCCACTGTATCCCATTCCTAGGCCCTGACCACGACGTTATTGGTTGTCTGTTTTGTACTAGATTTAACAAGCGCAATATTAAACGTCGGTTTGATTTTGCCCGACATTATTTTGGTAGAAATTTCAAATATACCATGCCGTCGGAACGTCCGACGACCGGAATACACAAAAAGCGCAAAGACAAGGATAGGCCTCCGAGGCCCAAAACTGACAACGAAGCTTCTTCTGGGCCAGTCACTGGTTCTCCGGTTTTCAGTGAGGCGCCTTCGCAGCCCCTGATGACCGCTTCTGTAGAACCACAAGCCGCCTCTGACTCCCACGTGGAGATGGCTGGGCCTTCGGACGCACAAGCTCTTCAGCCTACCGAGACTAACCTTTCAGAGGGATCCGGAGTAGCTGAGCAACCCACAGCTACAGAGGGTGTCTTCAGACCTACTCAGTTAAGCATTAAACCCTCAGCTAAGTCTAAGCCTCCTTTAAAGTCAAAGAAACAAATACAGCATTCTCCAGGCCAGGCCTCCATGCCTAAGAAACAAATGCTCAAAATGGCCGAAGACCTAATTACTCTGATCAGGGGATCCCATCCCCCTCCTGATAAAAGACCTAGACAGGATGCAGACTATGACTCATCCAGCCAGGTGTCCATCTCTTCTGATTCATCCTCAGACCTCGGATACTCTTTACCCCCCCGTATGAGGATTCTGATGCTGAGGAATCAATTCCATCAGCCTCACCGCCTGAGGACTACTCCTTTGGGGAAACCCTACATACCATGAGGGAGCATTTCCACTGGGAAGGCCAGGATTACTCAGAATCCAATAAAAGGCTCAGAGACTTACTTTTATTACCTCAACACCGACCCCTTGCTATTTCGCCAGTGTTAGATATTGTGGATGATGTGTATACTGAATCCAGCTTAAATCCTGATTCCTTACCTCCAGCCCCTGTTACTACAGAGTCCCTGACTTGCATAAATTTCTGTATAAAAGCCCTGTAGCTGACCCTGAAACTATTTCTCAGGGACCCAAAGGAGTTAAGGCCTCATCAGCCAAGAATCCAGTTCCCTCTGACAGAGATTCCAGAGCATTAGACAGATGGGGAAAGAAAGTATATACGTCTGCAACTTTAGCAATGAAAGCCTTAAATTGCCAGTTTCACATGCTAAAATATCAGTAATTTTTACTGTCTCAGTTAAAACAAAAAATGCTTCCAGAATCAGATCCTCCTAATTTTAAAGGAATGCAGGATTTATTGCATGCAGCTGAACAAGTGAAAAAGCATACTTTGCAATGTGGATTTGATTCACTAGAGGTCTCCTGCAGAGCAGCAGTTACAGGCTCATTAGAAGATATGCTTTGTTAAAAGAACATATGTTACCAGATCATGTTAAAGCAAAATTACTGGATGCACCTTTGCAGCAGGATGTGTTATTTGGAGTTAAGGCAGAAGAGGTATTAAAGAAAATGGAGGAATAAGGCAAAATCTGTGCAAATGGTCAAGGATTTCTTACAGGTTCAGCCTCCTAGATTTAGCAGAAACTGGCCAACTAAGAATTGGTCCTTTCCAATTACAGACAGACCTCAAAGGGGAAGATACAGACGTCCAAGAGGTAGAGGTCAAACACAAGGTCCCTTACAGGCCTCGACAATGGGTTGCATCAGGTCATAAAGAAGGGGAAGACCAGCCTCTACCATATAAAAAGCAGCTCCAATGACTTCACACTACAGCTGCCAAACAAATCCTTCTTGGCAGCCCCCTTGGGAGGAAAACTGGCACTCTTCTACCACAATTGGCAAATGATCACCAAAGACAAATGGGTACTCAACATTGTATTTCAAGGTTACAGGTTCCACTTTCACACTCTGACAAGGTTAAAAGGAATGCCAAATCTGCCAACAAATCAATGGGCAGAGGCTCAAAAACAAATTACAGCACTCATGGATATGAGAGCTATTCAAAAGGTACCATCACAGGAGCAAGGACAAGGATTTTACTCAAGACTCTCTGTGGTAACCAGAAAGGACAAAACCTGGAGGCCCATTCTGGATCTTTCATCTCTAAACACCTGGATGTTCCGAAATTCAAAATGTTGACATTACAGCAGCTTCTTCCCATGCTGGGCAAGAAAGCTTAGCTCGTGACTTTGGACCTCAGAGGCATACCTGCATGTCCCTATCAGACAAAACTGCAGAAGATACCTCAGATTCATAGCTGGTTCAATGCACTACCAGATGTTCATCGTGCATACAGCTGCAGTCATAACAGATGGGTTCTCCTGCCATCAGGCGGGTCCTCGGTCGGCCGAATTCCAAAGTCTAGGTCCGGCATTGGTTGTCGTCGCTTCTTCCCTGGCATCAATGCGACAGGGGTATAAAAGAACCAGCCGACGCCATTTTCTTCAGTCTTTCTTGCCGCGCAGTGCCCGAAGCAGAAGCAGTTCGCAAGTGCCGGTCGGCCAGCTCCTGAAATTACGAATATTTTTCAACCGAAGACTTCTAGAAAGCTAAGTACCCCGTTGGGGAAACTTTTCTTGCCTCAGACCGATGTCAGACAGAGTTAATAATTGCATTTCATGTGGGAAGCAAATACCGCATAAGGATTTCCATTCCCTCTGTATACCTTGCTTAGGCCCAGACCACGACATCTCGGCCTGTCGTTTTTGTGCTACATTCAACAGACGCACTATTAAGCATCGGGCGGAGTTCGCCCAACACTATTTTGGCAAAAAGTTTAATTACAACGTCGTCGGATACTCCGACTCCAATTTTGAGTAAACGACATAAAGATAAGGACTGACCTACGAGGTCCGTGACTTCTACCGACACCACGCTAAAGCCGACTACATGTGGTCTGGTTCTCAGCGAGGCGCCTACGCAGCCCCTGACTACCGATGGCACTTCATTAGTGGTGTCTTCTGTGCCCGAGGTCACAGGCTCCTCGGCCCACACCCCGACTACAGATACCGAAGTCACTCTTGGTGGGGAAACTCAGAGTTCAGACAGGCCTGCCACCTCTCAAGGTGTCTTCAGGCCTTCTTCTTCTTTTTCCATTAAGGCTTACACTAAATCTAAAGCAGCCATGCATTCTAAAAGACAAGCTACACAGGGCCCCTCTCAAGGCCCCATGCCTAAAAAGCAGATGCTCAAAATGGCTGAGGATTTGATTACTCTTATCAGGGGTTTTCAACCCCCCCCCCCCCCCGGACAAAAGGCCCAGAGTGGAGGAAGAATACCTTTCCTCGGACCAGGCCTCCATTACTTCAGAGCATTCTGAGGACCAGGAACATTCTTACTCCCCTTTCGAAGATTCTGATGCAGAGGAGTCCATTCCCTCTGTCTCCCCCCTGAGGATTACTCTTTTGGGGAAACCTTGCATAGCTTGAGGGAACACTTCCACTGGGAAGGCCAAGAGTACTCAGACTCCAAGAAAAGGCTCAGGGATTTCCTCTTGCTCACTCAGCACAGGCCTCTGGCTATACCTCCTGTCTTAGACATATTAAATGATGTGTATTCAGAGGCCAGCCTTAACCCAGATTCTTTACCTCCAGCTCCAGTCAAGCCTGACCGGTATTACCGGGTGCCTGATTCACACCAATTCCTATGCAAAAGCCATGCGGCTGACCCAGAAACTATTTCACAGGGTCCCAAGGGAATTAAGGCCTCCATTGCCAAAAATCCATTACCTTCAGAGAGAGATTCCAGAGCTTTAGAAAGGTGGGGGAAAAAGGTATACACCTCGGCCACCTTAACCATGAGGGCATTAAACTGTCAGTTCCAAATGTTAAAGTATCAACAGTTTTTGTTATCTCAGTTGAAAAGCAAAATGTCACAACCTGAACAACCAGACTTGAAGGAGTTGCAGGATTTGTTGCATAGTGCAGAGCAAGTGGGTAAACATACCTTGCAATGTGGTTTTGATGCTTTAGAGGCCTCTTGTAGAGCTGCTGTTACAGGATCAGTCATACGTAGACATGCTTGGCTCAAAGAGCAAACCTTACCAGATCATGTCAAAGCTAAATTACTAGATGCACCTCTTCAAAAAGATGTATTGTTTGGTGTTAAAGCTGAGGACGTATTAAAGAAAATGGAGGAAAAGGCAAAATCAATGCAAACAGTGAAAGATTTCCTACAGGTACAACCGCCACGTTTCAGTAGAAATTGGCCTTCAAAAATTTGGTCCTTTCCAGCCACAGACAGACCGCAAAGAGGTAGATACAGGCGCCCGAGAGGTAGAGGGCAATCTCAAGGATCATTTAGAGGCAGACAATGGCAAACACCTACACCAAGAGGGGGTGCGGATAGTTAACAGCCATTCAGAAAGCAGACCCAATGACTTTCCCCTTTGCATGCCAAGCAAGGCTCAAATGGCAGCACCTTTAGGCGGAAAACTGGCATTATTTTCAAAAAATTGGCATATTGTCACAAAAGACAAATGGATCCTGGACATTATAGACAGAGGCTACAGATTCCACTTTCACACCCTTCCAAAAATGAGAGGCATGCCAAACCTGCCACACAATCAAAGGGCGGAGGCACAAAAACAAATTTCAGATCTCATGGACATGAAAGCTATTCAAGAGGTATCTGCACAAGAACATGGTCAAGGTTTTTATTCCAGACTATTCCTGGTACCAAGGAAGGGCAAAGATTGGAGACCTATTTTGGACCTATCCATCCTAAACACATATTTACTCGTACCAAAGTTCAAGATGCTCACATTACAGCAGCTTCTTCCCATGCTGGGCAAGGAGTTTTGGCTGGTGACATTGGACCTCAAGGAGGCATACCTGCATGTCCCAATCAGACAAGATTGCAGAAGATACCTCAGATTTCTTGCAGGTTCATCCCATTATCAATTCTCTGCATTGCCCTTTGGCTTATCTACTGCGCCCAGAGTGTTCACGAAATGCCTGGCATCAGTAATTGCCTTCTGCAGACTTCAAGGGGTACAAATATACCCATATCTGGACGACTGCCTGATCCAAGCGGACAGCAAACACACTCTACTGAAACACCTGGCATTTGTAATAATGTTGTTGAAATCTCTGGGATACACAGTCAACAAAAAGAAGTCAAGACTAATACCCTCTCAAACAATAATTTTCCTGGGTGCCAGCTTGGATACAAACACCCAGGTGGCCTACCTCACGCCAGAGAAACAAGGGCAATTAACTCAATACTTCAGAAAACTGGCAACCTTCACCAGGCTGACTGCAAGGAAAATCCTGCAGGCTCTGAGATTCATGGCATCTTGCATCCTTCTAATCCCATGTGCAAAGCTGCATATGAGGAAACTTCAATGGTACCTAAAAAACTTATGGTCTCAACACAGCCACAGTTTGGAAACAATCATACCACTGATTCCATGTCTTCAAAAGGAATTTCTGTGGTGGGCTCAAGCATGCCAAAGAAACATAGGTCTCCCATTCTGCAAGCCTCAAGCAAATCAAGTCATTACAACAGACGCCTCGGACTACGCCTGGGGGGCGCACATGACAGATCGGTGCATTCAGGGCAAATGGTCACAAAAAGAAAAGCACCTACACATCAATCAAAAGGAAATGCTAGCAGTAATAAATGCTATTATGGCTTTCAAAGACCTACTGCATCCAGGGCAGCTATTGATAAGAACAGACAACACCACAGTGATGTGGTACATAAACAAACAGGGAGGAACTCATTCATATCCCCTGTGCAGACTAGCCATGTCCCTTTGGAACACGGCTCTGGAATTGCAAATCCAACTTCAAGCACAATTCCTGCCAGGGAAGGAAAACACACTGGCAGACAACCTGAGCAGAAATATGACAGATCCACACGAATGGAAGTTGCATCCTAAAGTTTTTACAATGATAATTCAAGGATGGGGAAGGCCAGATATAGATCTCTTTGCCACCCACAGAAATTACCAATTGACAAAATTCTGCTCAAGGACCTTTCATCCACAGGCCTGGAAAGTGGACGCACTCTCTTTCAGTTGGACAACAATGACTGTTTATGCCTTTCCACCTCTTCCACTGCTGGCCAAAGTTCTATTAAAAGCCAGAGCAGACAGACCAAAGATGATTCTCATTGCTCCAGACTGGCCAAGACAACACTGGTACCCACTCCTGAGGAGCCTGACGCATTCCCCACCATGGATCCTGCCTCTAATGCCTCTTCTACTGACTCAGCACAACTTCAAAACTCTTCACAGTCAGCTGAAAACACTCAATCTAGCCGCATGGAGGATTCCTTAAATTCACAGCAGACCCTACTCTCCAAGGAGGTGCAGGATGTCATTTTGGAGGCCAGAAGGCCTTCTACTAGAAAAGCCTACTCCAAAATGGAAACGGTTTTGTGTCTGGAATCAGAAAAAGGGTCAGAATCCTGGAATACTGAATTTACCTCAAATACTACAGTACCTAGCCGAGCTGCTAAGCAGTGGACTTTCATTCTCCTCCATCAAAATCCATGCCTCAGCCATTTCTGCAGAGTACAACACTGATCCTCCTTTATTCTCTCACCCTCTCTTAAGACAGTTCCTCAGAGGGGCTAAGAATATAAAACCCCCAATGAAGCAACCAGTACCGGCTTGGGACCTCAATTTCATTCTAGAAAAATTAACCCTGCCTCCTTTTGAGCCAGCTGCTTCAACAGATCTGCAATATTTGTCATGGAAAACAGCCTTCCTTCTAGCTATCACCTCAGCACTCAGGGTTTCGGAACTACAGGCCCTCATGGCTGTGCAGCCTTTCATTTTCCATCAGGACAGAGTTTCCTTATGAACCAATCCTTCATTTATGCCAAAGGTAGTATCCAGGGTAGCCTTGAATCAGGCTATCCACTTACCTACGTTTTACCCTAATCCACAAAACAAAGGGGAGAGGCTACTGCATTCCTTGGACATTCACAGACAGCTCTGTTATTATTTGGACAGAACAAAGCCTTTCAGAAAATCAGAGCAACTCTGTGTCCTATGCTACAGGTGCTCAAGGGAAGCCTATTTCCAAACAGACAATCTCAAAATGGATAGCCCACTGCATACGCTTTTGTTACTCTTTTCATGGTAAAACTGTACCTACAGGCATCAGATCTCACTCCACAAGGGCCACAGCTACCTCTGCTGCTTTCCTCAGGGGGGTTCCTACCAAAGATATTTTGGAAGCAGCCACTTGGAGTTCTGTTCATACTTTCTCCAAGCACTATCACCTACCATTATACTCCAAAACTAGAGCGGGCTTTGCCACTGCAGTCTTGCAGGGCATCCTGGCTCCACCTAGTTCCACTTAGTGCCTACCTCCCCTTTATTAGCTTTGGGATTCTACCCATCTGTTATGACTGCAGCTGTATGCACGATGAACATAGTACAGTTTTGTACCTACCATAAATGTAGATGTTCGAGTGCTAATACAGCTGCAGTCCAGGTTTCCCTCCCTCCTTCCCCGCTTGGGACAGGCCTTATGGCTAACACCTCCTCATACAACCTCATTGGGGTATTCTTTTATGGTGTATTTGCTTGCAGCTACTGTTTTTTGATTATATTGCATTTGCTTTACTACATAAATTTATGTTTTGCCTTCCTTCTGGGGGCACCTGACATCTGGGGCAAGAAAAACTGAAGAAAATGGCGTCGGCTGGTTCTTTTATACCTTTGTTGCACTGACGTCAGGGAAGAAGCGACGACAACCGATGCCGGACCTAGACTTTGGAATTCGGCCGACCGAGGATCCGCCTGACGGCAGGAGAACCCATCTGTTATGACTGCAGCTGTATTAGCACTCAAACGTCTACATTTATGGTAGGTACAAAACTGTACTTTCTCTGCACTGCCCTTTGGCTTATGTACTGCGCCCAGGGTCTTCACAAAGTGCCTGGCACCAGTAATTGCATTTTGCAGACAGAAAGGAATTCATATTTATCCGTACCTGGATGACTGCCTGATTCAAGCAGAGAGCAAGGACATTCTTCTAAAGCATCTGGCGTTTGTAAAAAAGTTAAGTTGCCTGGGGTACACAGTAAACGAAAAGAAATCAAAACTAGTGCCCTCACAAGAGATTATATTCCTGGGGTGCCAGCTTGAACACAACGGCTCAGATGGCTCATCTCACGCCAGACAAACAAGGACAACTGACTCAATACTTTCAATTGATGGCAACTAAGACCCAGCTCCCTGCAAGAAAACTTCTGAAGGCCTTGGGTTACATGGCGTCCTGCATACTGCCAATTCCATATGCCAGACTGCATATGAGGAAACTACAATGGTACCTAAAGAATGTATGGTCTCA
The DNA here is from genome assembly GCF_019279795.1 of Protopterus annectens. NCBI lineage: Eukaryota > Metazoa > Chordata > Ceratodontiformes > Protopteridae > Protopterus > Protopterus annectens. The sequence continues at coordinate 1,213,301,563 of NC_056729.1, forward strand.
ACACTGTCAAAGTTTGGAAACAGTTATACCACTAATCCCTTGCCTTCAACAGGAGTTTCAATGGTGGGCTCAAGCTTGTCACCTCAACAAGGGACAGCCTTTTACACAACCCACATCCAGGCAAACACTGACAACAGATGCATCGGAATACGCCTGGGGAGCACACATGGCAATGTATTCAGGGCACGTGGACTGCAGAACAAAGGCATCTTCACATCAATCAAACAGAGATGCTAGCTGTACAAAATGCACTTATAGCTTTCAAGGACCTGCTGCATCCAGGACAACTACTACTAAAGACAGACAACACCACAGTTATGTGGTACATAAGCAAGGGGGCACTCACTCCTACCCCCTATGCAGTCAAGCTATGACCTTATGGAACACAGCTATAAACCTTCAAGTTCATCTGCAAGCGCAATTCCTGCCAGGAGAGAAAAACACGCTGGCAGACGACTTAAGCACAAACATCATGAATCCCCACGAATGGGAGTTGAATCCACAAATATTCAGAATTATAGCACAGAAATGGTGGAGCCCAGACACAGATCTGTTTGCATCCCCAAAAAACTGCCAACTACAAAAATTCTGCACAAGGAGTTACCTTCCACAAGCATGGAAAGTGGATGCCCTCTCATTCAGCTGGGAGAACCTACAAGTATACGCTTTCCCACCACTACCCTCCTGCCAAAGAAACTCATAAAAGCCAGGCAAGAAGAGCCAAAGATGATCCTGATTGCACCAGACTGTGGCCACGCCAGCACTGGTACCCACTCTTAAGGAGTTTAGCACAAGAACCACCCTGGATTTTGCCTCAAAACCCACATCTGCTGACTCAGCACAACAAATACTACACAGCCAGCTAAAGACCTTAAACCTAGCTGCATGGAAGATTCCTTAGTCAAGCAAGCAATGCCTCTCTCCAAAGCTGTTATGGATGTCATTCTGGAGGCCAGAAGGCCTAGTACCAGGAAAGTCTATTCAGATAAATGGAAGAGATTCTGTGGCTGGAGCCAAGCTCACAGCCTTGACCCTCTTGTCCCAAACATTCCTCAGATACTACAATACTTAACTGAGATGCTGAAGAAAGGACTCTCCTTCTCATCCATCAAGATCCACACCTGTGTGATCTCTGCTCATTACAACACGGATCCACCAATTTTCTCTAATCCTCTGTTAAAACAGTACCTCAGAGGGGCTAAAAACATAAGACTGCCCAGTACAGCACCTACTCCAACTTGGGACCTCAACTTTGTTTTGGAGAAGCTAACTTTACCTCCTTTTGAGCCATCCAACAAAGCAGAATTAAAATACATCTCTTGGAAAACTGCTCTGCTCCTGGCAATAACATCAGCACTAAGAGTTTCAGAATTACAGGCACTAATGGCAGTGGAACCTTTCCTCATTTTCCACCAGGAAAGGGTGTCTTTACGAACTAACCCTACTTTTATGACAAAGGTGGTATCCAGTGTGGCTCTAAACCAAACTATTCACCTGCCAACTTTTTATCCTAAACCACAGAATAAAGGGAAGAGACTACTGCACTCTTTGCACATTCACAGGCAGTTATGCTTCTACTTGGACAAAACCAAAGCTTTCAGGAAAATCTGAGCAATTATTGGTAGCATATGGTGCAGGAGCACAGGGAAAAGCCATTTCAAAACAGATTATTTTAAAATGGATAGAACATTGTTTACGTTTCTGCTACACATACCATGGAAAACCTGTACCTAGCAGCATTAGATCTCACTCCACCAGGGCAACAACCACTTCAACTGCCTGCCTCAGGGGAGTACCTACCAAGGATATTTTGGAAGCAGCAACATGGAGATGTCCTTCAAGGATGCATCTGCAGTCATAACATATGGGTTGTCCTGCCTCAGGCAGCCCTTCGGTCGGCCGGATTCCAAAGTCTGGGTCTGGCCTCGGCTGATGTCGCACTTCACCCGACGTCCGAGCTTCTGGGGTAAAAAGGCATCAGCCAACGCCATTTTCCTCAGTCTTTCTTGCTGCGCGGTGCCCGAAGCAGAAGCTGTTCGCAAGTGCCGGTTGGTCAGATCCAGAGATTTCAGCTACCGAAGACTTCTAAAAAAGCTAAGTACCCCGTTGGGGACTCTTTCTTGCCTCAGCCGATGTCAGACGAAGTAAATTGTTTAACTTGTGGGAAACAAATACCTCATAAGGATTTCCACTCTTACTGCCTTCCTTGCTTAGGCCCAGACCACGACGTATCAGCTTGTTTAGCCTGTGCTTCCTTCAACCGACGGACACTTAGACGTCGGTCGGAGTTTGCAGAAGAGTTTTTTGGATCCGCTTTTCCATATAAAATGCCGTTGGAGACTCCGACTACACTTTTAGCCAAAAACGCATGAAGGAAAGGACCGGCCCGCGGTTTCGGCTGAAACCACAGTGAGGCCTACAGCGAGTGTCTCGGTTTCGGCTGAAACAGAGTCCTCGGTTCTTCCTTCTGCCGAAAACATACCTCCGACAACCGAGGCCAGAGAGGCCCCGGCTGAGTCGGCTACAGAAATTCCTACCGAAGAAGCAGGTGCACAGGAATTGTCCGACACCATTCCGTTGGACAATGTTAAGTTGTCTATCTCGCCTTCATTCTTGCTGGATGGGTTCGGGCCGGCCACTCTAAAAGCTCGAGAGTTGGTTCCACCGCTCGAGGCTCCCTTATATCCCACAATGCTAGGCGAGAGTTACCCCAGATCCAGTTTGCCGCTACAGCATCGAGGTGTTGGTTTTTCTACCGGCTTGTTGGTAAGTGTAATTTTGGTAAAATTAGAACTCTTAAAACCCTATATTTTTGAGTTTAAATATATTTCCCTTAGTCTAGTGGTTTCCTACTCCGGTTTTCCGGAAAATCCCAATTTTTTTTTTTTTTCCCAAGAACTTTTAAAGTTCTCTCTCGGGCCTTCTGGCCTTTCTCCATCCCCTAGTAGTGTGTGTGATTACACTTTTGTTTAGGATGTCTAAAGACACAAAGGTCTCAGGCTTCAAGAAGTGTGATGCGTGCTGTCAGAAAATGTCTCTGACAGACGATCACACTTCTTGTGTCTATTGCCTGGGGCCTTTGCACCTGCAGGACTCCTGTGCTGTATGCCACGGCTTCAGCCCCAGGGTCCTGCAGGAAAGAAAAAATAAGTTGATCCTGAGGGTCTTCTTGCCGGAGGATTCCTTTCTGTCTCTGGGAAGCCCTCTAAGGCTTCTAGGTCTCGGCTCCAGCAACTGAGCCGAGACCTAAGGCTTCTAAACCTCCGCCATCGGCTCCGGCTGGAGCCGATGAGTCTCAGTCCACAGTTTCTGTGGTTCCTCGGCTCGCTGGAACCGAGGTAATAGATTCCTGTCGGCTCCGTCCAGATCTTGGAGCCGACAGGTCCAGGTCACCGTCCCTTGGCTCCGTTCATTCCCAGGATCTCCTGCTGTCGGAACGGAGCCATAAATCATTCCTCTAGGTCATCGAGGCTATCGGATCATGACCTTCAGAGGTAGTGAGTCGACTTCTTAAGTCCGAGGCACTAGCCCAGATGCTTCAGAGCCCGACTAATCAGTCGATGCCTGCCCTTGTCCATCAATATATTCCTCCTCCGACTCCTGAGCTCGGGCGGGTCGTCGGAACCGAGACTGTGCCGATTTCTTCCTCAGAAGAATCTCGGCCAGACTTCCATCGGGTGAGTGGCATCGGACCCTTGTCCGACCCCTTCCTCGGAGCTTCGGGCGCTGGTGAGTTCGGCTCCGACATCGGAGCCATCACTGTCGGTGCCGAGGGGGTTCTCAGCTTCCGGGCGCCGGAGCGGGACCTCTGGCTTTGCCTGACAGGGGTGCTTCGAGGTCATGCGGAGTGTGTTAGAGCCTGGCTCTACTCCACAGTCGGCGCCCGTCGCCCCTCCCCGGTGCCTCAGGTCAAGTCGACTCACTCCCTCATCCCGGACCGCAGAGAGCCAGCTCCTCAGGAACCCCAGGTGGGGATTTCATCCTCTTCCGAGGCCTCTCCTGATTTTGCAGAAGAGCCCCCTCGGAAGAGGAAGTGTAAGAGGAAACACATTGACTCACCTGAGTCAATCACATCTGATACAGATTTAGATGATTCCGAGGGTTCCCCCCATTCCCCTTCTGAAGATGTCTCTTTTGCAGACATTCTAGAGATCCTGAAGCAGAGGGAAATTGGCTGAGGATGAATCTGTATATCTTGAGGCGTTTGGCTCTCGCCCTTCTACCTCCTGGGTGTCCCCTTTGACCCTCATGCAGGTGGTTGCTAAAAGGCATGGACGGCTCCTGATTCAGTAGATCCCACTCCCAGGAGACCCTACAAATTCATACGGCACCAGCAGACAAGCAGTTCTTGACAAAAGGAGTTTCTGTGGATGCTATGGTGGTAGCTGCTGCCACTAAGAAGGAACTAGCTGATCCTTCAGTACCTGTCCATCCACCTAACAAGGAATCTAGGTCCATGGACAGGTACGGAAGCGATGTTTTCGTCAGCGACATTTACTATCGTTAAGCTGAACTACCTGTGCCATTTCACTCTTCAAAGAGACTTGATTAAAGAAGCGAGTGACATGTTGAAGGATCCTACAGCTGGGTTTTCAAGATAAAATGAACACTCAGCTGGCTACCCTTAACTCCATAGCCAACTCCTCCATTCGCCTCCTTTCTTATGCGGCTGATGGAGTGAGTAGGGCGCAGGGACAGGTGTGGCCTTACGTAGGCATGCCTGGATGCGGCTATGCAATTTTATGGACCTTCAAGACGTCTTTCACTAACTCCCGTTTGATGGATCATCTCTCTTTGGTCCTCAAGTGAAAGAAACCTTGACTAGGTGCGAGACTGATGGCAAGACTCTTTCTGCCGCCGGAGTCCGTTTTCTACTCCTTCTAGGCCTTACCCCAAAGGCCAGAAAAGTGGGAAAATGTGGTTCCGTAAACAAAATCAAGGGACTTCGCCTGATGCACAAAGTCGTTACCCGCCAGAGGCAGGCGGGAATAACAATGGTAGACGCGCCCCCAGAACCAGGGCAATCGAAGCCTTCTCTGATAAGCCCTTTCAGCATCCCTGAGGTGTTGTGCCCACCTTGAGGCAGTCGGGAAGGTTGTCACTGTACCCAAAAGCCTGGCTATCCCTGACTCAAGACAAATGGGTACAGTCCGTCATTTCTGATGGCTATTCTAGCCCCTTTCTTCGCATTCAAACAATCAAAAAATCCCTTCCAGATGTTCCACCAGCAAAGGGATCTAGCTGTTTTGGAAATTTCAAAACTGCTTGCAAAAAGAGCAATTCAGCCAGTTCCAGCAGACCAGCAAGGATCCGGAATCTACTCAAGGTTCTTTTTAGTTCCAAAGAAAACAGGGACTGGAGACCAATTTTGGATCTCAGTATCTTGAACAGATCAGTCAAGAAAACAAGATTGGTCACGCTGCAGTCCATCCTTCCCCTATTGGGAAAAGGAAACTGGATGTGCTCTATAGACCTTCAGGATGCGTACTATCACATAAAAATGAACAGACACTCCAGAAGATTCCTCCACTTCAGGCTGGGAACCAGTCATTTTCAATTCAGGGCCCTGCCCTTTGGTCTCACCACTGCCCCCGGTGTTTACCAAATGCATGGCAGTGGTAGCTTCTCACCTGAGAAGGATTCCAGGTGTTTCCATATTTGGACGACTGGCTCCTCACAGCCCCCACCAAGCATCTCCTTCTGATGGCCAGGGATTACACTTTTCGCATTTGTCAAAAGTTAGGCATTTCAATAAATTACGAAAAGTCTGTTTTGTCGCCTTGTGCATTATTACCTTCATAGGCAAATCTAGACACAGTAAACATGTCTGCGAGGCTAACAGATCAGAGAATAACAGACATACACAGACTGGTCTCACTCCTTTTCAACAACAACAGAATCAAAGCCAGGTTAGTTCTGAAAGTGTTGGGAATTATGGCGGCTGCCATACCTCTGCTTCCATTAGCCAGATTCCACATGAGAATCCTTCAATGGATGCTCTTTACACAATGGTCATACCAGCAACTTCCAATGTCCCACACCATTATGATCACGCAGACGCAGAAATCATCTCATGTGGTGGATGTCTTCCCTCAGCTCTGGTTGGGAAGACCCTTTGTCTCCCGGTTGCTACTTTGACACGGACGCCTCCTGATCGGGTGGGGGGCATTATCAGGCAGGACGGTCCAGGGCACATGGCAACCAGACGAATGCCACTTGCACATAAATGTTCTGGAGATGAGAGCAGTGCTTTTAGCTTTGCAAGCCCTTCAAGACTCTCTCCTTGGGACGATTGCAATCCAGACAGACAATATGTCTGTAGTGTGGTACATCAACAAACAAGGCGGAACCAGGTCCTACCCTGTGTAGAAGCACTCAGATTGTGGCAATTTTCTTCTCAGCGTTTTCTGATAGCAACGCACATCCCGGAAGTCCAATCAAATAGCGGACAAATTGAGCAGAGCTATCCTCATGCCTCACGAGTGGTCTCTGAAAGACTCTGTTGTGAGAGATTTTCTCAAGTGGGGTCAGCCTTGCTGCGATCTTTTGCTACTCCCCAAAACAGCAAGTGCAGACATTATTTCACTCTATTCCCTTTACCAGGCCAACCCAGCAGAGACGCTCTAGTCCAAGTTTGGCGGGACTTCTGTATGCATTTCCTCCTTCCCACTAATCTCTCAAGTGATACAGAAAGCTATCGCTCAGAAGGCCTCGTTGATCCTCATTGCTCCTTACTGGCCTCGACAGGTGTGGTTCCCCTTTCTACATCAATTTCTACTGGGACCTTGGCATCTGGACCTAGTTCCAGACCTTTTGATCCATCAATCGGGTCAGTTACATCGCCCTCCCTCTCTGAACCTCACTGCTTGGTTCCTCCAGTTCCAACATTAGCCAGGCTTCCTCATTTATCTCACTCTGTTCGAGATATTTTGATAGCTTCCATAAATCTTCCACTAGGAAGATTTATTTGAGTAAGTGGAATCACATATTGGGCTCAAGGAAGGGACATAGATCCTCACTGCTTCCATCCAAATAGTCCTTGAATTTCTAGCTGAACTCTTCCATGCAGGTTCATCCCTTCTACTCTTAAAGTTCAATTGGCAGCTATCTCTAACTTTCATGTAGGTATTTCTGAATCTGCCTTAATGTCCCACAAGCTTTGCAAAGTTTTGAAAGGAGTTTTTCTTCTCAGACCTCCTATAAGAAATCCTCCTTCTCCTTGGGACCTAAATTTAGTTCTTACTTCTTTGATTCTCAACCTGCAGCCTCCTGTTCTTTAAAATTGCTATCATGGAAGACTCTCTTTCTGGTAGCTATTACTTCAGCTAGAAGAGTCTCAGAACTTCATGCACTCAGCTGTCGACCTCCTTATCTATTGTTCCATAAGGACAGGGTATCCTTAACCAACCGTCCTTCTTGCCTAAGGTAGTCTCGGTCAAATCTAAATCAAAGCATTGACCTCCCTGTCTTTTTCCAGAATATTCCAATAGGTCTGAACAAAAATTACACTGGCTAGATGTTCATCGTCAGTTGAGGTACTATTTGGATAGAACAAAACAATTCAGAAAATCTGACCAACTGTTTATCTCCTATGCAGAAAGCAGAAAAGGACTTTCAGTTTCAAAGGTATCATTATCTAGATGGCTTACATCTCTGATTACCCTTGTTTATGAGATTAGACACCAAAAGCTGCCTAATAAACCTAAGGCCCATTCTACCAGAGCTTTGGCTACTTCCTTAGCCTTCCAAGACAGACTGCCTATTGACACCATTTGTGTAGCGGCTACTTGGGCTACTCCTCACACTTTCATTTCTCATTATAAGTTGGATTTAGCTTCTAGGCATAGAGCTAACTTTGGTTCCACTGTTCTCAGGAGTCTGTTCCGCCACCCGGGACAAGGTGCTAGGGACGATGTCCCATCCAGCAAGAATGGCGAGATAGACAACTTAACATATAGAAGTTATGTTCTTACCATACGTTCCATGTTAGTTGTCTTCTTCTCGCCTTCTTCTTTAAGCCCCACCTCCTTCCCCTGGCCTGGACAGACCTAGAGGAGTTGTGATTGTGACCTCTCTTTCTACCACGTCTTTTCTTAGGCATATGCTCCTTGCATATTTCCTGAATCAGGATGTAGGTCACCTTTCTTTCCCCCCTGTTGTTAGAGGTGGACTCTATTTAGAGTTGTTCTATTACTATTATAAGCTGGGGTTAGCTTACAAACGAGATCTGAGGTAACTCTCGCCTAGCATTGTGGGATATAGGGGCCTGTGGAACCAACTCTCGAGCTTTTAGAGTGGAGCCGAGGTCGGCTCCGAACCCATCCAGCAAGAAGAAGGCGAGAAGAAGACAACTAACATGGAACGTTATGGTAAGAACATAACTTCTATTTTCTACTCCTGCACGTGGGGCAGCTAGGCCCCCTGCTTCTATGTCTATTAAGGCCTTCTCCAGGGCTAAAGCAGCTAAAATTTCCAAGGCCTTACCAACAAAATCTTCCTCTCAGAGACCTTCCTCAAGTTCTCAGATTCTCAGCCTTGCTGAGGACCTTATATCTCTGATTAAGGGATCCCAACCTCACCCAGACAGGGCCTCACAACCTCCTCCTGACAAAAGGCCTAGGACTGAACCCCCTGAACCTTTCTCCTCTGATTATTCCTCGGATGGATCTGATTTATCTGACCATCAGGAAGGACCATACTCACCTTATGAGGATTCGGATGCAGAAGACTCAATTCCTTCTGCCTCCCCCCCTGAAGAATTTTCCTTTGGGGAGACTTTACACTCAATGAGGGAACACTTTCAATGGCAGGGTCAGGATTTTTCTGATTCTAGGAAAAGGCTAAGGACCGTTTTACACTTGCCACAGCATAGGCCTTTAGCCATACCACCTGTACTATCAGTTGTTGATGATGCATACAATGATGTCAGTTCTGACCCTGATTCTCTTCCCCCGGCCCCTGCCAAACCTGACAGATATTACAGGGTCCCGGATTCTCACTTCCACTTGTATAAGGCCCATGCTGCAGACCCAGAAACTATTTCTCAGGGCCCAAAGGGTGTTGCAGCTGCCACTGCCAAAAACCCCCTACCCTCTGAAAGAGAGTCAAGAGCATTAGAGAGATGGGGAAAAAGGTTTATACATCTGCTACTCTTTCTGCCAGGGCTTTAAACTGTCAATTCCATATGATACAGTACCAGGAATATTTGTTAGATCAGCTGAATAAAAAGCTTTCCTTTCCTGAACCTTTAGACCGTAAGTCCCTTCAGGATTTGGTACACAACTCTCAGCAGGTCAGTAATCATTTCTTAAAATGTGGCTATGATGCACTGGAGGCTTCATTTAGATCAGCTATGACTGGAGCAGTGATTCGAAGGCATGCCTGGCTAAAAGAGCAATCCTTGCCAGCCCATGTCAAGTCTAAACTCCTAGATGCCCCTATGGAGAAACAAAGTTTATTTGGCTCCCCTGCACAGGAGATTCTAAAGAAAGTGGAAGAAAAAGCAAAATCTGTGCAAACAGTCAAGGATTTTCTGCATGTCCAACCTCCGAGGTTCAGCAGAAACTGGCCTTCAAAGAATTGGTCCTTTCCAGACACTTCCAGAGCACAGAGGGGCAGGAATAGACGCCCAAGAGGCAGAGGTCAATCAAGGGGTGCCTACAGGGGTCGTCAGTGGCAACCTGCCAACCAGAGGAGTACCGTCACAGCTGCGACTACAACCACTTCCACAGGACAGACACAATGACTTGGCTCTGATTCCGCCTAACAGGGAGCAACTGGAAGCACCCTTGGGCGGAAAGTTAGCTTTATTTTCAAAAAACTGGCATTGCATTACAGGAGACAAATGGACATTGCAAACAATAGACAAAGGCTACAGGTTTCACTTCCACACTTTACCAATAAAGAGAGGAATGCCAAACCTTCCACCAAGCCAGAAGCCAGAGGCTCTAAAACAAATCATCAACTTACTAAGGATGAGAGCAATAGAAAGGGTACCATCTATGGAACAAGGCCAAGGATTTTACTCCAGACTATTCCTTGTACCAAGAAAAGAAACTCAATGGAGGCCTATTCTCGACTTGTCCGCACTAAACACATAACTCATTGTACCAAAATTCAAGATGCTGACCCTACAGCAACTTCTTCCCATGTTGGGCAAGGAGTCTTGGCTGGTGACTCTAGATCTCAAGGAGGCATACCTGCACGTCCCTATACGACCAGATTGCAGAAGACACCTCAGATTTCTTGCAGGATCAGAGCATTATCAATTCTCAGCATTGCCCTTTGGCTTATCTACTGCGCCCAGAGTATTCACAAAATGCCTGGCATCAGTAATTGCACATTGCAGGCTTCAGGGAATTCAGATCTACCCATACCTGGACGACTGCCTAATACAAGCGGACAACAACACAAAAATAATAAAGGATTTGGCCTATGTCATACAACTGTTACAAGCCTTGGGATACACAGTCAACATCCAGAAGTCAAGACTAGTGCCATCCCAAAGGATAACATTTTTGGGTGCAGATCTGGACACAATAACTCAGATGGCTTTTCTCACAGAAGAAAAACAAAAGCAACTCCCAGTCTACTTCATGGCTTTGACAAGACAAACTCAGCTTACTGCAAGGAAATTCCTGCAGGCCCTGGGTTACATGGCATCTTGCATAATCTTGATCCCGCATGCCAGGCTGCATATGAGAAAATTACAATGGTACCTAAGGAATGTATGGTCTCAACACAGACACAGTCTAGAAACCATGATACCAATCATTCCATGCCTGAATAAAGAATTCCTGTGATGGGCTCAGGCCTGCCAGACCAACAGAGGGTTGCCTTTCCACAAACCACAACCAAGGCAGACCATCACCACGGACGCCTCAGACCTAGGCTGGGGGGCACACATGGAAGACAAGTGTATCCAAGGCCTATGGTCTCAAGACCAGCTGAATCTACACATAAATCTAAAGGAGATGCTGGCAGTGAAGCATGCAATTGAGGCATTCAAATCATTTCTCCAGCAAGGACATCTGCTGATAAGGACAGACAATACCACAGTCATGTGGTACATCAGCAAACAGGGAGGCACGCATTCCTACCCTCTATGCCGGATGGCAATGGACCTGTGGAACCTAGGCCTGAATCTCAACATTCAACTGCAGGACAAATTCGTACCAGGAAAAGAGAATTCACTAGCAGACAGCTTAAGCAGAACTACCACGGATGCTCACGAATGGATGCTGCATCCAGACATCTTCAAAAACATAACAAAGAAATGGGGAATGCCAGAGATAGACCTGTTTGCCTCCCCACTCAACCACCAACTGAAGAAATTTTGCTCAAGAGAATACCACCCACAAGCCTGGAGGGTGGACTCCCTTTCTTTCAGCTGGAAGGCCCTGACAGTTTATGCCTTTCCACCTCTCCCATTGATGTACAAAGTTCTACTGAAGATCAGGGAGGAACAGCCAAAGGTGATTCTGATAGCTCCAGACTGGCCAAGGCAGCATTGGTATCCGCTACTGAGAAGCATGTCTCAGACGAACTCATGGCCTCTACCCCTATGGCCTTAACTTCTAACACAGAACAACTACAAGACCCTGCATCCAAACTTGAAAATGCTGCAGCTAACTGCCTGGAAAATTGCATAAAACAAAACCAAACTGTTTTATCTCAGAGGGTCAAGGACATTATCCTGGAGGCTCGCAGACCCTCCACAAGAAAAACATACTCAGCTAAATGGAAGAGATTCTTCATTTGGAGTGCATCAAAGGGTACAAATGTCACACTGGCAAACCTAGCACACATCCTAGAATACTTAGCAGAACTGTTCCACAACGGCCTGTCCTATTCTTCCATTAAGATTCATGCTTCAGCAATTTCAGCAGAGTACAACAGGGATCCTCCTATCTTCTCTCACCCTCTCCTCAGACAATTTTTAAGAGGGATCAAAAATGTAAAACCTCCAAGGAAACCACCTCTGCCTGCATGGGATCTTAATTTTGTGCTGGAAAAATTAACACTTCCCCCTTTTGAACCAGCAGCATCAGCAGACTTACAGTTCTTATCTTGGAAAACTGCTTTCCTTCTAGCAATCACTTCAGCAAGAAGGGTATCCGAGTTACAGGCATTAATGGCAGTGCAGCCTTTACTTATTTTTCACCAGGATAAAGTGTCTCTGAGAACCAATCCTACTTTCATGCCAAAGGTGGTATCCAGGGTATCCTTGAACCAAGCTATTCATTTACCTACGTTCTTCCCTAACCCACAGAACAGGGGGGAAAAACTATTGCACACCTTGGATGTACACAGAAAACTACGCTACTATCTGGACAGAACTAAAACCAGCAGAAAAACTGACCAGCTTCTGGTAGCATATGCAACTGGAGTGCAAGGAAAAGCAATTTCCAAACAGACAATTTCAAAATGGATAGGAAATTGCATTCGATTCTGCTACTCTTTTCATGGAAAGACAACTCCTGAAAATATCAGGCCTCACTCCACAAGAGCCACAGCCACCACTACAGCTTTCCTACGAGGAGTGGCTACCAAAGACATTTTAGAATCTGCTACTTGGAGCTCCGTGCATACATTTGCCAAGCATTACAATCTTCCTTTATACTCCAGATCCCAAGCAGGTTTTGCAACTGCAGTTTTACAGGGGATCTTAACTACACCATCATTATCTTAGTACCTCCTCCCCCAGTTTGGCTATGGTATTCTACCCATATGTTATGACTGCAGATGCATCCTTGAAGGACATAGTACAGTTTTGTACCTACCATAAATGTAGATGTCCGATAGGTATGCATCTGCAGTCAGGATTACCCACCCTCCTTCCCCTCTGTGGTATTCCTAGGGTGCTTACCCCTCTTTTAGCTAGCTGGGGGAATCTATTATGGTGTATTTGTTTGTATGTATATATATATATTTTGCTTACTACTGTTTGGAATTTTCTACATTTATCCAAATTTAGCCTTCCTAGAGGGCACCTGGCATCTGGGGCAAGAAACACTGAGGAAAATGGCGTCGGCTGATGCCTTTATACCCCAGAAGCTCTGACGGGTGAAGTGCGACATCAGCCGAGGCCAGACCCAGACTTTGGAATCCGGCCGACCGAAGGGCTGCCTGAGGCAGGACAACCCATATGTTATGACTGCAGATGCATACCTATCGGACATCTACATTTATGGTAGGTACAAAACTGTACTTTCTGTGCATACCTTCACCAAGCATTACCGTCTGCCTCTATACTCTAAATCCAGAGCTGGCTTCGCCACTGCAGTGCTGCAGGGCCTTATAGCCACCCCTAATGCCTTATAGGACCAGCCACCCTTCCTCAGCTTTGGGATTCTACCCAAGTGTAATGATTGCAGCAGTGTAACATGATGAACATAGTACAGTTTTGTACCTACCATAAATGTAGATGTTCGAGTGTAGACACTGCTGCAGTCCAGGTTACCCTCCCTCCTTCCCCTCTTACTGGCTGGTATGTACCTATGTCTTCTACCCTTACTACCTATGGGGAGTATTTGCTGGTCGCTGTAAGTTGTTTTTTGCTTTTCTTATGTATGTTTTAGTAGCAATTGGAATTGCCTACATATTTAGAGGCACCTGACATCTGGGGCAAGAAAAACTGAAGAAAATGGTGTTGGCTGCATCTTGTATACCCCTGTCGCACTGACGTCAGGGAGGAGGCGACAGCAACCAATGCCGGACCAAGACTTTGAAGCTCTGGCCGACTGCAGGACCGCCTGATGGCAGGATAACCTAAGTGTAATGACTGCAGCAGTGTCTACACTCGAACATCTACATTTATGGTAGGTACAAAACTGTGCTTTCTCAATCTCTGTACTCCGAAATGGCTTTGTTGAGCCATTCGACTACCGATCTTCCGAAAAAGCATAAGGATAAAGACAGACCACATAGGTCCAAAACTGCCGACAATGCTTCCGTTAAGCTAGTCGCCAGTCCGCTGGTACTCAGTGAGGCACTTTCGCAGCCCCTGATACCTGCTTCTACAGATTTGCAGGTTTCTGCTGAGACCCATTCGGAGTCCGGTATGCCGCGAGATGCTTTTTCAACTCTGGAACCTGTGGATGTCTCTACTTTGGATGGGTCCAGAGCCATTATGCAGGCAACTGCTTCTGAGGGTGTATTCAGGCATACGGATTTTCATATTAAACCGACTACTTCGTTTCAAGCTAAAAATACCGGATTCCTCAGGCCTAAAGCTCGCACTACGCCTAGAAAACCGAACAAAGCGCATTCTCAGGCCCACATACCTCAAAAACAAATGATTAGAATGGCTGAAGACCTTATTACCTTAATTAGGGGAAGCCAGCCTCCCCCCTCTAAGAGACCTAGAACTGATTTTCCTTCTGATTCTTCTGATCAGGAATTTGATATGTCTATTCCTTCTGACTACCAGGATTTACCCTTATCTACTTATGAGGATTCTGATGCAGAGGATTCTGTTTTCTTTGCTTCCCCTCCATAGGATTTTTCTTTTGGTGAAACCTTGCATAACCTCAGGGAACGTTTCCACTGGGAAAGCCAGGATTATTCATATTCCAAAAAGAGACTTGGGGAATTCCTAAACCTCAGCACAGGCCTCTAGCTATCTCTCCTGTTCTGGAGGTTGTAGATGATGTTTTCCTGGAATCCAGCCTTACCCCAGACACTTTTGCTCCAGCTCCCAGGAAACCTGACCGGTACCATAGAGTACCTAACTCTCACAAATTCCTCTTTAAGAATCCTACTGCGGATCCAGAGACCATTTCTCAAGGACCTAAAAGCATTAAGGCTGTTACTGCCAAGAATCCTACCCCTGCTGACAGGGATTCTAGGGCTTTAGACAGATGGGATAAGAAGGTATATACCTCTAGTACTCTGGCCATTAGGGCTTTAATTGCCAGTTTCATATGTTAAAGTATCAGCAACATATTATAGGACTACTTAAACAGAAAATGATGTTGATTCCTGACTGTACTGAACTCCAAGATTTAATGCATTCTGCTGACCAAGTTGGTATACATACTTTGCAGTGTGGTTTTGATGCTTTAGAAGCATCTTGCAGGGCTGCTGTCACTGGGTCTTTACTTAGAAGGCATGCTTGGTTTAAGGAACAAAACTTGTCAGATCATGTTAAGGCTAAATTACTGGATGCACCCTTAAACCAAGACCGCCTTTTTGGCAACAAAGCGGAAGAAGTCCTCAAAGGAATGGAGGAAGAAGCTAAATGTATGCAAACTGTTAAAGATTTCTTACAAGTACAGCCACCTAGATTCAGTAGGCACTGGCCTTCCAAGAACTGGTCCTTTCCAGTCCCTCCCAGACCTTCTCAGTCCAAACCCAGTTGCAGCAGACCACCAAGACTTCAGTCTCAGGCTATGCACAGATCTAAGCAGTGGGGGGCTCCCACTTCCAAAGCAGGGAGTAGTAAGCCACCCCCCTATGGAAAAATTGCACAATGACTTATCCTTAACTCTTCCAAACCTTGCTCAACTGCTTGCACCTTTAGGACAGCCCGCCCTGCATGCAAAAAACTGGGAATTCATTACCCAGGACAAATGGGTTTTAAACATAGTTTCCCTAGGATACAGATTCCACTTCCACTTTCTCCCATCCCCAAGTGGATGGCCAGACCTCCCCCCAAACCATTGGGCGGATGCCCAAAAACAAGTTCTCTCTCTCCTCCGCATCAAGGCTATTCAACCTGTCCCAGCAGAACAAAGGGGACAAGGTTTCTATTCAAGACTGTTCCTGGTTCCCAGAAAAGAAAACTCTTGGCGTCCTATCCTGGACCTGTCTGTCCTCAACACCTTTTTGGTGGTTCCAAAATTCAAAATGCTTACTCTTCAACAGCTTATTCCTATGCTAGCCAAGGTGCCTGGCTGGCAACCCTAGACTTAAAAGAAGCTTATTTGCACATCCCAATAAGGGAGTCTTGCAGGAAATACCTAAGCTTCAGGGCCGGCTCCTTGCAGTATCAGATGTCCTTCAAGGATGCATCTGCAGTCATAACATATGGGTTGTCCTGCCTCAGGCAGCCCTTCGGTCGGCCGGATTCCAAAGTCTGGGTCTGGCCTAGGCTGATGTTGCACTTTCCCCGACGTCAGAGCGTCTGGGGTATAAAAGCATCAGCCGACGCCATTTTCCTCAGTCTTTCTTGCCGCGCGGTGCCCGAAGCAGAAGCTGTTCGCAAGTGCCGGTCGGTCAGATCCAGTGAATTCAGCTACCGAAGACTTCGAAAAAGCTAAGTACCCCGTTGGGGACTCTTTCTTGCCTCAGCCGATGTCAAAGTAAATAATTGTTTAACTTGTGGGAAACAAATACTTCATAAGGATTTCCATTCCTACTGCCTTCCTTGCTTAGGCCCAGACCACGACGTATCGGCCTGTTTAGCCTGTGCTTCCTTCAACCGACGAACTCTTAGACGTCGGTCGGAGTTTGCAGAGGAATTTTTTGGAGCCGATTTTGCTTATAAAATGCCATCGGAGACTCCGACTTCGCATATGGTGAAAAAACGGAAGGAAAAGGACTGACACTCGCGGCCCGCGGTTTCGGCTGAAACCACGGCTAGGCCTACCGCGAGTGTCTCTGTTTCGGCCGAAACCGAGTCCTTGGAGATTCCTTCTTCCGAAACCATACATCCGACCACCGAGGCCCGGGAGGCCCCGGCTGAGTCGGCTACAGAACTTCCTACCGAAACCAGTGTTTAGGAAATGTCCGACACCATACCTTTGGACATTTCTACTCCTGCACGTGGGGCATCTAGGCCCCCTGCTTCCATGTCCATTAAGGCCTTTTCAAGGGCTAAAGCTGCCAAACTATCTAAAGCTTTGCCTACCAAAACTACCTCCCAGAGGCCTTCCTCTAGTTCACAGATCCTCAGCCTTGTTGAGGACCTTATTTCCTTAATTAGGGGTTCACAACCTCACCCAGACAGGGCCGCTCACCCTCCTCTGGACAAAAGGCCCAGGACTGACCCCTCTGACCCACACTCTTCAGATGATACCACGGATGCGTCTGAGTTGTCAGACCACCAGGAAGGGGCTTACTCACCTTATGAGGATTCAAATGCTGAGGAATCTATCCCTTCGGCCTCCCCTCCTGAAGAGTTTTCCTTTGGTGAGACTCTACACTCCATGAGAGAGCATTTTCAATGGCAAGGTCAGGATTTCTCTGATTCTAGAAAAAGATTAAGGACCTTTTTGCATTTGCCTCAACATAGGCCCTTAGCTATACCTCCTGTTCTGAATGTAATTGATGATGTGTACAATGATGTCAGTACAGCCCCTGATACTCTTCCTCCGGCCCCTGCCAAACCTGACAGATACTACAGGGTCCCGGATTCTCATTTCCATCTGTATAAAGCCCATTCTGCATACCCAGAAACTATTTCTCAGGGCCCTAAAGGGGTTGCGGCCGCTACTGCCAAAATCCTCTACCCTCTGAAAGAGAGTCTAGAGCTTTAGAGAGATGTGGAAAGAAGGTGTATACTTCTGCAACTCTTTCTGTCAGGGCATTAAATTGTCAATGTCATATGATACAGTACCAAGAGTATTTGTTAGATGAACTGAATAAGAAACTTTCTTCTCCTGAACCCCTAGACCGTAAATCCCTTCAGGATTTGGTACACAATTCACAACAGGTTAGTAATCATTTCTTAAAATGTGGCTATGATGCACTGGAGGCTTCATTTAGATCAGCTATGACTGGGGCAGTTATTCGTAGGCATGCCTGGCTGAAGGAACAATCTTTGCCAGACCATGTTAAAGCTAAACTCCTGGATGTTCCAATGGAGAAACAAAATTTATTTGGCTCCTCTGCTCAGGAGATCTTAAAAAAGGTTGAAGAAAAGGCAAAATCTGTGCAAACAGTTGAAGATTTCCTGCAAGTACAACCACCGAGATTCAGCAGAAACTGTCCTACTAAGAATTGGTCCTTTCCAGACTCGGACAGAGCCCAGAGAGGCAGGAACAGGCGCTCTAAAGGCAGAGGTCAATCGAAGGGCTCCTACAGAGGCCGTCAGTGGCAGCCTGCCAACCAGAGGAGTAGTGCAACAGCAACAACAACAGCCACTGCACCAGGACAGGCTCAATGACTTAACTCTGATTCCGCCTACCAGGGATCAACTGGAAGCACCCTTGGGCGGAAAGCTGGCTTTATTCTCAAAAAACTGGCATTACATTACAAAGGATACATGGACACTGCAAATAATAGACAAAGGATACAGGTTCCACTTCCACACTTTGCTAAAAAGAAGCGGAATGCCAAACCTTCCACCAAATCAGAGGGCAGAGGCTTTAAGACAGATCAACAATTTACTTCAGATGAAAGCTCTAGAA
The DNA here is from genome assembly GCF_019279795.1 of Protopterus annectens. Classification (NCBI taxonomy): domain Eukaryota; kingdom Metazoa; phylum Chordata; order Ceratodontiformes; family Protopteridae; genus Protopterus; species Protopterus annectens. The sequence continues at coordinate 1,213,319,916 of NC_056729.1, forward strand.
AAGGTACCATGTTCAGAACAAGGCCAAGGATTTTACTCCAGACTATTCCTTGTACCAAGAAAAGAAAATCAATGGAGACCTATTCTCGACCTGTCCGCACTGAACACTTATCTCATTGTGCCAAAATTCAAGATGCTGACCCTACAGCAACTTCTTCCCATGTTGGGCAAGGAGTCTTGGCTGGTGACTCTAGATCTCATGGAGGCATACCTGCACGTCCCTATTCGACCAAGTTGCAGAAGACACCTCAGATTTCTTGCAGGATCTGAGCATTATCAATTCTCAGCATTGCCCTTTGGCTTATCTACTGCGCCCAGAGTATTCACGAAATGCCTGGCATCAGTAATTGCACATTGCAGACTACAGGGAATTCAAATTTATCCATACCTGGACGACTGCCTAATACAAGCGGACAACAAGGGAAATTTGATAAAGGACTTGGCCTGTGCCATACACCTGCTACACACCTTGGGATACGCAGTCAACATCCAAAAGTCAAGACTAGTACCATCCCAAAGGATAACCTTTTTGGGTGCAGATCTGGACACAACCACCCAAATGAAGAAAAACAAAAACAACTTCCAGATTACTTCATGATTCTGACAAGACAAACTCAGCTTACTGCAAGGAAAATCCTGCAGGCCCTGGGTTACATGGCATCCTGCATAATTCTGATACCGCATGCCAGGCTGCATATGAGGAAATTACAATGGTACCTAAGGAGTGTATGGTCTCAACACAGTCACAGTTTAGAAACCATGATACCAATCATTCCATGCCTTCAAAAGGAATTCCTGTGGTGGGCTCAGGCCTGCCAGTCCAACAGAGGGTTGCCTTTCAACAAACCAAAACAAGGCAGACCATCACCACGGACGCCTCAGACCGAGGATGGGGAGCACACATGGAGGGCAAATGTATCCAAGGCCTATGGCCTCAAGGACAGCTAAGCATGCACATAAACCAAAAGGAAATGCTGGCAGTGAGGCATGCAATCGAGGCCTTCAAACCCTTCCTCCAACAAGGCCACCTGTTAATAAGGACAGACAACACCACGGTCATTTGGTACATAAACAAGCAGGGAGGCACACACTCTTACCCTCTATGCCGGATGGCTATGAATCTGTGGGAACTATGCCTGAATCTCAATATCCAACTACAGTCCCAATTCGTGCCAGGGAAAGAAAATACACTGGCGGACAGCTTATGCAGAACTAACATGGATGCACACGGATGGATGCTGCACCCAGACATCTTCCAACTCATAGCAAAGACATGGGGAATGCCGGAGATAGATCTGTTCACCTCCCCACTCAACCATCAACTGAAGACATTCTGCTCAAGGACATACCACCCACAAGCTTGGAGGGTGGACTGACTCTTTCAGCTGGAAAGCCCTAACAGTATATGCCTTCCCACCTCTCCCATTGATGTACAAGGTTCTACTGAAGATCAGGGAGGAACAGCCAAGAGTGATACTAATAGCTCCAGACTGGCCAAGGCAACACTGGTATCCATTATTGTGAAGCATGTCTCAGGCAAAATCATGGCCTCTTCTTCTGACGCAGAACAATTTCAAGACCCTGCATCCCAACTTGAAAACATTGCAGCTAACTGCCTGGAAAATTCCTTAAATCCCAATCCAACTGTTTTATCTCAGAGGGTGAAGGACATTATCTTGGAGGCTCGCAGGCCTTCCACAAGGAAGACATACTCAGCTAAATGGAAGAGATTTCTCATTTGGAGCACATCACAAGGCTCAGATGTCACAGTGGCAAACATAACACATATCCTAGAATACTTAGCAGAATTGTTCCACAATGGCCTGTCCTATTCTTCCATTAAGATTCATGCTTCAGCAATTTCAGCAGAATACAATGTGGATCCACCTATCTTCTCGCACCCTCTCCTCAGACCATTTCTGAGAGGGATCAAAAATATTAAACCTCCAAGAAGACCCCCTCTACCTGCTTGGGATCTCAACTTTGTGCTGGAGAAACTGACACTTCCTCCTTTTGAACCAGCAGCATCGGGATCTACAGTTTCTGTCTTGGAAAACTGCATTCCTTCTGGCAATCACTTCAGCAAGAAGAGTATCTGAGTTACAAGCATTAATGGCAGTGCAGCCATTTCTTATTTTCCACCAGGACAGAGTTTCACTAAGAACCAATCCTACTTTTATGCCAAAGGTGGTATCTAGGGTATCCTTGAACCAAGCTATTCACTTGCCTACGTTCTTCCCTAATCCACAGAATAGAGGGGAAAAACTTTTGCACACCCTGGATATACACAGACAACTACGCTGCTACTTGGACAGAACAAAAACTAGCAGAAAACTGACCAACTTTTTGTAGCATATGCTACTGGGGTGCAAGGAAGAGCAATTTCCAAACAGACAATTTCAAAATGGATAGGAAATTGCATTCGATTTTGCTACTCCTTTCATGGAAAGACAGTTCCTGAAAACATCAGGCCTCATTCCACAAGGGCCACGGCCACCACTACAGCCTTCCTACGAGGGGTGGCTACCAAGGACATTTTAGAAGTTGCTACTTGGAGCTCCGTGCATACATTTGCCAAGCATTACAATCTACCTTTATACTCCAGATCCAGAGCAGGTTTTGCTACTGCAGTCCTGCAGGGATCTTAACTACACCATCCTTTTCTTAGTACCTCCTCCCCCAGATTGGCTATGGTATTCTACCCATATGTTATGACTGCAGATGCATCCTTGAAGGACATAGTACAGTTTTGTACCTACCATAAATGTAGATGTCTGATAGGTATGCATCTGCAGTCAGGATTACCCTCCCTCCTACCCCTCTGTGGTATTCCGAGGGTACTTACCCCTCTTTTAGCTAGCTGGGGGAATCTATTATGGTGTATTTGTTTGTTTATACATGTATATAATTTTGCAAATGTTTGGAACTTTTCAGCATTTATCCAAATTTAGCCTTCCTAGAGGGCACCTGGCATCTGGGGCAAGAAAAACTGAGGAAAATGGCGTCGGCTGATGCTTTTATACCCCAGACGCTCTGACGTCGGGGAAAGTGCTACATCAGCCGAGGCCAGACCCAGACTTTGGAATCCGGCCGACCAAAGGGCTGCCTGAGGCAGGACAACCCATATGTTATGACTGCAGATCCATACCTATCGGACATCTACATTTATGGTAGGTACAAAACTGTACTTTCTTTGCACTTCCCTTTGGCTTATCTACTGCGCCCAGGGTATTCACAAAGTTCTCTAGCTCCAACCATTACATTTTGCAGGCAGAGAAATATTCAGATTTTCCCATATTTGGACGATTGCCTGATTTAGGCAGAGAATCAGGACTTGCTATTACAGCACCTGGCATTTGTAAAAAGACTTCTAACTTCACTGGGATACACCATCAACGAGAAGAAATCACACCTAGTACCCTGCCAACAGATCATATTCCTGGGAGCAAGCTTGAACACATCTTCCTAGATGGCATTCCTCACTCCAGAGAAACACGTTTATTTGACAACCTACTTCAACCTACTGGCCACAAAAAAAACAGCTATCTGCAAGGAAAATTCTGCAAGCCCTGGGATTCATGGCCTCTTGCATTCTGTTAATTCCATATATAAGACTGCATATGAGTAAACTTCAATGGTATCTAAAAGGTCTATAGTGTCAGCATTCTCAGGATCTGGAAACAATGATTCCTATCATCCCTTGCCTAAGGGCAGAGTTCCTTTGGTGGGCAGAGGCCTGCAACCACAACAAGGGACTCCCTTTCACTCTACCCCCTGCCGCCCAAACCCTAACACTCATCAGACTATGCATGGGGGGCTCACACGGCAGGGCAGTGCATTCAGGACAAATGGAACCCAATACAGATGCACCTGCATATCAATCAAAAAGAAGTGTTAGCTGTACAGAATGCTCTGACAGCCTTCAAAGACCATATTCTTCCAGGACAACTATTGGTAAAGACAGACAACACCACAATTATGTGGAAGATAAACAAGCAGGAGGGAACCCATTCCTACCCACTCTACAGACTCGCCATGGCTCTGTGGAACACAGCCTTGAGCAACCAAGTGAAACATACAAGCAGACTATATTCACTGGTAGATGACTTAAGCAGAAATCTCATGGACCCACAAGAATGGAAACTGGAACCCAAAATATTCAAGCTCTTGAGGAACAGGGGGATTCCAGAGGTAGACCTGTTTGCCTCCCCTCAGAACCACCAGTTGAAAAAGTACTGCACCAGAACTCCCCTCTGTCAACCTTGGAAAGTGGACGCCCTGTCCTTTACCTGGGAAGGCCTCTCCTCTCGAAGGTCCTGCTAAAGCTCAAACAGGACAAGCCAAGGACAATTCTGATTGCACCGGACTGGCCACGCCAGTACTGGTACCCCGTTTTGTGCAGTCTGACAGTGTTACAACCATGGCACCTACCTCAGACTCCTTCCCTGCTGTCCCAGCAGGCGGGACAGATTCTGCACACTCTGCTTCAAACCCTGAACCTTGCAGCCTGGCTAATCCCCTGAGCTCACCTCTGGCAACCCTCAGTAAGCAGGTGCTGGATGTCATTCTTGAGGCAAGGAGGCCTAGTACTAGAAAATCCTATTCAGAAAAGTGGAAAAGATGCTGTTCCTGGAGCCAGTCTCAAGGGCTGGGCACAACGGTGCCCAGCTTACCTCATATTCTAGATTATTTAACAGAAATGCTCCACAAGGGCCTGACTTTCTCGCCAATTAAGATTCATGCCTCAGCCATGTCAGCACATTACAATACTGACCCACCCCTCTTCTCTCATCCACTGCTAAAACAATTCCTTAGAGGGGCCAAAAATGTAAGACCCCCCCAAGGAGAGCTTCCACTCCAGCCTGGAAACTAAACTTTGTGTTGGAGAAACTTACTCCCCCCACCCCCTTTTAACCAGCTGCTACAGCAGAGTTGAAATTTCTTTCTTGGAAAACAACTTTACTTCTAGCCATCACTTCTGCAAGAAGAGTTTTTGAACTGTAGGCCCTTATGGCAGTGGAACCATTAATTATATTCCATGCGGACAGGGTTTCCCTCAGGACTAATCCATCATTTATGCCTAAGGTGGTATGTAGTGTGGCTCTGAACCAGTCCAATCATTTGCCTACCTTTTTCCTTAATCCCCAGAATAAAGGGGAAAGGATATTGCATTCCCTGGATGTGCACAGACGGCTTAGATTCCATCTGGACAAGACTAGCCTCTCAGAAAATCTGACCAGCTGCTAGTCAGCTTTGCTGCAGGGGCAGAGGAGAAGGCCATTTCAAAGCAAACCATTTCCAAATGGATAGCACATTGCATCCATTTCTGCTACAAGCACCATGGAAAACCTACCCCACAGGGGATGAGAACACATTCCACCAGGGCTGCATCTACCTCTAATGTTTTTCTCAGAGGAGTCCCTACCAGGGACATCCTGGAAGCTGCAACCTGGAGCTCTTGTACATATTTTCACCAAGCATTACCACTTGCCTATCTTTTCTAAATCCAGAGCTGGATTTGCCACAGCAGTCTTACAGGGCCTTATTGCTAGCCCCAATGCTCCTTAACCGCCTCCACCCTTCCTAAGCTTTGGGAATCAACCCAAATGTGATGACTGCAACAGTGAAACACGAAGAACATAGTACAGTTGTGTACACTTGCCACAAAAGTAGATGTTAGAGTGTATTCACTGTTGCAGTCCTGGTTACCCTCCCTCCAGCCCCCTGACTTCTCTTTACTTTTATCTATCTTTTTTATTTGGCATACTTTATATCATGTGTATTTGCTTTTTGCTGGGAGTGTTCCATACCATGTAGCTGCTTCCTATTGTGGGGGCACCTGACATCTGGGGCAAGAAAAACTGATGTAATGATGTCAGCTGCATGTTTTGTACCCCTGATGACCTGACGTCATGGAAGAAGTGATGGCATCTGACGCAGAAATCCCAAGACTCTGGTATTCAGGCCGGCTGAGGGTTACCTGCAGGCAGATAACCCAAATGTGATGACTGCGACAGTGAATACACTCGAACATCTACATTTATGGTAAGTATACACAACTGTATTTTTCTTCCCATGCCCACGGCTACAGTCACCATGGACGACTACCAGTTAGTGTGGGAGGGAGACACTGTTTGCATAGGACAGCCCAAGGAATGTGGTCCCCAAACAGGCCAAGATGCATTTCGGTGTTCAGCAGTCCTCCCAGTAATTTAGGCCTTTCATGATATTCTCCCATCTGGGACTACTGCCATTTAGACTGACAATATGTCAGTGGTCTGGCACATCAGCAAACAGGGTGGAACCAGATGATCTTACCCATTTTCTTGAAGCAATGAGTGTGTGGCAATGGGCAGTCTCTTCCAGTCACTTTCTTGTAGCAGCACAAATCCTGGGGAAATCCAACGTGATTGCAGACTACTTAAGCAGGTCCATTCTGATGCCTCACGAGTGATGTCTTAAGGTCAAATTGGCGGAGAGAATTTTCTGTTGGTGGGGCTAGCTGTGCTGCAATCTATTTGCCTCTTCCCTCAACAAAAAATGCAGTAGGATGTTCATCGTGTTACCCTGCTGCAGTCATCACACTTGGGTTATCCTGCCGTGAGGCGGTCCCGCAGTTGGCCTGAGTTCCAAAGTCTTGGTCCGGCATCGGTTGCTGTCGCTTCTTCCTTGACGTCAGTGCGCCAGGGGTTTATAAGAGGCATCCAACGCCATTTTCTTCAGTCTTTCTTGCCGCGCAGTGCCCGAAGCAGACCTGATCCCCCCAAATATGGGAGTCACCAAGAGATGGCCCTCCTGTCCTTTTTATGCTTAACCACTATTAACCTCTCGTACCCAAATTTTCACAAAAAGCATTCCAGTTGAAGAGCAGAGTTATCCTCATTGCACCCTTCTGGACTTGTTAGATGTAGTTCCCTTTCCTCTGGCCTCACCTTCAACATCCATCCTGGACACTAGATCCCACTCCAGACCGCCTGTCTTACTAGGCAGGTATGACTTATCCAGACTTAACAGGCTTTTAACTGACCACATGGTTTCTTCAATTCCACTGATTGCTAGACAGTCTAGGCTCTCCTCCCTGGTACGTCATACCTTATCTTCTTAAAAAGCTTCTACTAGGAAGGTTTACAAAAGTAAATAGAGATTTGTTTTCTGAGCCCTTAGCAAGGACCTAGGTTCTTTTTTAGTTACTGTACCATCTATGCTTGAGTTTTTAGCTTCAATATTCAGTGAAGTTGCAAGTTTTTATACCATTAAAGTGCAGTTGGCTACCATTTCAAATTTGTGTGTACGAAAATAACTTTAGCTTAGCATCTTCTAAACTATGTCAAGCCTTTTTTAAGGGAGCTTTTGTTACTTAGACCCCCCATTAAAGGATCCTACTTCTCCTTGGGATTTAACATCATGCTTCAGGTGTTGATGCAGGTTCCCTTTGAACCTTTAGCCAAAGCAGAACTAAAATGTTTGTCTTGGAAAACCATTTTTATGGTGGCTATCACATCAGCTAGACGAGTCTCCAGGTTCTGTCTTCTAAGCCTTTTTACCTGTTTTTGGTTCTGTCTTTTAAGCCTTTTTACCTATTTTTTTTCACAAAGACAGGGTGTTCTTGCGAACAAGGCCATCCTTGCCTAAAGTAGCTTCTCAGTCCAACATAACTGAGTCACTTTCCAGATGCTGGTAGCGTGCCTCTGATGCCCTGTTCTTTGATACTGCAATGCCTTTCTTAGTCAACCAGTATTTCTCCTTATCCTGATCTTTGAGTCCAACGTAAACCAGGTCATGTGAATCTACCAGATGTCCTTCAAGGCATCTGCAGTCCTTGCAAATGGGTTGTCCTGTCGTCAGGCAGCCCTTCGGTCGGCCGGATTCCAAAGTCTGGGTCCGGCTTCGGCTGGTGTCGCACTTCACCCGACGTCATCGCTGCAGTTTTTCGGGTATAAAGGCATCAGCCGACGCCATTTTCCTCAGTCTTTCTTGCCGCGTGGTGCCCGAAGCAGAAGCTGTTCGCAAGTGCCGGTCGGTCAGATCCAGAGATTGCTACTACCGAATACTACTTCGAAGACTTCTAAAAAGCTAAGTACCCCGTTGGGGACTCTTTCTTGCCTCAGCCGATGTCAGAGAAAGTGAATAACTGTTTTTGTGGGAAACAAATACCTCATAAAGATTTCCACTCCTACTGTATACATTATTTAGGCCCAGACCACGACGTAGCAGCTTGTTTAGCCTGTGCTTCTTTTAACCGACGGACGCTTAGACGCCGGTCGGAGTTCGCTGAACAAATTTTCGGCTCTGATTTTGCCTATATTATGCCGTCGGATCCTCCGACAACGCAAATTGCCAAAAAACGTAAAGAAAAGGACTGACACTCGCGGTCCGCGGTTTTGGCCGAAACCGCGATTAAGCAAACCGCGAGTGTCTCGGTTTCGGCCGAAACCGAGCAAGCGGTTCTTCCTTCAGCCGAATCCATGCCTTCTACCGAGGCCTCTTCTAACCTGGTAGAATCAGCTTCTGAAATCCAACCTTCTGTTGCGGTTTCTCAGGAATTATCAGACACTATTCCCCTGGATATTTCTACCCCTACACGTGGAGCAGCTAGGCCTCCTGCAGCCATGTCTATTAAGGCCTTTGCCAGGGCTAAAGCAGCCTCAGCTTCTAAAACGGTGCCTGCCAAACCCCCCTCACACAGGCCCAGCACCAGCTCCCATATGCTTTTTTTGGCTGAGGATCTAATTTCTTTAATTCGTGGATCCAGGCCTCATCCAGACAGGACCTCTCTCCCACCTCCAGAAAAGAGGCCTAGAGCAGAGCCCCCTGAGCCAGTATCCGCAGATGATTCCTCAGAACATACAGACCCCCCTGAGGCTACTTATTCCCCTTACGAAGACTCTGATGCTGAAGAGTCCATTCCTTCAGCCTCTCCGCCTGAGGAATTTTCCTTTGGGGAAACCTTGCATGCTATGAGGGAACAATTTCAGTGGCAGGGCCAAGATTTCTCAGACTCCAGAAAAAGGCTTAGAACCTTTCTACATTTGCCACAACATAGGCCTTTAGCTATACCTCCAGTTCTTTCTGTTGTAGATGATGCATTTAATGATGCTTGCACTGCTCCTGACTCATTACCTCCGGCTCCTGCTAAGCCCGATAGGTTCTACAGGGTCCCGGACACTCATCACCATTTATACAAGGCTCCTTTTGCAGATCCAGAGACCATCTCCCAGGGCCCTAAAGCAGTAGCAGCTTCTTCTACTAAAAACCCCCTCCCCTCTGAAAGGGAATCCAGGTCCTTAGAGAGATGGGGTAAAAAAGTTTACACTTCTGCTACTTTGTCAGCTAGGGCTTTGAACTGCCAATTTCACATGATTCAATATCAAGAGTTTATGCTTGACCAGTTAACTAAAAAGCTGTCCTCTGAAGAATCTTTAGATAAAAAATATGTTCAGGAAATGGTACATAACATACAACAGGTTAGTAACCATTCTTTAAAATGTGGCTATGATGCACTGGAGGCTTCCTTTAGATCAGCCATGACTGGCACAGTTATCAGGAGACATGCATGGTTGAAAGAACAGGCATTACCAGACCATGTCAAATCAAAGCTTTTGGATGCACCCATGGACAAGGTCAATTTATTTGGTTCACCTGCACAACAGGTACTAAAAAAGATGGAAGAGAAGGCGAAATCTGTACAAACAGTGAAAGATTTCTTACAGGTTCAACCTCCAAGGTTTAGCAGGAACTGGCCCTCCAAGAATTGGTCCTTTCCGGACTCCTCTAAGACACAAAGAGGCAGGAATAGGCGTTCTAGAGGCAGAAACCAATCCAGGGGTGCCTACAGGGGACGCCAGTGGCAAGGCAACAACCAGCGAGGCACGGACGCAGCCACCACCACTACAACTACTCAATCACAGTGACTTGGCAGTGGCACTGCCTACCAGGGAACAACTAGAAGCACCCTTAGGCGGAAAGCTAACCTTATTTTCAAAGAACTGGCATTGCATCACAAGAGAAAAATGGATTTTGCAAACTATAGACCGAGGTTACAGGTTCCATTTCCATACTCTACCAGGAAAGAGAGGAATGCCAAACCTACCACCTACTCAAAGGGCAGAAGCTCTAAAGCAAATATCTCAGCTATTAAGAATGAGAGCTGTGGAAAAGGTACCATCTATGGAGCAAGGAAAGGGATTTTACTCCAGACTCTTCCTGGTACCAAGAAAAGAAAACAAATGGAGACCCATTCTAGACCTATCCGCTTTAAACACATTCCTCATTGTTCCAAAATTCAAAATGCTGACCCTACAGCAGCTTCTTCCCATGCTGGGCAAGGAGTCTTGGCTGGTAACTCTAGATCTCAAGGAGGCATACCTGCACGTCCCCATACGACCAATTTGCAGAAGATACCTCAGATTTCTTGCAGGATCAGAGCATTATCAATTTTCAGCATTGCCCTTTGGCTTATCTACTGCGCCCAGAGTGTTCACGAAATGCCTGGCATCAGTAATTGCTCATTGCAGACTTTAGGGGATCCAAATTTATCCCTACCTGGACGACTGCCTGATACAAGCGGACAACAAAAGCAAGCTAACAGAAGACTTACAAAGAGTCATTTACCTGCTGCAAGCCCTGGGATATACAGTCAATATAAAAAGTCAAGGCTGATTCCATCCCAAAGAATAACCTTTCTGGGTGCAGAGCTGGACACATCAAAACAAATGGCATTCCTAACTGCAGAAAAGAAAGAGCAACTACCTCTCTACTTCTTGGCATTAACAAAGCAGAACCATCTAACTGCAAGAAAAGTACTGCAAGCCCTAGGCTTCATGGCATCCTGCATAATTCTGGTCCCTCATGCCAGACTGCATATGAGAAAGCTACAGTGGTACCTAAAGAATTTGTGGTCCCAACACAAGCACAGCCTAGAAACCAAAATTCCAATAATCCCATGCCTGAAGCAAGAGTTCCTGTGGTGGGCTCAGGCCTGTCAATCAAACACAGAATTACCTTTCTGCAACAGTCAACCAAGCCAAACCATCACGACAGATGCCTCAGACCTCGGTTGGGGGGCACACATGCTGGACAAGTGCATACAAGGCTTATGGTCTCAAGACCAGCTACGCCTACACATAAATCTAAAGGAAATGCTGGCAGTAAAATTGGCGATCCAGTCATTCAGACCATTTCTCCGAGAAGGTCAGTTGATGATAAGGACAGACAACACCACAGTTATGTGGTACATCAACAAACAGGGAGGCACACATTCATATCCTCTATGCCGGCTGGCACTGGACCTATGGGATGTGGCTCTGAGCTACAACATTCAGTTACAAGCAATTTTTGTACCGGGAAAAGAAAACACTCTAGCAGACATATTAAGCAGAACTACCACAGATGCCCACGAATGGATGCTGCATCCGGACATCTTCAAAGCCATCACAAGAGAATGGGGATTACCACAAATAGACTTGTTTGCATCCCCACTCAATCACCAGCTAAAGAAATTCTGCACAAGGACTTACCACCCACTTGCTTGGAAGGTGGACTCCCTATCTTTCAGTTGGAAAAACCTGACAGCATACGCATTCCCACCACTTCCTTTGATGCACAAGGTGCTTCTGAAGATCAAAGAGGACCGTCCAAGGATCATTCTGATAGCTCCAGACTGGCCAAGACAACATTGGTATCCATTGCTGAGGAGCATGTCTCGGGAACAAATATGGACACTACCCCTGATCCCATTACTGTTAACACAGAACAACTACAACATCCTGCATCCAAACCTGAAAACTGTGCAGCTAACTGCCTGGAACATTACATGACAGCAATTAACCCTAATTTATCCCAAAGGGTTAAAGACATAATCCTGGAGGCTCGTAGACCTTCAACAAGAAAGAATTATGCAGCAAAATGGAAAAGATATCTCATTTGGAGTACTGCAAAGGGAGAAGATGAAGACTTGTAAACATAGCCAACATCCTGGAGTACTTGGCAGAGCTCTTCCATTCAGGCCTGTCCTATTCTTCCATCAAGATACATGCATCAGCTATTTCAGCAGAATACAGCTTGGATCCTCCTGTCTTCTCTCACCCTCTTCTCAGACAGTTTCTGAGAAGAATTAAAAATGTAAAACCTCCCAGGAAACCACCATTGCCAGCTTGGGACTTGAACTTTGTGCTAGAAAAATTGACACTTCCCCCTTTCGAACCAGCAGCAACAGCAGAATTACAATACTTATCCTGGAAAACTGCTTTCCTGCTGGCAATAACTTCAGCAAGAAGGGTCTCTGAACTACAGGCATTAATGGCAGTGCAACCCTTCCTGATCTTCCATCAAGATAGAGTGTCCATGAGAACAAATCCTACATTTATGCCTAAGGTGGTATCCAGAGTGTCATTAAATGAGGCTATCCACCTACCTACATTCTACCCAAACCCACAGAACAGGGGAGAAAGACTCTTGCATACCTTGGATGTGCATAGGCAATTACGCTACTACCTGGACAGGACCAAGTCCAATAGAAAAACTGACCAGCTTCTGGTAGCATATGCCACAGGAAAGGAAGGAAAGCCAATTTCAAAACAGACAATCTCCAAATGGATAGGAAATTGCATTAGATTTTGTTACTCCTACCATGGAAAGGCAACTCCAGAGAACATCAGGCCTCACTCCACAAGGGCTACAGCCACTACCACAGCTTTCTTACGAGGAGTGGCTACCAAGGACATTATAGAGGCTGCTACTTGGACCTCCGTGCATACATTTGCCAAGCATTACAATTTACCTTTATACTCTAGATCCCGAGCAGGTTTTGCCACTGCTGTTTTGCAAGGGATCCTAGCTACACCATAATTTCTACTCTTTTCCTCCTCCCTTGTTTAGCTATGGTACTCTACCCATTTGTAAGGACTGCAGATGCATCCTTGAAGGACATAGTACAGTTTTGTACCTACCATAAATGTAGATGTCCGATAGGAATGCATCTGCAGTCAGGATTACCCACCCACCTTCCCTCTGAGGTACTCCTAGGGTATTTGCCATCCTTCAGCTAGCTTGGGGATCTATTATGGTGTATTTGTTTGTATATATGTACATACATGCTTATTTTATGTGTTTGCTCTTTACTATTTGGAAACATTGGCATTTATCCAAATTTAGCCATCCAAGAGGGCACCTGGCATCTGGGGCAAGAAACACTGAGGAAAATGGCGTCGGCTGATGCCTTTATACCCGAAAAACTGCAGCGATGACGTCGGGTGAAGTGCGACACCAGCCGAAGCCGGACCCAGACTTTGGAATCCGGCCGACCGAAGGGCTGCCTGACGACAGGACAACCCATTTGTAAGGACTGCAGATGCATTCCTATCGGACATCTACATTTATGGTAGGTACAAAACTGTACTTTTTCTTTCCTAGTTTTTCAAATAAGAGAGAGTATGAGCTCCACCTTTTGGATGTGCAAAGACAAATTTGATTTTATCTTCACAGAACCAATCCTCCTAGAGCTCATTCCACTAGATCTGTGGCAGTTTCTTCAGTGTTTTGGTCAAGGGCTTTTTCATTACTCAAGTTCCCGTCCACCTGCCCCCCTTTCTTTGCTTCTGAAAAGTTGTAAAGAGTTGTACAGGAACCCCTTTTCCTTGTTTGAGCTCCATCTTCCTTTTTCCTTTCTGTCTTTGTCAATTTCTGTTATATGTTGTCCCTTTATATCTAAGGGCTGCAAACTCTCTCTGAGGTATGTTAGGTTGGTGGGGCATTACAGGTAAAGGGAGGAGCCCGAGAGTTCTTAGATCTGATGTTCTGGTAGAAGCGCTAGAGACAGATCAGAGTCTCTGATCCAAACCCATCAGTTGAAGAATGAAAATGGACAGCACAAATGAAACGTTATGGTGAGTGCATATCTGTGTGTGTGTGTGTGTGTGTGTGTGTATTTATATGTATATATATTGTGTGTGTGTATATATATATATATATATATATATATATATATATATATATATATATATATATATGAATACATGTTTTTATAGATTTCTATAAATAGATACAGACACACACACTGTTATCTAATGAAAAATTGAATACTCTCATAACAGCACAAAAAAAAATTGCTCTAAAAAAGATCAAAATACAAAACAATAAGAAAAAAAACTGTTTCATGCAGGAAGACAACCCCCTGCATCCCTTTCTGTCTGGTAATTATGTCTATCAACCAAGATCACACATCAGCTTGAAAAGGGCAAATTTCCAGTCCCCACTGTACCACGATCTTACACACTCAGCAGGCAGCATTGACAAAATCCCGTCTCTTAAGCAGGCAAACCAAGGAAAAAAGAACTCTCACTCTGCAAACAAGTCCTTCCCGATCTACATCCTAGTTTCAACACACACACACTTTTGAAATATTACTTTCTAGTGGCATGCACTCATCTAATCAAGACACTGTTGTAGATATCACAGCTTGAGGTGGTAGCTGCTCTTGCAGTGTTGCTCCTGTCAAAAAGGAAAGATTGTGTAGTATTTGGATTGAGGTGTTGGCCTTCTGGAGAAAGAGTGAGAACTTTCAGTACTCATCAGTGATTGTAGTTTCTCTAAGGTACAGCGACTTTGGACTGAGAATAATAAAGGAGGAGATGCAGGGATTTGGGGGGGGGGGGGGTTTGAAGGCTTCCATCCACGTGGGAAGTGCATTGGAGCTTCCACCCAGCAGCAGTGCTTTATAAGTGTGTGTGTGTGTGTGTGTGTGTGTGTGTGTTAGTTAGCCTGAATAAATTGCTGAACAGTTGTGGTAAAAACTGAATCCTATTAATTATATCCCTTTCACTCCCAGGCTTTGTGACACTGAGGAATGGAGTCCTGGCTATGACCCAGGCGACCTGGGTTTGATTGTGCCCTTTCAGTGGAGGACTTGGGGGAGGAGCAGAGTAAGAAATGAAGGGGCAGAGTTGGCTTACCTATTTCATAGAGAAGGTTTGCACATGCTTAGAGATGCACAGATGGGCAGAATCCTCCCTGGTAGAGCTTGAGGGACAGCCTGTAGTGCCCTGTTGCAGGGAATAGGGTTCTTTCTGGGATATGCCCTTATGAAAGTGGGGAGTGGCTGCCTATGTGTTGCTTACCTGTTCATGTTTTTTTGGGGGGGGGGGGTAGGGAAAAACAGAAAAATCTTAAAATACCCCGATAGCTGCCTGAATGATGTCCAGCTAATCATCTCCCTGGTGAAGGATAATGAATGGGCCTGTTTTCTGATAACAATGAATGATAGTAGGCAGCGAGGCAAGTAAAAAAAATCTACACATTACAACTTACTTAAATTTCAAGTACATAGCATATGTATTTGGAGTATAGCCTTCCAAACTCTGTTCACATTCCATGCCTAGAACAAACGTATTTGAAATCTAGCTTCTCATCCAGTTCCATGTCTAGCACAAGTGTACTCGAGTAAACCTTGTCATCTCTTCTTACAAGATTTAAGAGAAAAGTCATGTGTAATGCTGGCATATTTCCGATGTAGCATACTTTACTTGGTTATGATTTATAAATGTGCCCAGCACCTTTTAAAGTGCTGTTTCCTTACAGTTTACTTTGACCATAGCTTGTGAGATGATATTCAGTCTGAGAAGAAAGAAAATCTCAGGTAAGCACATAGCTTTCATTTGACTCCATATTCTGGGGCTTGACTGCATGATTCTTCCTCTTAAGTTGTTGGAAGTCCTTTCGAGGATAGTAAATATCATTAGCAGGACTAGTTTTATTACCGTCCATGTATAGGAAATACATTGTTTAAGATATAAATTTCATTTCCTCTTTGCGGTTCCAGCTACTTCAGTGGCTGAAAGAAACTTCCTACCATTATCCTAGTTTCCTTTTTCATGTCCTGCTAAACATAACCCCTTGTTGTTCTGCACCTCTCAGCAAGCTGTGTGCAGTTTGTGATCTAAGCCTGGCATTCTCATCTCAATAACAAAGCAACTGGGGTAGACTGTTCCCTAAAAAGAATTTAGGGAAAAATCATTTTGGGAAGGGATGATGAACAGGAAGTAGTAAATGGAAAAGGCTATCCATATGTCCAAGTGTAGGAGGAATGCGGACTGATTTATTCTGAATTTTTTTTTTTTTTTTTTTTTTACCTATGCTGAAGCTACTTAATCTTGCCACTGTAAGGCAGATGTTATTGTGTCATAATGCTGTTCACTATTAAGAAGCAGACAGTGCTGTATTGCATTCAGTGTCTTACAGTTTGCCCTCTTTCCTACAGACTCTTCACATGTGCTTTGAATTGGGATCTATAATTAGGAGGTATGGATTAATTTACTTGTCGAGTATGTGGTCATTTGAGCTTTGAAGTAGGGGTTGTAATCAGGAGATGTGAATTAATTTTATTTAGTGAGTAAATGGGTATTGTGATCATGACTAACCATATTCTGATATAACCTGGACCCTGAAAATTACACTTACAGGCATGACCAATTAGTAATGACAGTGTACACTTGCATAGGCAATGTACCAAAGTGATAATAGTCATGTATATCAGAAACTAAATAACATAGTAACATAGCAAGAGATTTGCACATGTGTTAGAGTAAAATTGAAGCTTTGTCCTTGTTATCTTTGCTTTTCACCCCCCCCCCACAAAACAAAAAAAAACTTGCTGTTAGGATATTAATGGATGGTTCCATGTGGAAAAATAACAGCTCTCTCCATCTGGACATGCCAATGCCTCCATTTCTTATCCAAACCTGAAGTCCTCTGAAGCTAGTCTGGTTTTTAATTTATTTTTCACACGATTTATCTGGAAGCATTGAACCATTCTTTCTCTGTTGTCCCTTTTTTCCTATTCTGCAACATTCATGGATGCTGGATAGGGTAAGTGAGAAGTGGGTTTACAGACAGGAGATGTTCTTCATGTTTCACTGTTGCAGTCATAACTGTAGGGTGTTCCTGCCGGCAGGCAGCTCGAGGTCGGCCAGAATCACAAAGTCTGGGTCCGGCGTCGGCTGCACAAGCTAGTACTCTGACGTCAGTACGCTCTGGTACATAGCCCTCAGCCGACGCCATCTTCTCCAGTCTTTCGTTGGCGATTTTCGATCTATGCATTTGATTGCTGTCGGTCCGAAGTTCTTACTTCTCTTCTCAACGCTAAGTACCCCATTGGGGAATCTTTTTCTTGTTCCTCCGATGTCAGAAAAAGTTAATAATTGTATAGCGTGTGGGAAACAGATACCTCATAAAGATTTCCACTCTTACTGTCTACCTTGCTTAGGCCCTGACCACGACGTTTCTTGTTTTCGGTTCTGTGCCAGGTTCGATTCTCGCACCATTAAGCGTCAGTACGACTGGGCTTTAAATTACTTTGGCAGACGCTTCAATTATAGAATGTCGTCGGATTCTACCGGAATTCAAAAGAAGCGCAAAGACAAGGACAGGCCTCCGAGGTCCAAACAGGATTCGTCGCAGCTGGAGTCAGCGTCCGGTTCGGCTGTCGTCAGTGAGGCGCTTTTGCAGCCCCTGTCGTCCGCCACTTCTGAACCGATGGCCGATATGGACTCCCATGGGGAGCCATCAAGGCCTATTGTTTTATCTGCTGCAGGACCTTCGGACGTCGCTCCCTTAGATGGGTCCGGAACCGCTGTGCAGGTACCGGCTTCTGAGGGGGTATTCAGGCCTACTCACATCACCATTGCAAAGGCAAAGTCCAAGACTCCAGTTAAACCTAAAGTTTCTGCTCCAGGTACTTCTGAAGCTACTCCCAAGACACAGAAGCAATTGCTAAGGATGGCTGAGGATTTGCTTACAATGATTAGGGGTTCTCATCCCCCTCCAGAGAAAAGGCCTCGACAGGATGTTCCTTTGGATTCCTCTGACCAGGCTTCTGTATCTTCTGTTTCTTCCTCTGATCAGGAATATTCTTTTCCTCCTTATGAGGATTCGGATGCAGAGGATTCCCTGCCCTCTGCTTCTCCGCCTGAGGATTTCTCTTTTCGGGAAACCTTACATGAGATGAGGGAACATTTTCATTGGGAAGGTCAGGATTATTCTGCTTCCAAGAAGAGGCTGAGGGAATTTCTTCTCCTGTTCTTGATATTGTGGATGATTCCTTTTCTGAGGCTAATTTGAATCCTGATTCCATGCCTCCTGCTCCTTCTAAGCCTGATAGATTTTACAGGGTCCCTGATTCTCCTCAGAGAAGGATTCTCGTGCCTTAGACAGGTGGGATAAAAAGGTATATACTTCTGCTACCCTTGCTATTAGGGCTTTAAATTGCCAGTTTCATATGTTTAAGTATCAGCAATTTCTTTTGTCTGTTTTGAAGCAAAAGCTTGCTTCCTCTCCAGCTTGTGCAGAGGATAAGGAATTGCAGGATGTATTGCATGCGACTGAACAAGTGAACAAGCATAGTTTGCATTGTGGTTTTGATGCTTTGGAAGCTTCTTGCAGGGCCGCAGCCTCTGGTACTGTTATTAGGAGACATGCCTGGCTTAGAGAACAAAGTTTGCCAGAACAGGTTAAGGCTAAACTTTTAGATGCCCCTGTTCAGCATGATGTTTTATTTGGATCCAAGGCTGAAGAGGTTATTAAAAAGATGGAAGAAAAGGCAAAATCTATGCAGACTGTGAAAGATTCTTACAAGTTCAGCCTCCTAGATTTTCCAGGAATTGGCCCTCCAAAAATTGATCCTTTCCCACGTCTGACAGGCCTCAAAGGGGGAGATATAGACGCTCCAGAGGTCGTGGTCAAGCTCAGGCCTCTTACAGATCCAGACAATGGACTGCTTCTTCACCTAGAAGGGGAGAAGACAGATCCCAATCTCAACGGAAGCAGACTCAATGACTCTCTCGGTTGGGCTTCAGGACCCCCTTACCTGGATGCCCCTCTCGGAGGAAAGCTTTCTCTTCATTACAGAAATTGGACTCATATTACCCAGGACAAATGGGTATTGGACGTGATTTTAAGAGGCTACAAGTTCCATTTTCATACTCTGCCAAGGGTTATCGGTTGGCCAGATCTGCCAAAACATCAATGGGCAGAGGCCTTAACTCAAGTGGATGCTCTACTGGCCATGAGAGCCATAGAGCCTGTTCCTCTCTCAGAAAAGGGAAAAGGTTTTTACTCAAGACTATTTCTGGTTCCAAGAAAACAAAACTCATGGAGACCTATTCTGGACCTTTCAGTGTTAAACACTTTTTTGGAAATTCCAAAATTCAAAATGCTTCCTCTACAACAACTGCTTCCAGTACTCTCCCAGGACGCTTTGATGGTGACATTGGACCTAAAAGAGGCCTACTTGCACATTCCCATCAGGCAGGAACGCAGGAGATTCCTCAGATTCAAAGCAGGCTCGAGGCACTTTCAATTCTCTGTACTGCCCTTTGGTTTATCTACTCCGCCCAGGGTTTTTACCAAGTGCCTGGCACCAGTAGTGGCTTATTGCAGACTTCAGGGGATTCAGATTTACCCCTATTTGGACGACTGCCTTATCCAGGCAGACAGCAAGGACCTTTTCCTTCTACATCTGGATTTTGTTCAACGTCTCTTCCTCCTCCTGGGATTTTCAGTGAACATAAAAAAGTCCCAATTGGTTCCTTCTCAACAAATGATATTTTTGGGAGCCCTCGGCTTTCCTTACGCCAGAGAAACAAATACAGCTGACTTCAATTTTCAAAACCTTGGCAACCTTAACTCAGCTCACTGCAAGGAAATTCCTGCAGGCACTGGGCTATATGGCTTCATGCATTCTGTTAATTCCAAATGCAAGGCTTCATATGAGAAAGCTTCAATGGTACTTGAAAAGTGTATGGTCTCAGCATTACCAAGATCTGGACACTTTAATTCCTCTGATCCCCTGCCTCCAGGAGGAGTTCCTTTGGTGGTCCAGGGTGTGCACTTTAAACGAAGGGAAGCCTTTTCGTCTACCTCAGCCTTCTCAAATCATAACCACGGACGCTTCGGATTATGCTTGGGGAGCACATTTTCTAAACAATTGCCAGCAGGGGACCTGGACAACGAATCACCTTCACTGGCACATCAGTCTGAAGGAAATGTTGGCAGTTCAAAATGCTCTTCTAACCTTCAAGAACCTTTTGCAACCAGGGCCTCTTCTAATTCGTACAGACAACACCACAGTCATGTGGTACATAAACAAGCAGGGGGGCTCTCATTCTTACCCCCTTTGCAGACTAGCTATGACTTTATG
Source organism: Protopterus annectens (assembly GCF_019279795.1). NCBI lineage: Eukaryota > Metazoa > Chordata > Ceratodontiformes > Protopteridae > Protopterus > Protopterus annectens. The sequence goes on from NC_056729.1 coordinate 1,213,340,103, forward strand.
GGACATAGCTCTAAGTCTGAATCTGCATCTTCAGGCTCAATTCATTCCAGGAAGACAGAATCTCTTAGCAGACAGCCTAAGCAGAAACATTTTGGATCCTCACGAATGGATGCTAGACACCAACTTATTCAACAGGATAACTGCAGTTTGGGGGTGTCCCCAGATAGATCTGTTTGCATCCCATCTCAACCATCAGCTGCCTCTCTTTTGCACCAGGGCCTTCCACAACACAGCTTGGAAAGTGGATGCCCTGTCATTCAGTTGGAGGAACCTTTCGGGATATGCCTTCCCTCCTCTTCTTCCCCGGATATTACTAAAGATAAAACAAGACAAGCCCAAGTTAATCATCTTGATTGCTCCGAATTGGCCTCGACAGTTTTGGTATCCAACCTTACAACACCTCTGCTTGGAACCTCCTTGGATCCTTCCTCTGTACCCTTCTCTTCTGTCCTAGCATCAGGGTCAGATGCTACACCCTCATCTCAAGACCCTTTGCCTGGCGGCTTGGCTTTTCAAGGAACTTTGATTTCTTCTAAGCTCCCCAAACAAGTTTTGGATGTTCTTCTAGAAGCCAGACGGCCTAGCACTAGGAAATCCTATGCCTCTAAATGGAAAAGGTTTTGCATTTGGATGCAGGACCGTGGCTTTAACCCTTTTGTGCCTGATCTCTCATCTATTTTGCTTTACCTTTCAGACCTTTTGTCTAAAGGCCTTTCCCTTTCTTCCATTAAGATTCATGCTTCTGCTATATCTGCTCATTTTAATACTGATCCTCCTGTTTTTTCTCATCCATTGGTAAGACAATTCTTGAGAGGGGCTAAGAATTTGAGGCCTCCTAGGACCCCTCCTGTCCCTGCCTGGGATCTTAACTATGTTTTGGAAAAACTCACTTTGCCTCCTTTTGAGCCTGCTGCGGCTTCTGATATTAAATTTTTATCCTGGAAGACGGTTCTTTTGTTAGCATTGACTTCTGTCAGAAGGGTTTCAGAGTTGCAAGCTCTTATGGCTGTAGAGCCATACCTGATTTTCCATCTTGACAGAGTATCCTTGAGGACCAATCCTACTTTCATGCCTAAGGTGATTTCGAAAGTTGCTTTAAATCAGACTATTCACCTTCCTACCTTCTTTCCTAATCCTCAAAATAAAGGGGAAAGGATTTTGCATTCATTGGACGTACACAGACAGTTACGTTTTTACTTGGACAAGACTAAAGAATTCAGAAAATCTGACCAATTGTTTGTTTCTTTTGCCTCCAGTTCTCTTGGAAAGGCTATTTCCAAACAAACTATTTCCAAATGGATTGCCTATGGAATAAGATTTTGTTACACTCATCATGGGAAACAGTTTCCAGGTACTGTGAGAAGTCATTCTACTAGAGCTGCTGCCACTTCTACTGCTTTTCTCAGAGGAGTACCTACCAAGGATATCTTGGAAGCTGCCACTTGGAGTTCTGTGCATACCTTTTCCAAGCACTACAATCTCCCCTTGTACTCTAAGACCAGGGCAGGTTTTGCCTCTGCTGTTTTGCAGGGCCTTCTTGCTGCCCCTTCTTCTAAGCCTCCTCCCTTTCTTCACTGCTTTGGGATTCCACCCTACAGTTATGACTGCAACAGTGAAACACGAAGAACATAGTACAGCTGTGTACACCTACCATAAATGTAGATGTTCGAGTGTCTCCACTGTTGCAGTCGGTGTTTCCCTCCCTCCTATCCCCTCTTTTTCACTTTATGGTGTATTTGTGTTTCCTTGTGGGACTCATTTTTTGTTTATTGGGGATTTCTGATATCTGGGGCAAGAAAGGCTGGAGAAGATGGCGTCGGCTGAGGGCTATGTACCAGAGCGTACTGACGTCAGGGTACTAGCTTGTGCAGCCGACGCCGGACCCAGACTTTGTGATTCTGGCCGACCTCGAGCTGCCTGCCGGCAGGAACACCCTACAGTTATGACTGCAACAGTGAAGACACTCGAACATCTACATTTATGGTAGGTGTACACAACTGTACTATTCTATTCTTTTAATCCCTCCCGTTGTCCAGGATTCAGTCTGCTATGCTGGCTTTCAACATGGGTCTGTGCGTCTACACTTCTGCTATGCCCAGACAGAGTGGTATTTATTATCCCATTTCTGTCTGTGCTTCTGCTAGAATGGTACTTGTTCATAGGTGTTTACTAGGCTAATGAATACAAGGACCTTTTTAAGCCTAGCAATGCATTCCAAATCTCTGACAAGTTCTGATACCCTTGATAAGTGTAAGCAGGGGCTTAGGAGATGAAACACTTAAGCAGGGGACAGGGCAGTGAACCATTTACAAGTGCCAAACCAGGGACAAATTTCCTGTTCACCATCCAGTTGTCCAAGTTGTACTGGATAGGGAGGAACTCTGCTTCCCATGGATGGGGCGAGCCTGTTCCACAGACTGGGTAGTCTCTGGGATACATACTGGTCTCTCTAGCAGTTCCTGTTTATATCACAGGCAAGGTTTAAGTCTTTAGAATGGGTAATTCTGGGGCTGTTTTGTAGTTATGTAGGAGGTCCATTAGAGTGGGGTCTGACAGTGCCCTGTATGCCAGGCATTGATCTACCATCAAAAGCCTGTAGGAGACAGAGTACAGGGATAGCGCCTTGAGGAGGTCTGCTTAAGACTTTTTTTATTTATGCCCTGTATTCTTTTAGTAAGCAATCTCTGTGGATGTTCCAGTTGTTTGATATGCCTGGTTAGGTACAGACCAAGTGGAGCATTGTACTCAATGATAGGTCTGATGAATGCCGAATACAGTGGAACAATGACTTCCTTGGACTTCGATACAATACCTTTATTTATAAGTTGCGTAACATAGAATGATTTCCTCACTACTGTAGACGCGTGATGGTCAAAGGCTAGATTACTGTCCATGTGTGTGTCCCCAAGTTCCTGACTACTGGATCATCTTTAAAGAGTGTGTTGTCAATATGATAGTTACCAGGGGTGGATGACTTCCTGAAGGATACTGTCCATTTCTTGGCATTTAGTTTTAGTCCATGGCACTGACACCAGTTCTTTATTTGTGTCGGCCCTTCCTGGAGAACATTTCTGTCAGTGTGGGATTCAATTATGGTTCCTAATTTGCAATCGTCTGCATATTTAGTCAGCCAGATACCATTGACATTGGCATTGACTTCAGAGAAGTAAATGCCAAAAAGGAGCGGTCCAAGGAGCAATCCTTAAGGGACTCGCTTGTGACTGGCCTCCTTTGTAGCGGTGGACTCCCTAATTCTTACTTTCTGGGTCCTGTCTGTGAGCCAGTTGGCTGTCCACCGGGTAACATAGGGTTTGTACGTAGTCTCCTGAGTTTGTCAACAATGCCCGAGTTGGGTATTGTGTCAAATACCTTGCCCAGTTCAGGGTAGGCAGTGTGAACCATTTTACCCTCATCCATTGCTTTGGTGACCTTCTCAAAGAAGTCCACCAGGTTGAGTAGGGATGACCTGCTCTTGACAAAACCAAGCTAGGCTTGGTCCCGTGTCTGGAGGTTTCCTATATCACTGTTGTTAATTTCCATGGTAATGTTTTCCATGGCTTTACATAGAAGACTAGTGAGACTTGTGGATCTCTAGTTTCCAGGGTTTGTAGATGACCCATATATGTGCAGAGGGATTATTTTTGCTGTTCTCTATTCATGAGGCTTGAAGACTGGAGGCTACAGTTAAATAACAATTCCAGAGGGCCTGATAGGTCATGTTTCATGCTATTTAAAAGGCATCCTGGGATATTGTCTGGGCCCATTGATGCAGTTGTCTTGGCCTTAGAGAGAACATTAATGACCTGTTCCCCAGTGATAGCAGGGGAGTTATATTTGATGGTATTTCGTGAAGGAAGGTTGAGAGGGGAGAAAGTAGAAAAGTTCGAGCAGAGTTTATTGACTAGTAGGTTTGCTGCATCTTCTGGCTCAGTATAGGTGACTCCATTTAGAGCTCTCCACACAATTGTGTACTGCCTTTGAGGTTGCGGAAGTAGCTAAAGAATGCTTTGTGGTTGTCCTTGGCCTGGGAGGCTAAATTTATCTCAAATTTGGCTTTATTAAAATTTATCCATCCTGTGATTTGTTTAGTTTGAGAGTGTTTTTATTCTGCTGGGTGCCGCACCTCTTAATTTTGCCATAATTTTCTTCCTTATGTTATACAGCCTATTGATTTTGTGATTCTACCAGGGTACTTGTTCCTGGTGGGTACAGCTATATCTCTGCAGCTATTAACATACTTGTACAGGTTTTCTGTGAATAGTTCTGCATAGGCAGCAGTGTTTGCAGGGTTTATGGGGACTTGAAATTTTACCAAGTTTATCACTTAATAGCAGGAAGTTGGCCTTAGAATAGTTCCTGAATATTACAAGTGTAGCTGGGAGTCTGGGTTTTATTTCTTATTTAAAGGGAGACCATTTTGTGGTCTGACCTTACAAGACATTACATTAGGAGGTGTGCAGTGCTCTCCCATATTAGTGAGGACCAGATACAGTATGGTTGCACTCCTAGTTTGTGTATTGATAGTGTGTTCCAGGGCATTTGTGTTTACAAAATCCAGGAATCTCTGACTGTGTACATTTGGTGTTGTATAGGATTCCCAGTTAATAGTGAGGTCATTAAAGTCACCCATGAATATGGTATTGGGTTAGAGGGTGAGTCTTTCAAATAAGTTTAAATAAATGGTATGGGTTTCCTGGGTTATAGCTGTGACCTGTAGCTTGCAAGGAAATGGTACTGGATTTTGCCTCTGGTGATTTGAACATGGAGCAGCTCCAGTGCATTGTCCCGTTTGACCAGCCTGGAGGTATATTTATTTTTGATGTAAATCGAGACACCTCAGCCTTTTGTCCCCATCTGTGTAGTAGCTGGTCTAAATGTATGGAAGGCATTATAACCGTGCTTTAAACCATGTCTCAGTGACTGCACAGATGTTCACATTTTGTAGGGCGAAGAGAGCTTCTTGGGAGTAGAGTTTTTTTGTTTAGAATCCTAATGTTGAGCAGTAAGTAATACCTTTAGATTTTCTTGGTTTTGATGTTCTGTGTTGGAAGTACTTTTAGTTTGGCATTGCTTAAAAAAAGGCACTATGTGGGAAAACAATGTGTTGGCTAATATTCGAAAGCCTAGAGGGGAGAGGTGCCAGACCATCCCTGGCAAAGCAGTGTGGTCTGTTGATTATCTCCTTCCATGCTGACAAATACTGCACCCCCCTTAGAATGACACCAGAAACTAAGACAATTATTAAAGTCTGCATTGTGGTATCATTCTTGGAGAAGGTAAAAAGCTGCTCATACCAGCCTGAGAGACTTATTCTGAGAGCTCCATGATGTCTCTCTCCATATAGTCTGCAGAGGTGTGTCTCAGATAATCTACTCCCACATGGACTATGACTGAGTCATACTGGTACTTGTGGTCCAGTGACCTGAATGTGTGTATAATCTGGCAGGTCCTAGCCCTGATAAGAACTGACAGTGACTTTCTCCTTACTCAGCCTGGTGAGAGGGACATCAGTGTGTCTCACAATGGTGTCTCCAATGACCAGATTGTTGGATTGTGTGGTGGCTTGCCTTAAAGCCACATCTCATGAAGCCTCTATTTCTAAACCCGTATATGTTGATGTGGGTGTTGTTTTGAAAGATTGTATTTGGGGCTGTTGAGTGGCATTTGTTATGTGTACTTCATCTAGGAAGTCTTTGGGATTTAGGAGGGTTACATAGTGCTGCTGCATATGTGGGTCTGTGTTTGTTTTGAATTGTGTGTGATGGGTGCAGCTTGTACACTACTGATAACATTATTGACATTAGGAGTAATTTTATGTGAGAGCTTTGCCTCTAGTGACATTGTGTAAATGCATCTCTCACATATCATATCAGTTTGTTTGCGAATTAATTGGTTGTCAGTAAACATGAGGCAATTTCTACATTGCCTGAGGATACCCATATCCACCAAGCTAGTAACGGAGATATTGGCAAAGTTCATATCCATGGCAACAGACCCTTTTATTTATTGATTAGACAGTTGGAGTGAGAATATAAAGGAATGTCAGGAGTATCTGGTTTGCAACTTTGGGGATAGTGCTTTTCACTGTAAACTAGTTGTCCTGTGTGCATCTAGTTATTGGTGAAATTGCAGTCTTGCTTTTACAGGAAAAATGTGACTTAAGGTGACTATGTCTGTACAGGGCACTACCAGACAATTGAGGGGAAACTAATACATAGACACTGAAAATTTAAGGATGAAGTATTTAGGCAGATATTCTGAAGTTAGAAACAAATCAAGCAGTACTTACTGAAAGCAAAAAATTAGCTTGTCAAGAATGACGGAAAGGGGGAGTCGCTTGAATGGCTACTGCCTGGCCACTACTAGTGCTGGTCTCACCACAGCTTGACTGTGCTGGGATACAATGCTCTTTTGCTTCTTCTGTCTTCAGAAGCAATTCAGTAGCACCAGTCTCAAGATGAGAAGCAGGCCACAGCCTGTTTGGTGATCCACAGTCTTGTCCCAGATGAAGCAAGGGTCTGTAGGCTTGTTGTAACCTTTTCCTGGTAGATGCCTTGAATAGCAACCAGACCAATCAGGAACATGAAGCACAGACACTTACTGCCCAACCAAAAACCGTCTGGAATCAACGCACTGTGCTTCTTGTCACACCCGGAGTAGAATATAAGCACAAATTTCAAGCTGTCACCTATGAAACAGTCATTAGGTTTTCTGGTGATCAGCAGTCTCCAGGAAATAATGTCTCTGTACTCCTTCTTTCACAGGGAGAAAACAGAAGCACTGATCCTAAGATGACTACTGAGAGGCAGAATGTGGGCTCTCCAATAATTGGTGATCTTGCAATAGATGTTGCAGATTTTAAAGGTAAGATGAACAAATGGGTTAATATCCTAAGCACTGCAGTGTGCAGTAAGCAGTTAGATATGAAAAAGAGGGTAATTTAAGCTTTAGCTGTCTAACTGGAGAGACACTAATTTTAAAAGAGAAAGATTAATTGAAAGGGGGTGGGCACTTTTATATTCTGGTTCTCTGGAATATATTGGGATGGCCAATAAATTTAAATAGTTGAAGGGGTGTGATTTCACAAAATTATAATTTTGTGCTTACTCGCAACAGTCAATGGAGGAGGAGAGGGAAGGAGCTATGTGGTCAAATTAACATAAGGGGCAGGCAACTAGAAAGACATTTGTGATTAACAAAAAACAGAGTGGGGGGAGATTTTAAAACAATTTCCGTGTGATTCTCAAGAGACAGCTGTGGTCTGTTTCCAAGTTTTAATATACAATTAAAAGCAGAATACAAGTAAAACACAGTATAAAGAAAACAAATTGCAGTATGCAAAATAGAAAAATGCAATAAAGTAATATCAAATATAAAAAAGTAAAAGCAAACTAACCTTTTCTTCACAACAGGTTGTGGCAGAGTCTGGGGGAGCTTTTCCTGCTCTTTGTATTCATTCCTTCCAAATATTATTCCTAATATATCTATATATTTTTTATTGAACTCAATATCTCCTGTAATATCTTCCAAACCAAATCCGTTACTTTTCTCTATATACATAAACTAGCTTTTTTTTTCTTATTTTTTTTTTCATTTATTTTCATCCAGCCATACTTTATTTTTATTAGTTAATACAATATCATCCACGTAAGTACACATTACTGGCAGTTGTACTTCCTTCATCATTTTGTATCCACTGCTACTTGACATTTTATTAATTTCTTTCACTGTTAACATTCATAACTAATGAGAAAACTACATTACTAGCTGGTCAACCTTGATTTATTCCACATTCTATTTTTATTTCTTCCCCAATCCAGCCATTTACATTTAGTTTCACATGATTCCTTTCATAAACAAATTTCATTACTTGTAATACTTTTTGCTTGTATTATATGCCTGCAAACTTCTCCATAATGATTTATATTTAATATTATCATAGGCTTTATCATAACCTTCACTGTCATTAATTATTTCTCTTGCTACCCATAATAACTCTTGGGTTCCTTTTCCTTTTCTTCTGAATACATCTTGGTCCTATAGTCTATCAATTTTCTTTTTGTAACCTTTTTGCTTTTATTCTCATAAACATTTTATAATCCGTATTATTCAGTGTTATATCTCCTATTTATTTCCTTTTAAATATAAATTTTATAACTCCTGTACATATCTCATTCCAGTTTCTAGCCATTCATTCATAATTTCTATAAAAATTGATGTTGTGTAGTCCAGTCTCGCCTACATTCTTACCCGTGGGTTCAGAGCCAAATATTGGTTCCGACTCGGCCAAACTTTTCTAGCTCGACGTCTTCTATTGGCTGGGCTAAGCAGGTATCCCATGCTGCACCGCTCCATATCCCCAGATCTCATTTGTCACTCTTTTAGCTCGGACGTGGTCTCGCTCTTGGCTGTGGCCAAGTACCCTTTTTCTTGTTATTTGAGAAAAATTACTCAAACAAAAAGCTATTTTCATAGCTAGTGTCTATTTAGTGTTGTTTTTGGTTTAGGTAGCGTGTTTGTGGTTTCCCACTAAATGTTCTTTCGGGCTAGGCCCGTTTCAGTTAGAGGACCTAGTCCTCTTGTCCTGTGTTCGCACTAAAACCGTTTAAGTTAGAGGTTTTAGTGTCTGTTTCCCCTTGCTATTCGTGGTCAGAAAACCGTTTTAGTTAGAGGTTTTGGCCTTTTTTGTTTCAGTGCGTGTTCCTTCTGAGGGTTGTGTGTGTGCTGTGCAGTTTACTAACTTGTTCCCGCTTTTTGTGTTGTTGCGTGTCTGTGTCCTTTCTTGTCGGACAGTGACTTGTGCTGTGTTGGTTTTTTGTGATTGCTTGTTGGAAAATGTCTAAGGATTCCAAAGAGCACAAACCTTTGGGTTTTAAAAAGTGCTCTAAGTGCGGTTACGAGATGTCCATCACCGATGGGCATTCTATTTGTGTTTATTGCCTGGGAGCCATCCATCTGCAGGAGTCCTGCAGCTTCTGCTATGCTTTTAGTCCAAGGGTTCTCCAAGAAAGAAAGAATAAGCTAATTTTAAAGGTACTCTTGAAACCCTCTTTCGAAGAGGCCATGGATTCTTCTCCCAGTGCTAAATCTAAGTCCTCTAAATAAAAAAAAAGATCTCCGGCTCCTTCAGTTTCCTCGGAGCCACCGGAGAAAGTCACAAAACTTGCTTCGACCTCCCCAGCTCCACTGTCCTCAGGGCCACAGGAAGTGTTGGTGTTGATGGAACCGGCTTCGGCTCCAATTATATTGGAATCTCTTCAGAGCCGATCGCCCAGTCTTAGACCAGTTTCACCTGAGAGAAGATCTCGATCTCCCTCCCTGTCCTCCAAATCCTCCAGGACCCTTTCTGATGCTTTCCCTCAGTTTCCCTTGCTGTCAAAAGTGATTCAGAAAGCGCAATCCTTGGGAAGCAGAATGATTCTGATTGCTCCACACTGGCCTCGTCAAGTTTGGTTCCCCTTTCTCCAACACTACATTGTGGACACTCCTTGGATTCTGGACCCACAACCAGATTTACTGACACACATGTCGGGGCAGTTCCACCCCTCTCTAATGACCCTCCAGTTGACAGCCTGGCTACTCCACTTCCATCGTTAGTTAGGCTTCATCATTTTTCACCGGAGGTAGTTCACATTTTATCTTCCTCTCATAAGCCCTCTACTAGGAAGATTTATTCTAGCAAATGGAAGAGGTTTTCTATTTGGGCGCATACCCAAGGAATTGATCCTTACACAGCCCCGATTGCTTCAGTCTTGGAGTTTTTATCTATGCTTTTCCATCAGGGTTCCACGTCAGCTAACATAAAAGTTCAATTGGCAGCGATCTCTAATTTTCATGTTGCTAATGAGCCTAGTCTCATGGCTCACAGACTCTGTAAGGCTTTCCTGAAGGCTACTCTTATTACTCCGTCCTCCGGTCTCCGAACCTATCAATTTTGTTCTACAAGCCCTTACTTCACCACCTTTCGAGCCTGCAGCTACCTGTGATTTGAAATTATTGACCTGGAAAACAGCATTTTTAATAGCAATCACTTCAGCCAGGCGAGTTTAAGAAATTCAAGCCCTTTCTATCAAACCTCCATACTTGATCTTTCATAAGGACAGGGTTTCTCTTAGACCAAACCCTTCTTTCCTTCCTAAAGTGGCTTCCATATCTAATCTTAATCAATCTATTGAGTTGCCAGTGTTCTTTCCTCATTTTTCAAACAAGGCAGAATTTAAATTTCATCAGTTGGATGTACACAGACAGTTACGTTTCTATCTGCACCGAACAAAAGATATCCGAAAGTCTCAACTATTTGTCTCCTTTTCGGAAAACAAAATTAGGTCCCTTGTCTCCAAAATCACCCTATCCAGATGGATATCTAGTTGCATCTCTTTCGCCTACTCCGCAGGAGGAAAAGACCTGCCGTTTCCGGTCAAGGCTCATTCTACTCGGGCTGTTTCTACATCTACAGCCTATCAAGCCAGATTGTCGATGGATGATATATGTGCTGCAGCTACTTGGGCTTCTCCTCACACATTTGTTACACATTACAAATTGGACATGGTATCTAGGGGCAGGTCGTCCTTTGGTTCCACAGTACTCAGGAGTATTTTCCAATGAGCCACCCAGGATGTAGGTGCTAGGGACGCTGTCCCACGGGTAAGAATGTAGGCGAGATTGGACTACATAACATCAAGAAGTTATGTACTCATCATAACGTTCAATGTATGTAGTCCATCTCGCCTTACATTCTTACTTACCCTCCCACCTTCCCCCTTCCTGGAGGATCTGGAGGTTAGGTTTCTATTTACAGAGTTCCCTTCATCTTTAGCTTATTCTTTTTTACCTGGATGTTGTGTATGCATGGGGTATGAATGAGTTTTCGCAGCAAACTAGATCTGGGGAAATGGAGCAGTGCAGCATGGGATACCTGCTTAGCCCAGCCAATAGAAGACTTCGAGCTAGAAAAGTTTGGCTGAGTCTGAGCCGATATTCGGCTCCGAACCCACGAGTAAGAATGTGAGGCGAGATGGACTACATACATCGAACGTTATGGTGAGTACATAACTTCTTGTTTCCCATTCCTTCTTTTTTATACATACCATATTCAATTCTATCCAGTCCTGCAAAAGAATTCATGTTAATATCTTTTAGAATTTCATTCAATTCTTTCATAGTTATTTTTTGTTCTAAATACTCATCTTTATTTTTCACCTTTATAAATTTGTTGCAAGTTTTGTTCTCTTTTAACAAATAATTACAATACATATTCTTTAATTATTTCATATATTCCTTCTTGCTTTCTTATTTGCTTACCTTCCTTATATTTTAATTCTCATTATTTTCCTTCTATTATCTTATTCAAATATGGTGCTACATCTTCTTTCTTTCCTTGTAAACAATATGTTTGTGTATATAACAAGTTAGTTTTAATTTGATTCATTTTATATAGTTCTGTTCTTCATAAAAGGATTTTTTCTTCTCTGACAAGTCTCTGAATGATGTTCATCGTGTTTCACTGTTGCAGTCATTACATTTGGGTTATCCTGCTGGCAGGCTACCCGCAGTCGGCCTGAATTCCAAAGTCCTGGTCCGGTGTCGGTTGCTGTCGCCTCTTCCCTGACGTCAGTGCGCCAGGGGTATAAAAGATGCAGCCGGCTCCATTTTCTCCAGTCTTTCTTGCCGCGCGGTGCCCGAAGCAAAAGCAGTTCGCAAGTGCCGGTCGGCCGACTCCTGAGATTTTCTAAATCGAATTTCAGATCTGAAGTCTTAATAAAGCTAAGTACCCCATTGGGGAAACTTTTTTCTTGCTCCAGACCAATGTCAGAAAACGTTAGAAATTGTATTTCTTGTGGGAAGCAAATACCTCATAAGGATTTCCACTCTTACTGTATTCCTTGCCTAGGCCCTGACCGCGACGTTGGTAGTTGTCCGTTTTGTGCTAGATTTAACCAACGCCCTATTAAGCGTCGGTAAGATTTTGCTTTTCATTATTTTGGCAGATGGTTTAACTATATAATGCCGTCAGAACAACTGACCGGAATTCATAAAAAGTGCAAGGATAAAGACAAGGGCAAGCATCCGAGGTCCAAAACCGATGACGAAGCCTCTTCTAGGCCAGTCGCTGGTTCGCCGGTGCTCAGTGAGGCGATTTCGCAGCCCCTGACTCCTGCTACCTCAGAGCCACAGGCCGCCTCCTACTCCCACGTGGAGACAGCTAGGCCTCTGGATACTCAAGGTATTGGGCCTTTGGAAACTAATCCCTCAGATGGGTCCTGAGCCGCTGAGCAGGCATCGGCTTCTGAGGGTGTCTTCAGACCTACACAACTTTATATAAAGCCTACTTCAGCATCCAAGACAAAGTCTAAATAGTTTTAAAGACAAGGAAACCAGTACAGCATTCTCCAGGACAGGCGTCTATGCCCAAGAAACAGATGCTCAAAATGGCCAAAGACCTAATTACTTTGATCAGGGGTTCCCATCCCCCTCCTGACAAGAGGCCTAGGCAAGACACTGAATATGATTCCTCTGATCAGGTTTCCATTTCCTCTGATTCCTCTTCTGATCAGGGATATTCTGTTCCTCCCTATGAGGATTCTGATGCTCAAGATTCTATTCCTTCAGCTTCTCCTCCTGAGGACTATTCTTTTGGGGAAACCTTGCATACCATGAGGGAGCATTTCCATTGGGAGAGCCAGGATTATTCCGATTCCAAGAAAAGACTTAGAGAGTTTCTTTTACTTCCTCAGCACAGACCTTTTGCAATTCCCCCAGTTCTAGATATAGTGGATGATGTTTTTTCAGAGTCCGGCCTGTCTACAGACACTTTACCTCCTGCCCCTGTTAAACCGGACAGATACTACAGGGTCCCAGACTCCCATAAATTTCTTTACAAAAAACCTGCATCAGCTGACCCAGAAACTATCTCACAGGGTCCCAAAGGGTGTCAAGGCTGCTTCTGCCAAAAACCCTGTCCCCTCAGACAGAGATTCTAGGGCTTTGGACAGATGGGGGGAAAAAGGTTTACACTTCTGCTACCTTGGCTGTAAGGGCTTTAAATTGTCAGTTTCATATGCTCAAATATCAGCAATACTTAATGTCTTTGTTAAAACAAAAAATGTTGACCAATTCTGAATGTTCTGAGAACAAAGATTTGCAGGATTTATTGCATGCAGCTGAACAAGTGGGAAAACATACTTTGCAATGTGGCTATGATTCACTGGAGGCCTTGTGCAGGGCCGCAGTTACAGGTTGTGTTATTAGAAGGCATATTTGGTTAAAGGAACAGAATCTGCCTGATCATGTTAAAGCAAAATTATTGGATGCTCCATTTCAGAATGATACTTTGTTTGGTGTTAAGGCAGAGGAGGTGTGAAAGAAAATGGAGGATAAGGCAAAATCAATGCAGACAGTAAAGGATTTCTTACAGGTACAGCCACCCAGGTTTAGCAGGAACTTGGCCCTCTAAGAATTGGTCCTTTCCAGCGTCAGACAGACCACAAAGAGGCAGATTCAGATGACCTAGAGGCAGTCAACAGCCCCAGGGCTCATACAGGCCCAAACAATGGGGTGCTTCTACCTCCAAAAGCGGAGAAGACAAATCACAGCCTTCTAGAAAACAGTCCCAATGACTTCCCTCCGCCAATGCCAAGCACTTATTTTTTGGCAGCACCCTTAGGGGGAAAGCTAGCACTTTTTTCACAAAACTGGAACAAGATCACCCAGGACAAATGGGTCTTAAATATAGTCTCTCAGGGTTACAGGTTCCACTTTCACACCCTTCCAAAGGCAAAAGGCATGCCAGACCTGCCACGCAATCAGTGACAAGAGGCACAAGAACAAGTTTCATCTCTCATGGGCATGGGGGCTATTCAGCCAGTGCCACACCAAGAGCAGGGACAAGGATTTTACTCGAGACTTTTCTTAGTGCCAAGAAAGGACAAAACCTGGAGACCAATTCTGGACCTGTCTATTCTAAATACTTTTCTGTACGTCCCAAAATTCAAAATGTTGACTCTACAACAGCTTCTGACCATGCTGGACAAGAAGGCTTGGCTTGTAACTTTGGACCTCAGAGGCATACCTGCATGTCCCAATCAGACAATCTTGCAGAATATACCTCAGATTCATAGTTGGCTCACTGCACTACCAATTCTCTGCACTGCCCTTTGGCTTATCTTCTGCACCCAGGGTCTTCACAAAATGCCTGGCACCAGTAATTGCATTTTGCAGACAGAGGAATTCAAATATATCCCTATTTGGACGACTGCCCTATTCAAGCAAAGGACAAAGATATTCTACTACAGCATCTGGCATTTGTAAAAAGATTACTAATTTGCCTAGGGTACACAGTAAACGAAAATAAATCAAAACTGGTACCCTCACAAGCGATAATATTCCTGGGTGCAAGCTTAAATACAACTGCCCAGATGGCTTATCTCATGCCAGACAAACAAAAGCATCTGACTTCTTACTTCAAAGACATTGCAACAAAGACTCAGTTATCTGCAAGAAAAATTCTGCAGGCTCTGGGCTACATGGCATCCTGCATTCTACTAATTCCATATGCAAGACTGCATATGAGGAAACTACAATGGTATCTAAAAAGTGTTTGGACTCAACATTGCCACAGTCTGGAAACAGTGATTACTCTCATTCCCTGCCTGCAACAGGAATTTCAGTGGTGGAAACGGGCCTTTCACCACAACAAGGGACAGCCATTCACCTTACCCACTGCTAGGCAAACAATAACAGATGCATCAGATTATGTCTAGGGGGTGCACATGGCAGGAAAGTGTATTCAGGGCACATGGCCCACAAACCAAATGCATCTTCATGTCAATCAAAAAGAGATGCTAGCTGTACAAAATGCCCTGACAGCCTTCAAGGACCTACTTCATCCAGGACAACTACTGATAAAGACGGACAATACTACAGTCATGTGGTACATAAACAAGCAAGGGGGCACACATTCCTACCCCCTCTGCAGGCAAGCCATGACTTTGTGGAACACATCATTGACTTAGCAAGTACACCTGCAAGCACAATTCCTGCCAGGAAAGTCAAATACTTTGGTAGACGAACTAAGCAGAAACCTCATGAATCCTCACGAGTGGAAACTGGACCCACAAATCTTCAACATAACATGGAAATGGGGATGCCCAGACATAGATCTATTTGCTTCCCCTAACAACTGCCAGCTACAAAGATTCTGCACTCGGACTCATCACAAGAAAACATGGAAAGTGGATGCCCTTTCATTCAGCTGGAAAAGCCCTTACAGTATATGCCTTCCCTCCTCTGCCTCTCCTCTCCAAGGTACTCCTAAAGGTCAGACAAGAGAAGCCAAAAATGATACTGATTGCCCCAGACTGGCCACGCCAGCACTGGTACCCAATCCTAAAGAGCTTGTCTCAAGGCCCAGCCTGGACATTGCCTCTAATACCTCATTTGCTGACCCAACAGAACAATCAGATCCTGCACAGCCAACTCAGAACCCTAAATCTGGTTGCATGGCGGATAATGTAATCATTCAGAACACACCTCTCTCTAAAGCAGTTATGGATGTTATTTTGGAGGCCAGGAGGCCCAGCACCAGAAAATGTTATGCAGACGAATGGAAGAGATTATGTGCTTGGAACCAAGTGCAGGGAATTGACTCGCTTGAACCAAATATACCTCAGATTTTGCAATACTTAACTGAGATGCTAGACAAAGGCCTGTCCTTCTCATCAATTAAGATCCATGCCTCTGCCATTTCAGCTCACTACAATACGGAACCCACCTATTTTTTCTCATCCACTACTAAGACAGTTTCTCAGAGGAGCTAAAAACATAAGACCTCCAAGGAGAGCTCCAATGCCTACATGGGACCTCAATTTTGTCTTGGAAAAACTTGCACTGCCTCCTTTTGAGCCTGCCAATACAGCATGAGCCTGCTAATACAGCAGAGATAAAATATTTGTCATGGAAAACTGCTCTTCTCCTAGCATTAACTTCAGCAAGAAGAGTCTGAGTTATAGGCTCTAATGGCTGTGGAACCTTTTATTATTTTCCATCCGGACAGGGTTTCGCTAAGGACAAACCCGACATTTATGCCTAAGGTAGTGTCCAGCATGATGCTTAACCAAACCATTCATTTGCCTACCTTTTATCCAAACCCACAGAATAAGGGGGGAAAAAATTCTGCATACTTTGGACGTTCACAGGCAGCTACGCTTTTACTTGAACAAGACTAAAGCCTTCAGAAAGACTGAGCAACTCTTAGTGGCATATGCTGCAGATTTCCAGGGAAAAGCCATTTCAAAGCAGACTATTTAAAAATGGATAGGCCACTGCATTTGTTTCTGCTATTCACAAGATGGCAAATCAGTGACTAAGGGCATTAGGCCACATTCTACCAGAGCAGCAGCCACTTCAGCAGCCTTCTTCAGAGGAGTACCAACCAAGGATATTTTGGAGGCTGCAACATGGACTTCAGTGCACTTTTACAAAGCACTACCATTTACCTCTCTACTCTAAATCCAGAGCAGGCTTTGCCACTGCAGTTCTGCAGGGCCTCTTAGCCACTCCAAACTCTATTTAGGCCCAGCCGCCCAACCTCAGCTTTGGGATTCAACCCAAGTGTAATGACTGCAACAGTGAAACACGATGAACATAGTACAGTTGTGTACCTACTATAAATGTAGATGTTTGAGTGTATTCACTGTTGCAGTCCATGTTTACCCTCCCACCATCCCCCTTTTTTCTTTGCTTGGACTTATCTGTACCTATCTATTCTATACAACCTATGTGGTGTATTTGCTTGTAGATGAAGGTTATGTGCATGCTTTTTTATGATCATAATTTTTACAGCCTACCGTTTTGGGGGCACCTGACATCTGGGGAAGAAAAACTGAAGAAAATGGCGGCTACATCTTTTAATACCCCTGGCGCACTGACGTCAGGGAAGAGGCGACGGCAACCGAAGCCGGACCAGGACTTTGGTATTCAGGCCGACTGTGGGTAGCCTGCCAGCAGGATAACCCAAGTGTAATGACTGCAACAGTGAATACACTCGAACATCTACACAACTACATTTATGGTAGGTACACAACTGTACTTTTTTTGACTTAATGTCTGATATCTTTCTTTTCTTATTTTCTTCATTACACATTCTAAAAACACTTTTGTATTTCTCTTTAAAATGAAGCCACCAAACAGTCCACCTCTTATAAAACTCTCTCATATTCATATGATTTTTCCATAATTCCATAAGTTCTTTTTTCTCTTCTAAATCGGATTCCTTTTCATTAATTTTCTGTTTATTCCTTTTTCTATTCTTCTATATTCTTCATTTTTCTGTACTTTATCCCATATAGCCACATGATCTGAAAATCCAGCTACTTTTTTTAATGTATAAACTATCCGATATTAAAAAATCAATTTATGTCTTAATTTTATTCCTTTTATAGCTATGTCCAGTGGTTATTTTCCCCCCAAACTTAACTTTCCACTTCTCATCATTTCTTCAACCATTTTAACATCACAATTGCTGTTATTTTTTTCTTAAATTGCAATTAAAATTACCCACCACTATAATGTCCATATTTAGACAAACATATTCAAGAATATTTTTAAACATCACTTCCCTTTTTTTGTTACATATGCACATAATCTATAATTCTATACACACATTTTTTCCATCTCATGTCTGTTACTGTAATTCATTTAGTTCCACTATGGTTACATCTAATATTTTAATGCTTTCTTGACATAATATACACATGCCTTAGCATGTTTCTTTCCCCATGTTCCAAACTTCTGCACCATTCCAAAGTTTTTCAGTTTGTGTTCTTCCTCTGTTAATAATCTGATATTTTCTAAAAGAATAATATGTGCATCCACTGCAGCACACCATTGTAATGTACCGCTTCTCCTCTTACGATTTTACATACTGTTCACATTTAAAGCTAATATTTTCAGCTTTTAAGAACAGTTAGTATAATAAAATGCTTATCCCTTTCCTTTCTATAAGCATTATATTTTTGAATTTTCTTTTCCTTTCTTTAACTCTTTTCCCTATCAGATTTTTTTTTTTTTACTGTGCGCCTGTCAGCTTCTTTCTCACTAGATCTCATCGGTTACGTTTTCCTTGTTAGTTTCTTTAACTTCATGTATAGCCTCTTTACCAGGCACATCTTTTTGCACACTTTGGTGTCTTAACACATTTTTCCCTCTCTTTATCCTGTATAACTTCATTCTCTTGCACATTCATTTCACATTCTAGCCAATGAATGACCAATATTGTCACATTTTTTGTACTTTGTCACATTTTTTTGCATTATGCCTTGTTTTGCCACATAAATAACATCTTTTTTATCACATTCATTGATGAAATGATCATTTTTTTTTCCCACAAAACTAACAAGTCTTTGATTAACCGCTGTATTTTACAACCCTGCTATTACCGTGAACATTAATAATACTAGGTATATGCAGAACATTTCCATTTTCAGGTTTACTCCACATTCCCATCCACCAGTCCATGGCCGTCTTGCATTGTATAGGTGTGTACTAGGCTAATGGCTCTGGAGCCTTTACAAGCCTAGCCCATAGAGGTGCCCTGGCATTGTGCCGCTAGACGTTCGTTCCTGGTGCCTCTATCAAGTAGAGCCACTTGAGTGATCCCCAGGGTGAACGTTCTATTTCCCATCCACTCATCAAAGTTTCTCTTGAAGAGGGCCAGTGAGGTGCCCTGCGTGACATGTATGGGAAGTCTGTTCCAGAGCATGGGCAGTCTCTGGGTTATGAACCTGTCCCTCCAGCATGTTCTGTTGATTGTGGTAATGAGTTTGAGGTCTCTTGAGCATGTGGTGTGGAGGGATTGGGATTTCTTTAGATGTAGCATTTCTAACAGAGTTGGGTCGGACATGGCTTTGTAAGTCGAGCAGAGATCGCCTCTTAGTAGATGATATGAGACAGAGAATAGCTGGAGTTTTGTGAGTCTGTCCATGTAGGACATGTGTTTAAGGCCTAGGATCCTCTTTATGAGGTACTTTTGTGGCTTTTCCAGCTGTTGCATGTGTCTATTGAGGTACATGCCAAATGGGTCATTATACTCTATGATTGGCCTAATGAGGAAAGAGCAGAGAGATGATAACCACTTTCTTCCTGGATGCAAAACTCTTGGTAATGAGATGTGCCACATAGGACTTTCTGTCCACAGTGGCAGTGTGGTAGTCGAAGGAGAGGTTGTTCTCCACCTGTGCCCCCAGATTGGTTATAACACCTTCAGTGTTGTGGGCTCCCATCGATGTGATAATTTGTGGGAACTGAGTTTTTCCCTAAGGGGATTACTATGCATTTTTTTGGCATTAAGCTTAAGGCCATGGTTTCGACACCAGTCATTGGTCTCTGTGAGGCCTTTCTGTAGGATGTCTACATCATTTGGGGAGTTAATAATGGCTCCCAGCTTGCAGTTGTTTGCAAACTTGGTCAGTCAGAGCCCCTTGGTGTTGGCCTGGACTTCTGAGAAGTAGATGCCAAACAGGAGAGGAGCTAGAACAAATACCTGTGGGACTCCACTCGTGACTGGTCAGCAGTCTGACTTGGAGTCCTCTACTTACACACTGTGGGGTCTATTTGTGAGCCAATTTGCAACCCGCCTAGTGATTATAGGGGTTGAGGCCTAGTTTGGTGAGTTTATCAATAATTACTGAGTGGGGAATGGTATTAAAGGCCTTTGTCAGATCGAGGTAGGCTGTATGAACTGCCTTGCCCTCATCCACAGCTCTGGTGACTGACTCAAAAAAGTCAAGCAGGTTGAGCAGGAATGGTCTACCTTTCACAAAACCAAATTGCATGGGATCTAGAGTATGGAGATTCTCTTTATCCTTGTTAAATAGGTCCATGATGATGCACACCATAGCCTTACATATCAGACTCGTCAGGCTAATGGGGCGATAATTCCCAAGGTCTGTAGTCACTCCCCCATTATGGAGAAGGATGGCTGTAGCAGTGCGCCATTCGGTAGGGACAAAGCCTGAGGTGAGGCTGATTGAACAGGGCACACAGATGTGGTACCAGTTCACTTTGTAGTTCATGTAGAACATGTCCAGGGATATTGTCTGGTCCCATGGAAACTGTATTCCTTGCCTTGGACAATGCAGCTTTAACCTGTGCTGCAGTAATGCTGGGTGCCTGGCATTCTTCCGGTATTGTGATTGGTCCTTTGGGGGGGGGGTGAGAGAGGGGTAAAGTTGGCAATATCTGTTTGCTCAGTATAGGAGGTACCATTGTGCAGTAACTCAGAGCAAACCTGGGTATTGCCATGGAGATTCTTGATGTAACTATAGAAGGCTTTGTGGTTGTTTTTAGTGTCTGCTTCAATTCTGCCTTCATAGCTGGCTTTAGAGGTTTTGCTGAGGGATTTCAACTTTTTGTTGAGCCTAATAAGGGAGTTTTTCCAGTCTTGGGACTTCAAATTTTTCTGCAACAGTTTCTTCCTCGTTTTGTAGAGCTTATTGATGGCAGGGGACCACCAGATTGACTTCCTTTTTTTGGAGGAGAGCGTTTTGGTTCTGTTGGGTATGGCTAGTTCCACGCATTTATGTGCGTGTTTGTACAGTGCATTGGTGTATGATTCGGCAGTCCTGCTTCTATTTTCCATTGACATGAGTGCCGTGAAGTTAGCCACCTCTATTTTTAGGAGCCCAAAGTCCGCTTTGGAGAAGTTTTTCATGGTGGTTAACTTTGCAGTGGGTGTGGGTGAGATGTGGATTTCCATGGTGATTAGTTTGTAGTCGGATCTAACCAGGGAGGAATTAACTATTGGTGTAGAGCAACGGCTGCCCATGTTAGTGATAACCAGGTCAAGGATATTGCTTCCTCCAGTAGGGGTAAGAATGAGCTGATCCAGGGCATTGGAATTTAATTCCAGGAAGGGTTGGTGCAGGAGTATTTTTCTCAGTATATTTTTGTAGTGTCCATTACTTCTTTATATATAGTTAAAAAATGTTCTTTTAGTTCTTTTGCTTCAACTTCAGTTCTAAACTGGATCATTTTTCTTTTTTGTGTTTATCTGTAAAAAAATGTGCACCATGTATTCTGACCATGGATAAATATTTTTCTTTTGTTCATATGCACCCAGAACATTTTCCATGGCCTGTCCGGTGTCAAATACGAAGTCACAAAAAGTCTCTATTAATTGAAATAAATGTTTTTACCTCTTTTGCTTTGACACCCAGAGGTGCTATGACAGAGTCCCAAATCTCATACCTGTCCAGACTTTATTTATTTTTTTACTGCTGATGCGTACTGTAGACTTCTTTTTTGTTTTTTTGCATTTCTTCTTTCTCCGACAGTTTGTACATAAGGTTTTATCTGTGGAAGTTTTTCTGGCACAGTCTCTCCTTTTTTTTCAATTTTTCCATGATGTTGCTCCATGAAATTGCTGCTCCATTTTCTGGCTCACTTTGGTTTACCATTTCTTCTAAATAATCTCCCTGCAACCTCCCAATTGTAGGTTTGTAATTATGCATTTTTCAGAGATAACTGTTTCTCCTTCAAACAATCTCCTCTGAATCCATCTGTGTTTCAGCTATAATCTCCTCTTCCTTCAAAATCTTCTTTTTCTCCAGTGTCACTGTTTTTTTCTGCACCTACATCATCAGAAAAAAACTACTGGCAGTAATTCTATAATTTCAACTACATTTTCAGGAACTTTCATTCCAGTTTCAGCACAGGCTGAATCAGCCATGTTTTCTCCAGGCAATCTCCATGCCTAAAACAGGAAGTCTGTTCTATCATACACAAATACTTCCCCTACTACCAAGAGTAGGGGGAGTTCCTTGATATCCTGGCCAAATTTGCCCTAGTAGTGTAAGTACCACCTTGGGTCGCCCCCCCCCCCCCTGAAAAAAGCTGCCAGCCTAGTGGGACTAACCCTGTCAGCAAAGGATAAATAAATACAATTTCAAAGTGCCACAGTTAACTTTTGAGTTGTTGCACACTTGTGTAATTTGCCACAAGTGTTTTATTTGCTTACTTTTCCTACTCCACACTTCCCAAGACTGCTGCAGCTGTTTAGGGATTGGGGAAGAGAAGATATACTTGAATGAAAGAACAGGAAATCTGCAAGTATCTTTAGGGCAAGAAAGCTTTGAAAATGTGCATGTTTAGGCCTAGCTTTATATTTAGTTCTATTCCAGGGTTTCTCCACTCTTGACTTTTGTCACTGGGAGGGATTATCATGATACCTTGTGCAAGACTCTACACAAAAAAAGATGCAGTGATATCTGAAATCTCTTTGGTACCAGCATCAACAGCCATTGTCTTTTCAAATTCCCGTTCTGGGATCTCTGAGAAGAGAAATCACCTGGCAGAGACATGCAATTTCTCAGAATCCATGACTTCTATTCTCCCCTCTTGCTCCAAAGCAGTCTTTCACAGCAGGCACCTTGGACTTTGCTTGGGGAGTAATGTCAAGGAGAAAAGAAGTAAAAGGTTTCTGGGACAAGATGGATCAGAACACATGAACATAAAACAAATGATTAGCTCTTACAAAGGCTCTCAACTCTCTGAACCATTTGTGGTTCAAGTAGGTATAGACAGTACCACTGTGGTGTGGTACATAAACAAGTAAAGGCAACCAGATTTTACACCTGTGCAGACTAGCCATATTAGCATGAGATGTAGCTTTACAGAACAGTCTCATTCTACAGGCATTTTAAATTGTGTCAGAGCAAAATTGTGTGGCAGACGAACTGAGCAGGACCAAGGCAGATCCTCCTGAATGGAAAGTGAATCGGGGTGGGAGTCTTTCAAGATTTTGATCCATCTGTGGAAATTCCTCAGGTAGATCTTTCTGCCTCCTCTCTGAACAATCAGCTGGCAAAATTCTGCTGCAGGGCTCCATGCAAGAAGGCTTGGAAGACAAATGCCTTTTCCTTTCTTTGGACAGGAGTGTGCCTGTTTGCTTTTCTATGCTTTCCATTGATTTCCGGGGTGCTTCTGAAGATACAGAAGGATTTCTCAAAGATCATTGTGGTGACTCCCTTCAGATTCAGGCAACAGTGGTTCTCCCTTTTTTTGGAATTTGTCAGTGGCAATTACCACAGGCTTTTTTGCATACTGAATTTACTCGCACAACATCAAGGGTATTTGATGCATCACAGTCCCAAACAACTGCAGATGACTGCCTGAATGGCAGTGTCTTAATACCTTTTTAGCACCTGTTTCATGTGTACATGCAGCAAGGTACTAATGGAGACGAGAAGGTCTGCTATTAGAAACTCGTATGTAAACAAGTGGAAAAGGTTTTCTAGTTGGTGCCAACAATGGAACCAGCACCCGTTCAGGGGTAGTGTTTCTCTGGTTTTACAGTATTTTTGCAAGTTGCAGTCTTACTTCTCTGTCAAGATTCATATGTTGGCCATTTTAGCATGTCTGCCCATGTATCCCCACTTCTAATGCAATCTCATATGAATTTTTTTTTAATGTGAAAATGTTTTTGAAAGGGGTGCTACATAAGAAGCTCCCAGAAAACTGGTGATTCCACTATTTGAACAAGTTCATCAAGCTGATTTGAGGTTCTTACCCTTGAAAACTGTCCCCCCTCCCCCGACCTCTGCAATTACATTATCTGAGTTGCAAGCTCTTATGGTGGGTCAACCTTCTCATCCTTCACAGAAACTGGGTTTCTTTGAGAAGTAATCATCTGATGTTGTTAATCTTCTTTCTATTCATCACTAATGGGGTTTGGTTCCGAGTCCTTGGAACAGAGTCGGCCTTTTTACCAAGCTCGCGCCAGCCAAAAAGCTCTCTAGCTAAGTCACTACCCAGAATGCCCTTCTCCCTGTTATTTCAGATCTTGTTTGCCACGTAGCTGTAAAGCCGCGTTTCAGCCGAGCTCTCAGCTAAGTGGAACAGTTTTGATATTTGTGTAAACATTTTTGGATATCTTCGTATTTTAAGTGATTAGTATTTCTAGTATCTTCTTCTGCCTAACCTTGGTTTTTCCTCTCTACCCATTGCTACTGTTGGTAATCTTTCAAGTACCATTGGTGGTATGGCCTTTCCTCCCTTACCCTTGTGGTATTTTTTCAATACCATAGTTGGTATTCTTTCTCCTGCTTAAACTATTAGCTTGATCTTTTGTTCAGGTATTCCCTCTACTTATCAGTGTATTGTTATTTTTCTGATTGTTTGAACGGAGTTGACTTTAGTCTAGCTGGATTATAAAGTTGGTTTGTGGTGTCTTTTCTATCAAGATGTCAGATAAGAAGGGTACTTCAGGCTTTAAGCATTGTGCTTCATGTAAGGTCACGTTACCTAATACTGATTCTCATGATGACTGTGTATACTGTTTGGGAGTGGCCCACCTTTCGGTGTAGCGTCCGATTATATTTGTCAGAGTTTCAGTCAACGCACTCTTAATGAGCGCAAAAGTAAACTTATTCTGAAAGGGTTACTCAAGTCTCCCTTCTCAGATGCCATTTCTGCGATGGAGGTCTCAACCCCTCCTACTAAGGAGAAAAAGAGATCCCACTCTGTTCCTTCTTCACAATCGGGTGATCAGAGCAAGCCTGGGAAATCAAAGGTCTCAAAGTTATTTTAGGAACATAAATCTGCCTGTACGACTCCGTCTTCCTCGGCTCCGACCATCTCGAAACCTTCAACACCGGCGCCTGTTTCAGCACCGGTCCTTCCTCCAGCACCGATCTTAGACCTTACTACGCCTTTTTCGACTTTGGCACCTGTGGCCACATCAGCTCAGGGCACACCGACTAATCCATTAGCTTACATTTTGGAACCAACCGTCTCGGCTCAGAGTGCCACTTCAGCACAGAGCGTTGTACCGACATTGACCCCTTTACTTCCGGTCTCGAAACTAGAGACTTCGGTGGTGGCAGACCTTGCACCATGGACCCAATATTCCCATTCCGTAGATCCATTTATGGGCCAAGCATATATCCCCTTCATTGAACATCCTGACTCCTCGTCCGGAGTATCTACTAAATCCACCAGGAGCCTGTCTGAACACGACGTGGTGTGTCTTGTAGACCAGCTGTTGTTAGCCAGGGATATCCCTTCACTTTCTAAGACTGATCCACCTGCAGGACTTGGGTTGTCGTATCCACGGACTTCATCTTACAATCCTTCTTCAACCATCTCTGTTCCGAAGCCTTCTGCTCCGACATCCTTCTTGGAACCCATCACCTTGCCGCCTACGGTGCATCTCACTCCGACTCAGAGTTTGTCCCTTTGGTCTTCGGCGGATGCTGAACTGGTTCTTCCTCAATCTGGGGATTGGAGGACATGTGCGTCAGCCCAGGGTATGGAGCCACTGCTCTTCTCTGATGTTCTTCGTGTTTCACTGTTGTAGTCATTAAATTTGGGTTATCTGCCTGCAGGTAACCCTCAGCCGGCTTGAATACCAGAGTCTTGGATTCCTGTGTCGGATGCTGTCTCTTCTTCCATGATGTCAGGGGTATAAAACATGCAGCCGATGCCATTACATCAGTCTTGCTTGCTGCACGGTGCCCGAAGTGGAAGCAGTTCGCAAGTGCCGGTCGGCCGACTCCTGAAATTTTCATTTTTGAGTTTCAGAACACAAGTCTACAAAAAAGCTGAGTACCCCATTGGGGATCCTTTTTCTTGCTCTTAAACCGATGTCAGTAAAAGTTAAATCGTCTTGCCTGTGGAAAGCAAATACCTCATAAAGATTTTCATTCGTACTGCATTCCTTGCTTAGGCCCAGACCATGACATCCCTCGCTGTCGATTTTGTGCTTTATTCAACCGCCGAACTATTCGTCGTCTGTCTATTTTTGCAGCAAATTATTTTGGTTCTCTGTTTAACTATCCAGAAATGTCGTCAGTAAGCCATCCGACTACCAATATTCCAAAAAAAACATAAAGATAAAGACAGAGACAGACCGCATAGGTCCAAAACTGTTGACGCTTCCGCTAAGCTAGTCGCCAGTTCGCCAGTACTCAGTGAGGCTATTTCACAGCCCCTGATACCCGCTACTTCAGATTTGCTGTCCTCAGCTGAGACCCATTCGGAGTCCGGTATGCCGCGAGATGCTTCTTTGACCTATGGAACCGGCGGATGCCTCTACCTTAGATTGGTCCGGAGCCGCTGTACAGGCACTGGCTTCTGATGGTGTATTCAGGCCTACAGACTTGCATTTCAAACCAACGCCATCTTCTTCTTCAAGGCCTAAAACTCGACCTACGCCTGGAAAACCGATGTCCAAGCTGCATGGTCAGACCCATATGCCTAAAGAAACAAATAATAAGAATGGCTGAAGACCTTGTTACTTTAATTAGGGGAAGCCAGCCTTCCCCCTCTGAGACCTAGAACTGATTTTCCTTCTGATTCTTCTAATCAGGATTCTGAAATTTCTGTTTCTTCTGATTACCAGGATTTGCCCTTATCTACCTATGAGGATTCTGATGCAGAGGAGTCATACAAGTTGGTAAACATACTTTGCAATGTGGTTTTGATTCTTTAGAAGCATCTTGCAGGGCTGCTGTCAGTGAGTCTGTACTTAGAAGGCATGCTTGGCTTAAGGAGCAAAATTTGCCAGATCATGTTAAAGCAAAATTAATGGATGCTCCCTTAAACCAGGACGGCCTGTTTGGCAACAAAGCAGAAGTCCTTAAAAAGATGGAGGAAAAAGCTAAATATATGCAAATTGTTAAAGATTTCCTGCAAGTACAGCCTCCCAGATTTATTAGGCATTGGCCTTCTAAGAACTGATCCTTTCCAGTCTCTTCTAGGCCTTCTCAGCCCAAACCCAGGAACAGCAGACCACCTAGGCTACAGTCTCAAGGCACACACAGGCCTAAGCAGTGGGGGCTCTCACTTCTAAAACTGGAAGTAGTAAGATACCCCCCTATGGAAAAATGTCACAATGACGTAACCTTAAACCTTCTAAGCCCTGCTCAACTGCCTGCTCCCTTAGGGGAAAGATCGCCCTACATGAAAAAAACTGGGAACTCATTACCCAGAACAAATGAGTGTTCTAGTCCTCCAAGGATACCGATTCTACTTTCACTCCTTACCAACCCCAAACGTTGGCCAGACCTACCCCCAAATCAGTGGGCAGAGGCTCAACAGCAGGTTTTCTCTCTTCTAAGTATCAGGGCTATTCAGCCTGTCCCAGCAGAAGAAAGGGGACAAGGTTTTTACTCAAGACACTTCCTGGTACCCAGAAAAGACAACTCCTGGCATCCTATCCTGGACCTCTCTATTCTAAACACCTTTTTGGTAATCCCAAAATTTAAAATGCTAACACTTCAACAGCTGCTTCCTATGCCAGGCAAAGATGTCTGGTTGGCAACCTTAGACTTAAAGGAAGCTTGCCTGCACATTCCAATAAGGGAATCTTACAGAAAAGACTTATGCTTCAGAGCAGGCTCCGTGCACTGTTGGGTCTCTGCACTTCCCTTTGGCTTATCTACTGCACCCAGGGAATTCACAAAGTGTCTAGCTCCAGCCATTGCATTTTGCAGGCAGAGAAACATTCAAATATACCCATACCTGGACGGTTGTCTAATTCAGGCAGAAAGAGAAAGCCAGGACATCCTATTAAAACATCTGGCATTTGTAAAGAAACTTCTAACCTCGCTGGGGTACACCATAAACAAAAGTAAATCTCATCTAATACCCTGCCAACAAATTGTATTCCTGGGAGCAAGCTTGAACATAACTTCCCAGATGGCTTACCTCATGCCAGAGAAACAAGTTTATTTGACAGCTTACTTCAGACAACAGGCCACAAAGACCCAGCTATCTGCAAGGAAAATCCTGCAAGCCCTGGGGTTCATGGCTTCTTGCATTCTACTAATTCCATGTGCAAGACTGCATATGAGGAAACTACAATGGTATCTAAAAAGCCTATGGTGTCAACATTCTCAGGATCTGGAGATAATGATTTCTATCATTCCTTGTATAAAGACAGAGTTCCTTTGGTGGGCAGGCCTGCCACCTAAACAAGGGACTCCTTTTCAGCTACCCCCTGCTGCCCAAACCCTGACTACAGACGCACCAGACTATGCATGGAGGGCTTACATGGCAGGGCGATGC
The DNA here is from genome assembly GCF_019279795.1 of Protopterus annectens. Taxonomy (NCBI): domain Eukaryota; kingdom Metazoa; phylum Chordata; order Ceratodontiformes; family Protopteridae; genus Protopterus; species Protopterus annectens. Next base: position 1,213,368,165 of record NC_056729.1, read on the forward strand.
ATTCAAGGCAAATGGAACCAGAGTCAGATGCACCTGCATATCAACTAAAAAGAAATGTTAGCTGTACAGAATTTCCTGACAGCTTTCAAAGATCGTATCCTTCCAGGACAATTACTGGTAAAGACAGACAACACCACAGTTATGTGGTACATAAACAAGCAGGGGGAAACCCACTCTTACCCCCTCTGCAGACTAGCCATGGTTCTGTGGAACACAGCCATGAGCTACCAGGTGCTCCTGCACGCTCATTTTGTGCCAGGCAAGCTAAATTCGCTGGCAGATGACCTAAGCAGAAATCTCATGGACCCACACAAATGGAAACTGGAACCAAAGAGCCTCCCCTCAGAACTACCAATTGGACAAATTCTGCACAAGGACTCCACACAGTCAAGCTTGGAAAGTGGATGTTTTGTCCTTTACCTGGGAAAGCCTCTCAGTTTATGCCTTTCCTCCTCTGCCTCTTCTCTTGAAGGTTTTGCTAAAGATCAAACAGGACAAACCAAAGACAATACTGATTGAAAAAGACTGGCCTCGCCAGCACTGGTATCCCCTTTTGCGCAGTATGATACTGCTGGATCCATGGCACCTACCTCGGACACCTTCCCTGCTGTCCTAGCAGGTAGGCCAGATTCTGCACCCTCGGCTTCAAACCCTGAACCTTGCAGCCTGGCTAATTCCTTGAGGTCTCCAATAGCATCCCTCAGTAACGCAGGTGCTAGGTGTCATTCTGGAAGCAAGGAGACCTAGTACTAGAAAATCCTATGCTGAAAAGTGGAAAAGATACTGTTCCTGGAGACTGTCTCAGGGGATGGCCACTACATTGCCCAGCTTACCTCGTATCCTTCAATACTTAACAGAAATGCTCCACAAGGGCCTGTCCTTCTCGTCTGTCAAAATTCATGCCTCTGCCATCTCAGCACATTATAATACTGAGCCACCCCTCTTCTCTCGCCCACTGTTAAAGCAATTCCTCAGAGGGGCTAAAAATTTAAGACCCCTCAGGCGAGCCCCTACTTCACCCTAGGACCTTAACTTTGTACCGGAAAAAGCTCCCTCTCCCTCCATTTGAACCAGCTGCAACTGCAGAGTTGAAATATCTTTCTTGGAAAACTGCCTTCCTTCTAGCCATCACTTCAGCTAGAAGAGTGTCTGAATTACAGGCCCTTATGGCAGTGGAGCCCTTCATTATCTTCCATGCAGACAGGGTTTCCCTCAGGACCAATCCCTCCTTCATGCCCAAGGTGGTGTCTAGTGTGGCCCTAAATCAGTCCATTCATTTGCCTACTTTTTTCCCCGAATCCACACAACAAAGGAGAGAGAATACTGCACTCTTTGGACATGCACAGACAACTTAGATTTTATTTGGACTAGACTAAGCCTCTCAAAAAATCTGAACAGCTGCTAGTTGGCTTTGCTGCAAGGGCAGAGGGGAAGGCCATTTCAAAGCAAACTATTTCTAAATGGATAGCCCATTGCATTCATTTCTGCTGTAAGTACCATGGAAAACTTACCCCACAGGGGATTAGATCACATTCCATCAGGGCTGCAACTACCTCTACAGCCTTTCTCAGAGGAGTCCCTACTAGGGACATCATAGAAGCTGCTACCTGAAGCTCTGTACATACCTTCACCAAGCATTACCACATGCCTATTTTTTCTAAATCTAGAGCTGGTTTTGCCACTGCAGTTTTGCAGGGCTTAATAGCTGGTCCTAATTCTCTGTAACTTCCTCCCCCCTTACTTTAGCTTTGGGAATCAATTCAAATGTAATGACTGCAACAGTGAAACACGAAGAACATAGTACAGTTGTGTACACTTGCCATAAATGTAGATGTTAGTGTATTCACTGTTGCAGTCCTGGTTACCCTCCCTCCAGCCCCCTGACTTCTCTTGGCTCTACCTTTCCTTCTTGTTTGGTGTATTTAAGCTTTCTGGTGTATTTGCTTTTTGATGGAGGTGTAACATAACGTATATAATTGCTTCCCTTTGTGGGAGCACCTGACATCTGGGGCAAGAAAAACTGATGTAATGGCATCTGCTGCATGTTTTATACCCCTGATGACCTGACGTCATGGAAGAAGAGACAGCATCCGACACAGGAATCCAAGACTCTGGTATTTAGGCCGGCTGAGGGTTACCTGCAGGTAGATAACCCAAATGTAATAACTGCAACAGTGAATACACTCGAACATCTACATTTATAGTAAGTGTACACAACTGTACTTTCCATCCTCTGCGCCGATAGCCATGTCTGTGCCAATTCTGCTTGAGGCTCCATCCGTGGGGGTGGGTTCATTGGAGCGGGGTGTGACCCCGGTCCAGAGGGTTGTCTTTCTCTGTTCTGGGCTCCCATCCCTCTTTGGGCAGGCATGCCATTCCACGTGATGGAGAGGGCTCTTGCTTCTGGCAGCACTCCTTTGATGTCGGAACCCCAGTTTTCTCCCCCTGAGCTACAGCTTTCACAAACTGACACCGGGCAGAGAAGCCGCGGGGCACCCCTTTTCAGGGTACCCACTCTTCTGAGTCCTCCTCAGAGACTCCCACTGAGGAGCCCCTCAAAAGAAGACATGGAAGAGGAAGCACATGGACTCACTCAAGGAGTCCTTAACAGAAAACACGGATTAAGATGATGGTGAAGGGTCCCCACAGTCACCTCCTGATGTCTTCTTCTGAGACATCTCTTGGAAATGTTAAAGCAGAGAGGTGACTGAAGCCCTCCAACCCCTCGTCTGAGGTGTCCATGTTCCTGCAGGCTTCTCGAGCCCTGCCTTCTACCTCTTGGGAGACCCTGTCTGCCAATGAACTCGTCCAGCTCATCGTGCAGCGAGCTTGGAAGAACCCTGATTCCATTGAGGTGATCCCTCGGAGACCAGACAAAATTCTTTCCCCTCCCGAGGCGAACCCACATTGGTCCAAAGGGTTACCAGTTGATGCTATGGTGGTGGCGGCGGCCACAAAAAAGGACTTTACTGAGGAATGTCTGCTGTCCACCTGCCCAACAGGGAGCCCAGGGCAGTGGATAGACTTGGGAAGCATGTTTTTGCATCAGGGACCTTTGCTATTCGGTCCTTGAATTATTTGGCACATTTTACGAGGCTTCAGATGGACTTGATCTCCAAACTCTCTGGGACCCTTGCAGGACAGTTGTCTGACGAGGTCAGGGACAAAGTGGCCTCGCAGCTCGCAACCCTGGAATCAATATCCAACACATCCATGAGGTTGCTGTCACATGCGACAGAAGGGGTGGCTAGGGCAGTGGGTACGGGCATTATGAGATGTCATTTCTGGATGCGCATTTGTGACCTCTCGTATCCCTTCAAGTCTTCCTTTCTGAATGCTCCCATCAAACCTTCATCCCTTTTTGGTTACAAAGTGAAGGATATGCTAGCCAGGTGCGAGCAAGATGGAAAGACCTTGTTTGCCATAGGCCTACGATTTTCCAGCCCTCAATGTACCTTCTGTTGGAATCAGAGGAGTGGAAAAATGTGGCATAAGAAATCTCAGGGCCCTTTCCGTGCTGCATGTGGTGATGATATCCCCAGAGGCAAAGGGGGTAACAATTCTGGAAGACACCCTTATAGAGGCAGAGGGGGTCCTCGTAACCAAGGCTCCACGGACTCTTTCTCTGGACAGCCTTATCAGTGCTCCTGAGCAGCAGCCAGATTGCTTACCTCTGGAAGCAGTCTTGGGGTCTTTTCTCTCTGCACCAAGCGGCCTACCACTCTATCACCACTGACCGTTGGGTGCAGAGTATCATCACCAGAGATTACACCATTCCCCTTTTTTGTCAGCCAAATTTTCCAAGAAAACTTTCCGATGTTTCACCCAGTCAAAGGGAAGAAGCAGCTTCAGAGATTATAAAGCTGTCTCAAAAAGAGTCATCCAATCAGTCCCACCAGGCCAGTGTGGATCCGGATTTTACTGTAGATTCTTTTTGGTGCCAAAAAAGACTGGGGACTGGAGACCCATTTTGGATCTCAGCAGTTTAAACAAGTCTGTCACCGAAACCAAGTTCCGGATGGTCACGGTTCAGTCCATTCTCCCCTTTTTAATTGAAGGCGATTAGATGTGCTCTATAGATCTCTGGGATGCGTATTACCACATCAAGATGGACAAATGCTCCAGGAGTCTGCTTCACTTCTGGCTAGGAGCCAATCATCAGCAATTCTGTGCCCTGCCGTTTGGTCTCTCTACAGTCCCCAAAGTGTTCACGAAATGCATGGCAGTGGTAACAGCTCACTTGAGACTAAAAGGATTCCGGGTGTTTCCATATCTGGACGACTGGCTCCTTACCACCCCCACTGAGCATCCTCTGGTAACAGCACTGCATTATACTCTCTGGCAAAATTGTTGGGAATAACAATACATTGGGAGAAATCAAACTTTACCCATACACAACAAATAGAGTTTATTGGAGCAGTGTTCAATACTCAGTCCTGTCTGGTGTCACTCCCAATTCACAGAATACATCGACTGAGGCTTCAACTCTGGGTGATACTCTCTCAAACAAGAGTCTCTGCAAGGGAAGTTCTTCAGGCCCTAGGTTCTATGGCAGCATCAATCCCAGTAGTGCCTTTAGAAAAGCTACATATGCGGATTCTGCAATGGCTCCTTCTGTGTCAATAGTTCCCAAACTATCACCCCCCCTAGGTTACCAGATTCATATAACCAACTCCTGCAAACAAGACCTGCTTTGGTGGATGAGGCCAGACAAAGAACTTTGGAGTCGTCCATTTCAATCCCCTCAGCTATTGTGACTGCGGATGCTTCCCTGATCGGGTGGGGGTGCCATTTCCAGGGAAAGACTGTCCAAGACACATGGTCAACCTCAGAGGCCCACCTGCATATCAATGTTCTGGAACTGAGAGCTGTGCTGTTAGCGTTGCAGGCCTTCCATTTGGCTCTCCCTTCCAGGACAGTTGCAATTCAATCAGATGCTTTGTCAGTGGTCTGATATATCAACAAGCAAGAAGGAACAAAGACCTACCCCCTATGTTGAGAAGCCATGAGAATTTGACAGTGGGCAATAGCTTCCAACTGCTTTCTGATAGCACCGCATATCCCGAGGAGCTCCAACGTTATTACGGACAAACTGTGCAGGCCCATCCTAATGCCGCACGAGTAGTCCCTCAACCCTGTGGTGGTATCAGTAATCTTCAGCCACATGGGCCAGCCTTGCTGCGATCTTTTCACCTCCCCATCAGACAAGTGCAGCAGCTATTTTGCCCTATTTTCCCCGGAGGGGGAGTCACCGAGGGACACTCTTATCCATGATTGGCCCACGGGACTATTCTACGCTTATCCTCCCATTCCTCTGATCCCACAATTTCTAAAGAAAGCTCTTCAGTTGAGATGCAAGGTGCTCCTCATAGCCCCATTCTGGTCTCGACAAGTTTGGTTCCCCTTCCTTTGGCCTCACCTAGTATACCCGCTGTGGATTCTGGGCCCTCTACCAGATCTGATTACTCACCCCCAATAGTTGAGTTACCTGAATCTGTCCAGTCTCAAGCTGACAGCTTGGTTTCTCCACTTCCACTAGTTGCCAGGCAAGCTAATCTCTCCTCACCTGTTCAAGACATCATTCTGGCCTCTCACAAACCATCCACCAGAAGACTATATCGGGATAAATGGAAAAGGGTCTCCATCTGGTTCAAGAATAACATGCTAGACCCATATTCGGCTCCAATTACTGCAGTGCTTCAATACTTGGCTAAGTTTTTTGATAATGGAGCCTCTGCCTCTACTGTACGAGTACATCTGGCGGCAATCTCCAATTTCCACAATGGTGTAGATGGTACCCCTCTTATCTCGTTATGCCTTTGCAAGGCTTTCCTCAAGGGGACCTCTCATGTCAGGCCTCCTGTTAGACAGCCTGTGGAATCATGGGATCTCACTTTAGTCCTCCAGTCTTTGACTGAAAACCTTTTGAAACTGCTACGAAGTGTGCCCTGAAGTTTGTCTTGGAAATCCTTTTTCTTGGTAGCCATTACCTCTGCCAGAAGAGTTTCGGAGCTGCAGGCATTGTGTATCAAGAGGCCCTATATCAGGTCTTTCATAAAGACAGAGTATCACTTTGGACGAATCCACCCTCTCTTCCCAAAGTTAATTCTGAATTCTCCATTAACCGGACCATTGACCTACCAGTGTTCTTTCCGAATTTTGCCAGTAGAGGAGAGTATTGCCTTCACTCCTTAGACATACATAGACAATTGAGATTTTCCCTAGACAGGACCAAACCTACCCATAAATCTTAACAGCTTTTCATATCCTTTTCTGGGCCTAGAATGGGAGAGGCTGTTTCCCAGGTTACATTTATCAAGATGGCTAAGGGACTGCATACGTTTCATCTATTCCCTCAATAATGAACCTATGCCAAAAGTTAAAGCTCACTCCACTAGATGTATGGCAACATCTATAGCATTCCATTTCAGGGCTTCTATGGATGACATCTGTGCAGCAGCTACTTGGGCTAAGCCTCATATCGTTATCAATCGTTACAAATTGGACTTGGCCTCCAGAGGGAGAGCTGCCTTTGGCTCAGTGGTACTCAGAAATGTTCTTCCATATGGACGTCAAGGTAGCTTGGGATTCTGTCCCATCAGTGATGAATGGAAAGAAAATTAACAGCATCAGATAAAGACGTTATGTCTTACCATAACATTCCATCTGTGTTGTTCATCTTTTTTCATTCATCACTTCCCACCCTCCTACCCCCTCCAAAGGCTCCTGGGGGATGCTTTGGGTCTAAGTGGTGCCTTATATTATTTGCGCAGAAGTGGCCTTGGCTTTACTTTTTCTCTAGCAAACTCGATCTGAGGTAACGGGGAGAAGGGCATTCTGGGTAGAGACTTAGCTTACGAGTTTTTTGGCTGGCACAAGCTTGGTAAAAAGGCCGACTCAGTTCCGAGGGCTCAGAACCAAACCTCATCGGTGATGAAAGAAGATGAACAGCACAGATGGAACGTTATGGTAAGACACAACATCTATATGTTATGCCTAAAGTGATTTCCAAGTTTACTTAAAGCCAAACTATCCATCTCTGTTTTCTTTAAAAGAACTCGAAATGAGGGAGAAAGTACCAAAGCTGTTTGTGGACATCCTAGGTAAAGTATCCTATCTTGACATACGTCTTTCAAAACATCTGATCAGTTCCTTTCTTCTGAAGGTAAGAAAATGAGCAATCTGTGTCAGAGCAGACTATTTCCAAAGGTTGTCTCAGGTTATTACATTTCTTTATCACCACAGCAAAATTATTCCAAGGAGGGTCGAGGCTTATTCTACCAGGGCCTTGGCTTCATTTATGGTTTTTTGTAAAGGGTTGGACTCTAGAAGTATTCTAGAAGCACCAGCTTGGTCATTTGTATATACTTATACAAAACACTAAACTAGGTTTCTTCCCCAGGTCTTGGGCAGACTTTGCCAGGACCATTCTCCATGGACTCCTGGATCTTTTCCCTTCCACCTCTCAGTTCTAAGCTATGGAAGTCTACCCATATAGCTTAGGCTATTGTAGCAGTGATCCATATGAAATAAATAGTAGGATTCTGTAAGTAGACTTACCATAGCAGTAAGTGTTCGAATGATCACTGCTGCTCCCTCCATCTGCCTTGTATTTTGGTATGTTTTTTATGGCAGGGTGTGGACATGTATTCTTTTTTTCCCAAGTAATGTCCTCTCAGGGCTTAGCCTCCTGCTTTCTGTTCTGTTTGCATGAAGGATCTGAAGGGCTCATCACTCAAACCTGTCTTTTTGTCAGCTCAGCTGGAGCTTACTAACTGTTTGGGTGTGTGGAAAGTGCCCTGAAGCTTTGGAAGCTAGCCGGCTGTTATTTCCTATGCAGAATATAACCCATGTAGCTTAGGCTACTGCAGCCGTGATCATTGTTATGGTAAGTTTAGTTATTTTTTATTAATGTTTGATTACCTGGAAAAGTCCGACTGGGTAGGTGCGGCCTGGGTAGAAAAGCTCTAAAGTATTACAATTTTAAGAAAAGTAGTTTTACTATCTTTAAAAATAATGTAAACACGTGTACAGTTTGTCAGATTTGGTATAATAATTTAATTTGCAAACATTGGTTAAAAATCTGTACGTTATATGACAGTGATTTAATGTATAGAGCAACTTTAGCCAGTTTATGGAGAAATTAAAGGCAAGTTAGAATACAAACAAGAATTGCAGTATGAAGTGAGAGAGAAAAAAACATGGTTGCGGCATATTTAGAGTCAGGGGAGAGAAATTGAAGTAAGGAAGTGAGTGAACAAGAGAGTAAGAAGGTATATGGTATGAATAGGTACTACACAAGTGCACTTTCTCATTCTTTTTGAGCACTTACTGGTGCTCATCTCCCAAATAGAGCTGGGCCATTCATGATAACCCTGATGTGAATTGGTATCTGTATGTCCAGTCATCAAGACTTGTCTTAAAAGTAGCCAAAGTAGTATTTTTTTTAATCTGTAGTGGTAATTTATTCCATTGGCTGGGAATGCATTGAGTGAAGAACTTATCCCTGTACTGAGTCTTTATTAGTTGGTGTAGATATGGGTCCCTAGGAGAGCTATTTGCAGAGCCACTGGTTTTGTGAAGAATTAGGAGGTCAAATGAGACCTATCAGTTGCACCAAGGTGGCCTATTGAGTATAAAGAAAGCAGTGATAATTTCTCACAATAGTTGATGAAATTAGTCATTAATTTTCTTGTTTAGAACTCTTTGGGTCCTTTCCATTTCAGTGATGTGCTTGATTTGTACATACCGAAGTGGACACTATTCGATGATGAGTCTGGTAAGGTAAGACTACAGTGGTAAGATGACTCCGGTCTTGAGGATATTCTTTTGGAAATTAACTAGGCAAGATAAAAGAATTTCTTTGACGGAAACACAAGTGAATGATGCAGAGTTGTCCACACAAGTACCCAGTTCTCTTATGACCGTGTTTGTCTCAAGAAGAGTGCCATTTACAGGGGAATGGTGCAGCTTTTATTGCTGAATGTTGCTATGCTGCACTTCTCTGCATTTAGTTTGAGACTGCTTTTGGTGCAGCAGGAATGTGCATGTTCCACTATTTGCAGGAGCTGCTTCGTATCAGTGGATGGTTAGGTAATAGTGCCCAGTTTACAGTAATCTGCAGACTTTGTCAACCACCCCTTTCAGGTATTGGTTGAAATGCCTGCAGAATAAATGCCAAATGGGAGAGGACCCATCACTGATTCATGATATATTCCATTAGCTACAATTTTACTTTGTGAGCGGATGCCAGCAACTTTCATAACTTGGGATCTGTTGGATAGCCAATTTGCAATCCATCAAGAACAGTATAGGAGTTTGTTTGGAATGGTGCATGGAATAGTGTTAAAATCCGTACTCAGGTTGACGTAAGCAGCATGCAGTGGGTGACCACTGTCCACAACTTATGTAACTTTTTCATAGAAACTTACTAGGCTCAGGAGACGGGATTTACCTTTTACAAAAACAAACTGATTGGAGTTAAGTAGAGAATGTTAACATTAATGAGTTCTGCTATAATATGTTTATGGCTTTGTATACAAGGCTTGTGAGTCTGATGGGCTTCTAATAACCCCAGCCCATAGAGGCTTATTGGGAAGTAGTATAGACTGTATTGATGAGTATATTAAATAGCAGGAGACTGAGAACAGAGCTGTGGGGTACACTTGTGGTAACTGGCAGTGGCTAGGTTGCGTAGCCATTAAACAGATTGTCTGTTAGAAAAGTAACTTCTGAACCAGGTGAGAGTAGTGTACGAGAGGCTAAGGGAAGACATTTTATGTAGGAGTTTGCTGTGTGATAGTGTCAAGGCCTTAGACTGGTTTAGGAGAAAGAAAATGCAAGTTTACCATTGTCCCTAGCTTTGTTCGTGGTGTCTAGGAAGGATACGAGGGCAGTGATAGTACTGAGTGGAAGGCATGTTATGTAGGTGTCTAGGAGTTTTTGAAGGAGGTATTGAAGAAAATTGCTGTAGTCTTATGATGCCACCCTGGCGTTCTAATTGCTTTGGGATCCTGACCCACTGGTCAGATCAGACTGACTAAATGAACAGGATAGTAAGGTTATGTACTTTACCATAACTTTTAAGTGCTTTCATTTGGTCCCTCTGGTACAAGAACCCTCACTCCATTTTCCTTCCTTGATCTCCTTGAGCAGTTTATAGGATCTGAAAGATTTTGGCATTGCGCTTTCAAGAATGTAAATGTTTCTATTTACATATTTGTATACATGTCACTACTCTGAGTTTTTTGGCAAAGCATCAAACAATCTGAGGTAACTCGGTGTACTAGAGCATAATGGGAGAGAAAATCCTAAAGGGGCTCGAGGTCTGACCATTAATTCTCCCTGGTCAGATTCAGTAAGCGGCTCAAGGTTTTTTTGTGTTGGACAAAGCTAGTACAACACAAAGGGGGAGGGTAACTGGGAGTAAATGTTGGATTATTGTAAACTGAAATGGCAGTTAACGGATTTAACTAAGCTACCAGGGATGAATGATATGGTAGCTGTTAGTGTTCTTAAAAGGGTGTCTAGAGTGTAGCATTCCGGATGGTAATATATTCGTATATTCAGTTATTTATTAAAATATTGTATAATGTAGCAATGTTATGTTTGTACATTAGAAGTACTTAGATTATTAGTCAATCAACATTGAAATAAGGTTGTTGGTTCTTTAACAGGAACCTATGGTGTTTAATTATTCATTCATTTTTATCATCATTGGTTGAAAGCAGTTGATGTTAATGCTGACAAATGTAGCAAAAGTCTTTTTAGTGTTTTTTTTAAACTTGTGTTGTGGATGTGATGAAGTTTTGTAAATTACTGACGAAAGTGCTAAACTGTTTTTATTTACTAAATAAATATTACTTTACGATTCTGACGTTGCATATTTGGAGACCTCAGTGGATTCTGCACAAGTGAGGGTTCGTTTCACAGCAAAACTGAGTGTGTTGCCAGAAACCAGCACTTTGTTTGATCCATGGGTTGTGTCAGGCAGACATGATTAAATGGATATGGTGTTATGACAGGTACATAATTTTTTTGTCTGGAATTTGGTTTCATACCATCAGCATAGTTGAGTTTGGATCAAGATGCCTCACTTCTTGAACTGTTTCAGCTCATTCTATAAAAGAGATTGAACCATTCCCTTTCTGTCCTTCCTTCAGGAAGCCCTATAATACAGAGAATGTTCCAGTGGGAGCAGATGTTCTTCATCTCACATTGCTGCAGTCCTTACATATGGGTAGTCCGCTGTCCTCGGTCGGCCCGAATACCAAAGTATTAGGCTGACGTCGGTCAAGGCGCTTAAAACTGACATCAGGACGTCAGGGTACAAAAGCGCATGACCGACGTCATATCCTCAGTCTTTTTTGCCGCATGGTCCGATGCAGAAGCAGCGTTGCGAGTGCCATTCGGCGTTCTGAAATTTTTCGAGTTCGGAGTTTCAGACCGAATCCAAGTTGGCTAAGTACCCCGTTGGGGAATATTTTGGTTTTTTCTTGCCTCAGTGTTTTACCGGATGTCAGAAAAAGTGAATAACTGTGTTTCTTGTGGGAAACAGATACCGCATAGGGATTATCATTCCTTGTGTATTCCTTGTTTGGGGCCTGAGCACGACGTTGTTGGGTGTCGCTTTTGTGCTAGGTTCAATAAGCGCACTATTAAGCGAAGGTTAGATTGTGCTAGGCTGGTCTTCGGTAAGCGGTGCAATTATAATATGCCATCGGACTCTCCGGCGCCCGCTTCTACGAAGAAGCGCAAAGACAAAACAGTTAAACCCAGGCAAGATGAGTCGTCCGTTCTGGACGCCGGTTCTTTAGAGGCTTCAGTGGAACCAGTGGTTCCGACGGAGACTTCTCTGGAGTCTCAGGGGGAGACTTTGATTTTGCAGGATGTGGCCTCTCAGGAGGCAGGTCAGGCTGAAGGGGCTTCTCAGGTTACTGTACTCCCCTCCCTTCCTAGGGTGGTTAGGCCCTCTCCTTCTGTTTCCAAGGCTTCTCCCAGAGGCAGGCCAGGTTTAGCTTCTGTTGGTGTCACTCCTAGTTCAGCAGGGTCTGTGCCTAAGAAGCACATGCTTAAAATGGCAGAAGATTTGATTACTCTGATTAGAGGTTCTTTGCCCCTCCTGATAAGAGGCCTAGGGTGGAGCCAGAGTTGGGAAGTTTTGAGCAGGCTTCGATGTTTCAGAGTCTTCGGCTGAAGACTTGCAGGAGTACTCTCCTTATTCTGATTCTGATGCAGATGATTCCACTCCTTCTGCTTCTCCTCCAGAGGATTTTTCTTTTCAGAGACACTTCATTCTATGAGGGAACATTTTAAGTGGGAAGGTCAGGACTTCTCTGATTCTCGGAAAAGGCTTAGGGAATTTTTGCTTTTACCCCAACATAGGCCCTTGGCTATACCCCCTGTTCTGGATGTTGTGGAAGATGTGTTTGCAGAGGCTTCACTTAATCCTGATTCTCTGCCTCCTGCGCCTGTTAAACCGGATAGGTATTACAGGGTGCCTGAGGCTCATAAATATCTTTATAAGAGTCCTAGGGCGACCCAGAAACTATTAGTCAGGGACCTAAGGGTGTCAAGGCCTCTGTTGTAAAAAATCCGGTTCCTCTAGATAAAGAGGCCAGAGCTTTGGATAGATGGGGAAAGAAGGTCTATACATCTTCTACCTTAGCTATGAGGGCTTTGAATTGCCAGTTTCATATGTTGAAATATCAAAACTTTCTTCTTTCTCAATTGAAGTCTAAGGTGGATGCTCTGGCGGAAGGCATTGAGTGTAAAGAATTACAAGATTTGGTGCATGTATCTGAACAGGTGGGTAAGCATTCATTACAATGTGGTTTTGATGCTGTGCAGGCCTCGTCTAGGGTGGCTGCCACTAGTTCAGTTCTTCGCGGGCACGCCTGGCTGAAGGATCAGAATTTATCTGACCATGTTAAGACAAGGATTTTGGATGCTCCTTTGCAGTCTGATGTGTTGTTTGGTTCACCTGTGGAGTCAGTCTTGAAGAAAATGGAAGACAAGGCTAAGTCTATGCAGGCTGTTAAAGATTTTTTGCAAGTTCAGCCTCCGAAGTTTAGTAGGAATTGGCCTGCTAAGGGGTGGACGTATCCTTCTTATGATTCTCAGTCTAGGGGTAGATCTAGACGTGGTAGGGGCAGAGCTCAGAGTTCTTTCAGACCTAGAACAGGGAGTTCACCTGCACAATCTTGGTGAGGGCAGGGGCCAGTCCTTTCGTAAACAGGCCCAATGACCTACTTTTTCAGCTGCCAGATCCTTCTTGCCTGGCAGCACCTTTGGGAGGACGGTTGGCACTCTTCAAGGAAAATTGGATTTTGATTACCCAAGACAAATGGGTATTGGATATCATACACCAAGGTTACAAGTTTTATTTCCATACCTTGCCTCCTTTCAAAGGCATGCCGGACGTTCCTCCTCAGCAAAGACTAGAGGCTCACAAACAAATTTCTCTACTACTTCAAATAGGGGCCATACAACCGGTCCCTCTGCAAGAAGTGGGTCTAGGATTTTATTCTCGCCTGTTTCTAGTACCAAAGAAAGGGAACACGTGGAGACCAATTTTGGATTTATCTATCCTCAACACATATCTGGACATTCCCTAGTTCAAAATGTTGACGTTACAACAGCTTTTACCTCTGCTGGGCAAAGATCACTGGATGGTGACTCTGGATCTCAAGGAGGCTTACCTTCATGTTCCTATCAGGCTCAGTTGCAGGAAGTAACTGCGCTGGCTGGGACTTCTCATTATCAGTTCTCTGCATTGCCCTTTGGCTTATCTACTGCCCAGAGTGTTCACAAGGTTCTGGCTCCAGTGGTAGCTTTCTTCAGGCTAAGAGGAATACAAATCTATCCTTATTTGGACGATTGCCTGATTCTGGCCCAAGGAAAGGACGAACTTCTTCAGCATTTACATTATGTGATGGCAGTGTTAAGATGCCTGGGGTATTCTGTGAACGAAATAAAGTCCAGTCTAGTACCCTCTCAGGACATGTGCTTTCTGGGTGTGAGACTGAATACAGCATCCCAGATGGCCTTTTTGACCCCGGACAAACAAAAGAATCTTTCTCTTTACTTCCACCAATTGTCTCATCAGTCCAGGCTGACTGCAAGGACAGTCCTTCAAGCCTTGGGGTTCATGGCATCTTGTATTCTGGTACTTCCCAATGCCAAACTGCATATGAGGAAGCTACAATGGTATCTCAAAATGTATGGACACAGCACTGCCAAGATATGGACACTGTCATTCAGATAATACCTTGCATTCAAAAGGAATTTCTGTGGTGGGCTCAGGAATGTCACCTAAACAAGGGACTCTCTGTGACCGGCCAGAGGCGAGTCAGATTCTAACGACAGATGCCTCAGACAAAGCTTGGGGAGCTCATCTAAATGGAAAATGGGTACAAGACACGTGGCCTGCCAGACTTCAACATCTACATATCAACTTGAAGGAGATGTTAGCAGTCCAATTTGCATTGATAGCTTTCAAGGATTTACTTCTTCCAGGGCAGGTGTTGATTCAAACAGACAACACAACTGTCATGTGGTACATCAACAAGCAAGGGGAACGATTCATATCCTCTATGCAGACAAGCAATGATTTTGTGGGAGACTGCTCTCAGTTTACAGCTAAATCTTCAGGCAAGGTTTCTGCCAGGAGCACAGAACTCCTTAGCAGATGTGTTGAGCAGACAAATCATGGATCCCCACGAGTGGAAATTGGATCCTCATGTATTTCAGAAATTGACAGTGTTATGGGGAACTCCAGACATAGATCTGTTCGCTTCTCCTCTAAATTACCAGCTGCCAAAGTTTTGCACAAAAGGTTTCATCCCACAGCTTGGAAAGTGGATGCTCTCTCATTCAATTGGAGCAATCTTCACGTGTATGCCTTTCCACCTCTGCCTCTCCTCCCAAAGGTACTCCTGAAGGTCAGACAGGACAAGCCAAACATGATTTTAATAGCTCCAGATTGGCCTCGACAGCACTGGTACCCATTATTGAGAAGTCTGGTACGGGAGCCTCCATGGCCTTTGCCTTCGATTCCTCACCTGCTGTCTCAGGAGAACAGTCATTTACTCAATGTCAAACTTCACTCTCTACATTTAACAGCCTGGCATATTCTGTTTTAAACCCTGGAGGGTCTCAGCTTCCACAACAAGTTTTGAATGTTATTTTGGAGGCCAGAAGGCCTAGTACAAGGAAAGTTTACACAGATAAATGGAGGAGATTTTTATTTTGGAGTACAGCAAAGGACTGTGATGTTTCTAAACCTAATTTAAGTGTTGCGCTTCAATACCTTACTGAGTTATTGGACAAAGGTTTGTCCTTCTCCTCTATAAAGGTTCATGCTGCAGCAATTTCTGCTCACTATGACTGTGACCCACCATTATTTTCTCAGCCTTTGTTTAAGCAATTCCTTAGAGGGGCAAAGAATATAAGACCCCCAATGAGAGCTCCTACTCCTGCTTGGGATCTCAATTTTGTGTTGGAGAAACTCACTCTACAACCTTTTGAGCCTGCAGCATCTGCAGAGTTGAAATATTTATCATGGAAGACTGCTTTTTTGTTGGCCATTACCTCTGCGAGAAGGGTTTCTGAATTACAGGCCCTTATGGCGGTTGAGCCTTTCTTAATTTTCCACAAGGATAGGGTGTCTTTGCATACTAACCCTTCTTTTATGCCTAAAGTGGTTTCTAGTGTGGCTTTAAACCAAACTATTCATTTGCCTACTTTTTATGCAAACCGCCAAAATAAAGGGGAAAGGATTTTGCACACTTTGGATATACACAGACAGTTGCGATATTATTTGAGCAGAACTAAAGGGTTCAGGCAGTCTCAGCAGTTGTTTGTTTCTTTTGCTTTGGGTTCTCAGGGCAAACCTGTTTCAAAACAAACTATTTCTAAGTGGATTGGTTTTTGTATTGCTTTCTGTTATTCCCATCATGGTAAGGAGATTCCAGCTGGGATTAGGCCTCATTCCACTAGGGCTACTGCCACTTCTACTGCTTTTTAAGGGGTGGCTACTAAAGATATTTTGGAAGCAGCTACTTGGAGTTCAGTGCATACTTTCTCTAAGCATTACCACCTTCCACTTTACTCTAAATCTAGGGCTGGATTTGCCACTGCAATTTTACAGGGCATGTTGGCAGCCCCTAATGCTTTATAGTTTTGCCATCCTCCCTTACCTCTGCTTTGGGATTCTACCCATATGTAAGGACTGCAGCAATGTGAGATGAAGAACATAGTACAGTTTTGTACCTACCATAAATGTAGATGTTCGAAGATCCACATTGCTGCAGTCCAATTTACCCTCCCTCCTTCCCCTCTGTTGTTAGAGGTGGTGGTGTGGTTTGTGTTGTACATATTGTAAATATGGTTAGTGCAGGGGTGGTTGGTTATTTTTTGCTGTTCTTTGGCTTTGGCCTTTCTTGTTAGGGCCTTCTGACATCTGGGGCAAGAAAAGACTGAGGATATGACGTCGGTCATGCGCTTTTGTACCCTGACGTCCTGATGTCAGTTTTAAGTGCCTTGACCGACGTCAGCCTAATACTTTGGTATTCGGGCCGACCGAGGACAGCGGACTACCCATATGTAAGGACTGCAGCAATGTGGATCTTCGAACATCTACATTTATGGTAGGTACAAAACTGTACTTTCTCCATACTGTATATTAATGTGGTGCAAATGAAAACTGAGCGGCGTCTCTGCTGCTGTGTCCTTCAGAGTGGCATTGCTGGTATTTTTCAGATCTTTAATGTCCCTTTGAACATCTTGTAAAATGCTGTCAAGGGGTTATTGAGGCCTGCAGTATGGTATGGTGGTTGGTATTTCTCCAGCTGACATTCTCGGGTTTATTTTTAGGCATTTTTTTTTTGCTGTGTCTCCTACCATGTTTACCATCAGCAAGAAATATTGAATTATAAGGTCCTGTGGGGTTTTGGATGAAAGTAATCTCTCTGGATGGAATAAGTAGTGTTATGATTTTGTATATTCCATTCTTTAGGATTACACTAGTTAATTCCAATTCATGTGCCGGGTTGGCAGGGCTGATTGTTAAACCACCCAACCTTGTTCGCACTGCTAAGCACTCCCCCTAAGTCAAACATTTTACAACAAAGTAGGCAGAATGCACAATAACTTCAGATTTAGGTGTGAACCCTGCTGTTAACTTCACCTTGCAGTCAGTATCTTTAGTGTATGTGCAAACATTTACATGCAGGGTCCTGCATGATTTTTTTCCCATTTTTTTTTCCATTCCATAAGGAGTTAGCAGGTAATGTACTTGAAATATCCAGGGCATTGTTGGAATTTCACTGTAGACTGAAGGTATATAATCGTGGGTTGCCCACAGCTGAACATTTTTTGAAGTGTGGTTGAAAGGGCATGTAGGGCATTAAGGTCTAATGAAGTTAGGTACTGACAGAGATAGCTTTGGGAAAATTGTGTCCATTTCCATAGCATAGCAAAGGTAAAGAATTGGGTGCAGAACTGCCAAGGAGAGCCTGTTGTATAGATATACAACTGTACTGGTCACCAAGTAATTAGAAATGAAGCAAGTAAAGTCTCTCCTGCTGCAGCCCCTGAGTAGGTGGAGTAGGTGGTTGTACTGATGAAATTATGCATACTGGGTTATAGGATTTGCAAATATAGCAGTAATGTAGTGTGTATATGCAGTTGTGTGAGCGCATCTGCAAATGAGTGTTCAGTCCTAATGCTCAAGTGCATTTTATAGACAGTTGATATGTTTTAGTATGTTTCTTTATCTGACTGGGTGCCCCACTTTTCCTTTCCCTCTTCCTCCCTTACCCATCTTTAACCTTTTGGCATTCATTGAAGTTTTTTTAATATTTTTTGTTATTAATTAAAAAGCAATCTAAGTAGATAGCAGGAGCCAGCTCTGCCTTTGTTTTAACTGAGCATGCAGTACAAAATATGATGATGTCTTCTTCTTTCTCCCTTACTGATGGGTTACGGATCCGATCTTTGGATCCGACTTGGCCATATTTTTCAGACTTCAGATCCTTATCTTGATCTCCTCCCTCTTCCCATAATGCAGCACATGACTTCTAACTACTCAGATCGCATTTGCCACAAGCCTGGCCAGACGGAAGATTCCAAAACTCGAGCTGTAAGGACTTCAGTTTTTTTCTTGTATCTTTCTTTTGTTGTATAGTTGGTAGATAGTACCTTCCTCCCTCTTGGTTCTGTAACTGTAGTTTGTAATTTTTTAGTTATCTTGTGGCCCATTTGACATTTTCTTTCATTTCTCTACTGGTAATCTTTTTTGTTGGTTTCAGATTGCTCTTCATCTCTTGAACAGGTTCTCTAACTTTGTTCATAGCTGTCCTTATTTATACAGAATGTTGGTCTCACTGTATCGTGCTATAAGTTTGAGTTTTGGATTTCGTTTCCTTTAGAGCAGTTTTTGAATTCTGCTCCCCTTGGCCTTCATTTATCACTTGCTGGCTCATATTTCCTGTGTTGTTATACTTCCCACTGTGGTCTCTGGTGCGGATGCTCTATCGGTCTGCCACTTTCCTCTAAACTGTACTGATTTTCATAACATTGTGATTCTCTGACAGTCTTCTCAGTGCCTTAATCTTAAAGGCTGTAGTGTTTCAGACTTCGCTTATCCTTTTCTTTCTCTTAAAATTCATGCTAATTAAATTCATGCTAATACAACTTGCCCGCTCCCCCTTCTTTTTTGGCTGGTCCAGATTTCTTGCTCTCGTAAGTTAGAGGTATGGTTTCCTGTTTTCTCCCTTTGGCCATTTCTCCTTCCCTCAGCTCTTACTGTTCATTTTTCATGCCTTTGGGCACTGCATGACCTTCTGCTTTCTGACAGCTGAAGAACGTGGATGGCTTAGCTTATGACCTCTTTATCCAGTCGCACACATACTCCCACTGGGACCTCCCTTTTCCTCTGTGTCCATACCAGGTGTAGTTGTCTTTACCGGTAACTGTCTATCTCGGGGGCCTTTTTCGTTGGTTTATTTTTGCACCGTTAGATGTATCTGGTGAGACCTCATCAGAATGTTTTTTTCATCAGATGAGTGCATCACTGATGGTTCCTTTAAGAGCTAACCCCCCCCCCCTTTAAAAAAAAAAAAAAAAACAAGCAAAAAAATATATAAATAAAAATAACAACATCAAAGGAAAAGAAGAAGGGAGACAGAAAAGGAAATTAGAACCACTTCCTGAAATTTCCGATTCCTCCCATCGGATCTGAGATCATTAGCACTGCCCACTGCTTCATATCCAAAGTTCCCCTCAGATCTGAATGGTATGTCTCTCACCTTCTACCTGCGTCATTGGATCCTACATCCCCGGATCTGTCCGACTTAAGTCCTCCATCAGGGACATATGCACAAGGACATCAGCCCTCGAAAGAACACAGCTAAACTGTCTTTGAATCCAATGCTACGAATTCTTGGATCTGACATTTGGTGGATTGATTAGAAAGCAGTTGGCTGTTTTTCGAATCCGGAGCTGTAAGGTGACTGGGTTATCTCCTCTGATCCGACATATGGCAGACCACTCAGAAGCAGCCGAGCCATTCTTGCATTTGGAACCTACCGATCCAGAGCTATGAGTTGGATGGTTATTTCCTAGGATACAGGGAATTCTGATTGTACATTTGGCTTGTAGTAGTTCCAGAAGCAGCGAGACCATTCTTGGATAGTTGTCTACTCCGATCCGACTTATGGCACCAGAAACATCTGGGCTGTTCTTGGATCCAGAGCCTTCGGATTCGGAGATGTACAGTGAGTGGTTATCTCCTCGGATCCTGGATCCGACGTACAACATCAGAAACAGCTGAACTGTTCTTGGACCTGCAGCCTTCGGATCCGTGGCTATTGGGCGAATGGCTCTCCTCTTGGACCCACAATTCTGTGTTCTGGCAGGTATTTGGTCGACTTGGGGAAGTTGGACTTTGCTCAGAT
This sequence comes from Protopterus annectens, assembly GCF_019279795.1. Lineage (NCBI taxonomy): Eukaryota > Metazoa > Chordata > Ceratodontiformes > Protopteridae > Protopterus > Protopterus annectens. The sequence goes on from NC_056729.1 coordinate 1,213,388,123, forward strand.
ATGGTAACTTCAATCCCAGAGCTGCTGTTTGTGTTGGTTTGTTTGGCCTACCCTATCTCAGCGGCAGCTGAGCTGTCTGCAGAGCACATATTTTTAGGATTCGTAGGGTAGTAGATGGACAGGGGAAACTAGGTCCTTTCCTGGGTTCTGGTTTTCCTGCGTCCAGAGTGATTGGCTAGCAGTGGACCTCCTTAGGATCCAAGTCTTCCCTTGGACCCAGACAGTTTCTTAACATTGGTTGACCTTGCATGTCAATAAGCATCAGCAGGTTGAGGTCAGATAGGTAGCAGCATACTTCCTGAGGTTCTGTCTGCCTTCTAGATGGAAATATTTTTCTTCATACACTTGAAAGGTTGAGTGGTTGCCTTTCTTCTTCCTCTCACTGGAAGGCATGGATGGCTTGATAGGGGAGTCTTCTCTGATAGCTCTGGGTTAGCACTGGGAAGCTGACCTCCAAGCTCTGCTTTGATGGAATTACTTCCCCGTTTTTAATTACATCTAAGAAAATTCTTGCCTGGTTTGACACTTCTGTCTAGTTGATGCTGGCTATCTGCTAATTGCTGATTCCCTTGGCCTGTTCGTGGATGTCGCATCTGAAAACCCCTTCTTGCACCTTTCAAGAGTACCAGAACCTGCGAGGGTTTTTTGTTTTGTGGTATGCTTGGCTAGGTCTTAAAAATTCTTATTAGTCTATTGTACTTCTTTGAACCTATGAGCCTCAGGTGTGCACCTTGGGGCTATCCACCCTGCCTTGACTCTAGGGGGATGCTCTCCCCTATTTTGAGTTATAGGTTCATAGGTTCATAGGTTCATACTAGGCTATCTGCCCGAGGGCATTTACAAGCCTAGCCCATAGTTTTGTGGCTTACGCCACCCCTTTAGTATGGGGAACTATACCCATTATTTTGCTGTGCCTCTGTAGAGCAGTGACACTGAGGTAATCCCTGGGGTATATCTGCGATCTCCCATCCATTGGTCAAGATTTCTCTTGAACAAGGCCAGCGAGGTGCTCTGCCTCACATATACCGGGATTTTATTCCACAGCATAGGGAGTCTTTGGGTGATGAATCTATCCCTCCAGAACGTCCTATTAATAGCTGTGTCGAGGTTTAAGTCTCCGCCTTGTGGCTCTGACGGATCTAGATTTTTGAGGTGAAGCATATTCATCAAATCTGGGTTTGACATGGCCTTGTATGTTAGGCAAAGGTCACCTCTGAGCAAGCGGTAAGTGACTGAATAGAGCTGGAGTTCTTTCAGTCGGGCAGCATAGGACAGATGTTTGAGACCCTTTATCCTTTTGGTGAGGAACTTTGTGGCCTCTCCAGCTGCTGCAAGTGTCGGGTCAGATACATTCGAATGGGGCATTGTACTCAATCATTGGTCTGATGAGTGATGAGTATAGGGAGACTATGACCTCCCTTGATCTAGATGAGAATCCCTTCATGATAAGGTGGGCAATGTAGAAGGTCTTCCTAACTACTTTAGCTACATGGGTGTCGAATGACAGACTACTATCAACCTGGGTCCCCAGGTCCCTGATAACTTCTTCTGTGCTCAGTGGATTGCCACCTATTTGGTAGCTAGGTAACCTTGTTTTTCCCGAAGGGTATGACTATGCATTTTTTGGCATTTAACTTTAGGCCATGGCTCTGGCACCAGTTATCCGTTTCTGTGAGACCCTCCTGAAGGATATCTGTGTCAGATGTGTTTTCTACTGTGGCGCCCAGTTTGCAGTCATCTGCAAACTTTGTCAGCCATAAACCTCCTGTGTTTGCTTGTACTTCGAAAAGTAGATGCCAAACAAGAGTGGGCCCAGGACTGAGCCCTGTGGTACACCACTTGTGACAGGCTTTGAGTCTGACATGGCGCCAGCAACTCTGACCCTGTAGGTTCTGTCACTCAGCCAGTTTGCAACCCATCTTGTGATGTATGGGTTAACATTTAAGCTGATGAGTTTTTCAATGATACCTGAGTGGGGTATTGTATCAAGGCCTTCGCCAGATCGAGGTAGGCTGTATGGACTGCCTTTCCTCATCAATGGCTTTGGTGACTGTTTCAAAAAGTCAACCAAGTTTAGAAGGCATGATCTGCCTTTGACAAAGCCAAACTGGGATGGATCCAAAGTCTGCAAATTCCCTATGTCTTTATTTATGAGGTCCATTATGATCCTCTCCATGGCTTTGCAGATAAGGCTTGTCAAGCTAATGGGCCGGTAATTTCCAGGGTCGGTGGAGGCACCGCCTTTGTGAAGTGGGACCACAGTTGCAGTGCGCCACTCCTGGCAATGATCCAGAGGTAAGACTATGATAAAACAGCTGTCCTAGCTGTGGGTTTAATTCCTCGTTGAGTTCGTGGAGCACACAGCCGGGGACACCATCAGGTCCCATGGATGCTGTGTTTTTTGCTTTGGAGAGAGCAGTTGTCCCTGGGGGGTTGGAGATGTTGGGGGGGCGGCAATCGCGGGGTATAGATATCTCTGCTTTTGGGGGGGGGGAGAAGTTTGCACTGAACCTGTCAGCCAGTATGTTGGCAATGTCTGTAGGATCAGTAATCTTCACATCATTTTGAACTAGTTCTGAGCATATCTGGGAGTTTCCTCCCAGGTTTCTAACATAGCTAAAGAAGGCCTTATGATTGTCTTTGAGTCTTTAGCTATTTTTCTCTCAAAATTTGCTTTGGATGATTTTATGAGAGCTCTTAGTTTTTACTTATAGTGATCAAGGGTGTCTTACCTTTTAAGGATTTTGCTCTATCTTGTAGTAGCTTCCTCCTTTTGTTGTAGAGTTTGTTTATGGCTGGGGTCCACCAGACTGACGCTTGCCTTTGGTACAAAGAGTCTTTGTTTTGCTTGGGATTGCCTTATCCATGCAGTCCTGCAGGTGCTGGTAGAAGGCATTTGTAAGTGATTCAGCGGCTTGAGTACTGTTTTCCGCCTCGGGGCCTTAAAGGAGACCACACTAGTCTTTAGAAGTGTGAAGTCGGCTTTCGAGAAGTTCTTTACTGTGGTCTTTTTATTTCAGGTGGGGTGGGATGAGGACCTCCAGAGAGATTAGTTTGTGATCTGATCTCACCAGTGAGGGTATACTTCGGTGTTGAACATTGTGCTCCCATGTTCGTGATGATGAGATCAAGTATGTTTTCTCCTCTTGTGGGATGGTGACTAGTTGTTCCATGGCATTTGAGTTTATGAATTCCAGGAACTTTTGGGCTAGGGTGTTTGGGCTTGAGTAGTGTTCCCAGTCTATATTAGGGTAATTGAAGTCACCTAGTATGATGGTGTTTGGTGATACATTTATCCCTCTAGTGTTTTCAGGAAGGCCATGTGAGGTTCCTGAGTTTGTGAGGGTGGCCTGTAACATGCTACAATTTGCAGAGCAGTCTTGCCTATGGTTAATTGCACCTGGATGGTCTCCGATGCATCGTGCGTTGCCACCAGTCTTGAGGTGTGGGTGTCCTTGATGAATATGGATACCCCCCCTCCTTTCTTGGTATTGTCTGGATTTTGGGGCCGGAACGCATGATAAGAGGTAAAACCTGATAGTGCTGGGGTGCTCTCAGGAGCCTTGAACCAGGTTTCTGTCACTGCACAGACATCGATGTTCTCCATACTGAGAAGGGCCTCGAGTGCGTGCATTTTGAGATTTCTCTTGAGAGTTCTCTTACACTGTTTAGTATAGGTGGGAGGTTGGCGTATAGGTTCAAATGATGCTAGCGTTTTCTCCCCCTCTACTAATCCATCAAAAAAAAAAGGACAAAGGGACTCTCCAGGGTTTCTCTTCCTGGTGGTTAACCCTTCCTTGTTCCTTTCTGAAACTGGCAGTTGAACTGGGTTGCTTTTTGGATGGCAGTCTGCCTTTCAGTACTGGGAATGACTTCTGAACCCCCCCCCCCTTTTCCCTTTCCCCTCCCCATGCTCAGGACTATGGTTTTCCTTTTGGGACTGCATAAGTCCTCACAGGGGTTCCTCTCTCTACATTTACCACCTGCGCACTTCTCCAATACGTAACACTTTCATAAGTTTGTTTCTAAACAATTGGGTAATTCGTCATTAGATCCCCACCCCCACCCCAAGACCCTTCCCTCGTTAGGATGGCATTGAATGCCTGTTCCTGTGCTGCTATCACAGCTAAGGACTGAGACCAAGTATGCTTCCGGAATTCAATCTGTCATTCCATTCATGTATGTTTACAGTAGGCCTTATCAGCATATGTGCCTAGGAGGTGCCGTCAGTCACTACCAGTTCAGAGCTCCTTTTTTTTTTTTTATCTCTTCCCAGACCCCAGGCTGTTTACCTAATGCATGACATTGGTGGCAGTTCACCTGAGACTCTAAGGATACCAGCTGCTCCATGTTTAGGCAACGGACTCTTCACATGCCTTAACCAGACAGCATTTGCTACCTGAAATTACCTATTGTTCTTGCAGATCTCTGAGCATCACAATAAAGCTGTCAAATTCAAAATTTTCCTGACGCATATTCCCTAGGCGTTAGCTCCTTTTGGATGCCATGAACCAGATAGTGTTTTTGCCTCTTCATATCTTCAAATCATTAAGAATTCTGTTAAGGGAATTACTCTCACTTGCATCTCCTCCTGCAATACTAATCTTGCACATTCTTAGCCCCTTTTCAACAGCCATATTCCTAGTTCCCCTAACAAAGGTTCTTGTACAGGTCCTTCAATGGGTTTTTGGCAGCTCATTAGTCCATTCCTTTTAGCCTCAAGCTGCTTCTATAAAATTCACTTAGTTTCGCAGACGTCATACCCGCTGGTGGATCCAGATAGACTATCCCTCTTCTAGTCTAGCCATTTCTCCTTCTCCTGCTAAGCCACAATGACCATGATGCCTCCCGCTGGGGTGGGAGGGCATTTCAAGGGACAGTGAGATTAGGAAGCCAAGTGACATTTCTCTGTCCTAGCGTGTTCTCCCTAGGGACTTGCACTGTACATACTGACAATAGGGCAGTAGTCTGGCATACGTACTAACCAGATGAATCTGTTCTGTCTCTGCAGAGAGGCTGTGAGTGTTTAGGAACAAGCATATTGTCGGACCTTTTTCTAACTGCATCACATATGCTGGCTTTATCTAGCACTTTGGCCAGTCCTCTCTGGTTCCTCACGTTTGGTTCCTCTACAAAGCCATCTAAATTGGCCTCCAGCTGTTGGTGCCAACTTCACTGTGACCTCTCTGCTTCTCTATTAGACAACAAATGCAGCAGGTAATCTTTCTCATCTAACTATCCTCAATAGATTCTGGGGCTCCTTTACGGTTTCCCATCTAGGATCCAGTATCCAAACCTTTATGCTGTGTAGTTACTGCTGTACAGTCTGCTTCAGTGAAAGTATTACCATCTACCTTGCTTTTGCTGTTCACGATATTATGCTTGCCTTCCACAAGACTCTCCTTAGGAGGTATATGGGAGTAAATATGGAAATTTCTCCAGTAGAGAGGCCTCAAAGAGATCTTGGCCTCTTTTTACTCCCTACGTTACTATTCCTTCTTTATCTCCACTCCCTTTAGGAACTGGTGAATCTTCTTTCTCTTCTATGTTAATATTATGATTACCTATTATCTTTCTAGTTATATATCACTTCCACACTTTCATTCTCTATTCCAGGTTATGCAAGCCTTCATGAGAGGAATCCACTGCTCAGATCTCTATAAAGACCCCATTTTACCTTGGGATCTCAGAGTTAATCTGTGCAGGCTATCTCAGAAGCTAATTAAAGCTAGCCTTGTCTTCCAAGTCACTTTACATTATTTGTCTTAAGGTCAGGTGTCTCCTATACCGATTCTTCCTTTATGCCTAGAGTAGCCTCAGGGTCTGGCATTGTTCTATTCATACATTTCCCATTCTTATGCTCAGTTTCTTCTAGGTCATATATAAGTTCTCCTCTTTAATGCCACAGATACCTACTGGCAATTGGCATATCTTTTCCTATCCACTGACATCTAGCGGTTTCCAGTATTATCCTGACCAAATAGATTTCTGACACTATTTAGCTGATTTATCCTGGAAACTGTCAGTCTAGGGCTGTCTGGCCTTTTTAGAGCCATTCTGCTAGATCTACAGATATTTTTTCTGATCCTCCTCGAAAACGTCTACTGTTGATGCCTCTTTTGCAGTCACTGGATCTAAGACTTGTCTCTGGCAATGCCTTTTTCAAGTGTACATTGTCTCCAAGAGTAAAGTTTCCTTGGTTTGACAGTGCTCTGGCATATCCTTCCTTGATGTCCTTCCAAGAGTTGTGTAGGTGGGGGCTCTACCCATCAGTGAGGCAGAATGAAGAGGACAACAGCCTATTTAGGAATTATGTGCTTACTATAACTTGGTATGTGTGTTGTCCTTCATTGTCCTCACCTTCCCTCTGCTTTGTATTTCTAAAATGATAGCTGACTCTATGGGAACCTTGGGGTTCCTATGGTTTTAGTCATAATTCTTTCTTGTCTGTCCTGTCTTTATAAATAAGTAGACATAGGCAGCAAACTTGATCTGGGGAGTTAGAGGTTATGTGTTGCATTATGGGAAGAGGGAGGAACTATAGATAACCTGAAATCTGAAAAATGTGGCCAAGTTGGATCCTTACCCATCAGTGAGGAAGAAAGAAAAAGGACAACACGTACACCAAGTTATGGTAAGTACATAACTCTTAATGTATTTTGTTGACTGACTGGGGAAGGTAGTCCTGTATTTCTAAAACACATCTGCTGCCTTGCATTTTTTCATTAACAGAGATGTTCTTAAGAGTCTCACCTTCCTCTGTGTATCCTCCATATGTAAAAAAAAAAAAAGCAGTAAGTTTGTCGCAAAGCCATAGCTGACCTGCCTTCAAATTGCTTTTAGTATTCTCGTTAGCAGGCCTTGCTATCTGGTAACATATTGTAGAAACTAACACTAGCTGACATTCTGTGGATTGCATCTGTATTGAAGTGTTTCACTAACCTGGTTACTGTGGCTGATGTTCTTCGTGTTTCACTGTTGCAGTCATTTCATTAGGGTAATCTTGCTGGCAGTTTACTCTCAGTTGACCTGATTAACAAAGTCTTGGGTCCTGCGTTGGTTGCTGTCCCTCCTTCCATGATGTCAGGTCGTCAGGGGTATAAAACATGCAGCCAATGCCATTACATCAGTCTTTCTTGCCACACGGTACCCGAAGCAGAAGCAGTTCGCAAGTGCTGGTCGGCTGACTCTTGAAATTTTCATTTTTGAGTTTCAGAACCAAAGTCTTCAACTAAAAGCCAAGTACCCTGTTTGGGGAAACTTTTTCTTGCTCTTTACCTATGTCAGTAAAAGTTAACAATTGTATTACCTGTGGGAAGCAAATACCTCATAAGTATTTTCATTTGTACTGTATTCCTTGCCTAGGCCCTGACCACAATGTGCCTTGCTGTCGGTTTTGTGCTAAATTTAATCAACGCACTATTACACATCAGTATATTTTTGCTTCTAAATATTTTGGTTTGAGATTTAACTATCCAGAAATGTCGTCTGTTAGCAATCCGACTACAGGAATACCTAAAAAATGTAAAGAAAAAGACAGAGACAGACCGTCGCGGTGCAAAACCGATGACAAAGCTTCTCCTAAGCCAGTCACCGGTACTCAGTGAAGTGCTTTCGCAGCCCCTGATACCCGCTACTTTTGATTCGCAGGCCTCTACTAAGACCCATTCAGAGTCTGGTATGCCGCGAGATACTTTAAGTATCGAACCCGCGGATGTCTCTACCTTAGATGGGTCTGGAGCCACTGAGCAGGCACTGGCTTCTGAGGGTGTTTTCAGGCCTAAAGATTTGTATATTAAACTGACACCATCTTCAAATATAAGGCCAAAAACTACTTCTATGTCTAAAAAAACTATGCTTGGGCCATGTGTACAGGCCCCAGTGCTTAAAAAACAAATTATCAAAATGGCTGAGAATTTAATTACCTTGATCAGGGGTACCCATCCCCCACCTGCTAAGAGGCCTAGGCAAGGCACTGACTGTGAATCTTCAGATCAGGTTTCTGTTTCTTCTGATCAGGAATTATCTATTCCCACTTATGAGGACTGTGATGCAGAAGATTCCATCCTTTCTGCTTCTTCTCCTGAGGATTTTTCTTTTGGAAAAACTTTGCATACCTTAAGGGAACACTTTCATTGGGAGAGTCACGATTTCTCAGAATCTAAAAAGAGACTTACGGATTTCCTTCTTCCTCAGCATAGGCCTTTGGCTATACCTCCTGTTCTAGACATTGTTGTTGATGTTTTCTCAGAGTCCAGTATTACTCCTGATTCCCTACCTCCGGCTCCTAGTAAGCCAGACAGATATTACAGTATTCCTGACTCCCACAAATTCCTTTTTAAAAACCCTACTGCTGACCCTGAAACCATTTCTCAGGGTCCCAAGGGCGTTAAGGCTTCTACTGCTAAAAATCCTACCCCTTCTGATAGAGATTCCAGGGAGCTGGATAGATGGGATAAGAAGGTTTACACGTCTGCAACCTTGGCAATCAGGGCTTTTAACTGTCAATTTCATATGCTTAAATTTCAACAGCATGTCATTGGTTTACTTAAACAGAAAATTATGTTGATTTCTGACTGTGTGGAAAATAGAGTTGCAGGATGTATTGCATTCAGCTGAACAAGTTGGAAAACATACTGTGCAATGTGGTTTTGATTCCTTGGAGGTCTTTTGCAGGGCTGCTGTAACTGGATCTGTGATAAGAAGGCATGCTTGGCTCAAGGAGCAAAATCTGCCTGACCATGTTAAAGCAAAATTGTTGGATGCTCCTTTACAACAGGACAGTTTATTTGGTAATAAGGCTAAAGAAGTTTTGAAAACGATGGAAGATAAAGCTAAATCTATGCAAACTGTAAACTATTTCCTACAAGTGCAGCCACCCAGGTTCAGTTGGCACTGGCCTACTAAGAACTGGTCCTTTCCAGTACCCACTAGAGCCGCTCAGGTCAAACCCAGACATTCCAAAGGCTCCAGGTTTCAGTCGTAAGGATCTTGTAGAACAAAGCAATGGGGTGCCTCCACCTCCAAATCTGGAAGTAACAAGGCACCTTCCTACGGTAAACAGTCTCAATGACTTTCCACTGCAATCACCAAGTGCTTATCTTTTGGCCGCTGGCACTTCATGCACGAAAATGGCAACTGATTACCCAGGACAAATGGGTTTTAAATATAATATCCCAGGGATACAGATTTCATTTCTACATGTTGCCAATCCCTCACGGATGGCCAGATCTGCCTCCACATCAGTGGGCAGAGGCCCAGAAACAAGTTATGTCCCTCATGACTATGGGGGCTATTCAACCAGTACCAGAAAAGGAAAAATGGGCAAGCTTTTTATTCAAGACTTTTCCTGGTACCCAGAAAAGACAAATCATGGCGTCCAATTCTGGACTTATCCATTTTAAATACATTTCTGGACATTCCAGAATTCAAGATGCTGACTCTCCAACAGTTACTACCTATGCTAGGCAAAGATGCCTGGTTGGTAACTCTAGACTTAAAAGAGGCTTACCTGCATATCCCAGTCAGGGAATCTTGCAGAAGATACCTCCATTTCAAAGCAGGCTATTTGCATTACCAGTTCTCTGCACTGCCCTTTGGCTTATCTACTGCACCCAGGGTCTTTACAAAGTGCTTGGCACCAGTAATTGCATTTTGCAGGCAAAGAAATATTAAAATTTATCCATACCTGGACGATTGTCTAATTCAGGCAGAAAACAAGGACACTCTTCTAAAACATCTGGTGTTTGTAAAAAGGCTTCTAACTTGTCTAGGGTACATCATAAACGAAAAGAAATCACAACTGGTACCCTCTCAAATAATTACATTCCTGGGTGCAAGCTTGAATACAACTGCCCAGATGACTTGCCTTACGCCAGAAAAACAGATTCAATTGATGACTTACAGGTGGCCACAAAAACCCAGTTATCTGCAAGACAGATTCTGTAGGCCTTGGGGTTCATGGCCTCCTGCATTCTTCTAATTCCATATGCAAGACTGCATATGAGGAAACTTCAATCCTACCTAAAAAGCTTATGGAGTCAACATTGTCACAGCCTGGAAACAATGATTCCTATCATTCCTTGCCTGCAGCTAGAGTTCCTATGGTGGGCAGAGGCCTGCCACCAAAACAAGGGATTGTCATTCATTATACCCCCTGCCGCCCAAACCCTGACTACAGACGCATCAGACTATGCTTGGGAGCGCATTTGGCAGGGAGATTCATTCAGGGCCAATGGAGTCCAAATCAGATGCACCTACATATCAATCCGAAAGAGATGCTAGCTGTACTTAATGCTCTGACAGCCTTCAAAGACTATCTTCATCCAGGACAACTACTGATAAAGACAGACAACACCACAGTCATGTGGTACATAAACAAGCAGGGGGGTACCCATTCCTACCCCCTTTGCAGACTAGCCATGGCATTGTGGAACATGGTCTTGACTTATCAAATACATCTACAAGCTCAATTCCTGCCAGGAAAGCAAAATACTCTGGCAGACGAACTAAGTGGAAATCTGATGGACCCACACAAATGGAAACTGGATCCACAAATCTTCAGCATGTTGACACGCAAATGGGGGAGCCCAGACATGGATCTTTTTGCCTCACCCCAAAACTATCAGTTGGACAAATTCTGCACAAGAATTCATCACAAAAAGCTTGGAAAGTGGATGCTCTATCTTTCAGCTGGAAAAACCTATCACTCTATGCCTTTCCCCATCTCCCTCTGCTCTCCAAGATCTTACTAAAAGTCAGACAGGAAAAACCAAAAATGATTCTGATTGCTCCAGACTGGTCTTGCCGACACTGGTACCCACTCCTACGCAATATGTCGCACCTTCCTCTGTGGTACCTGCCTCAGACACCTTACCTACTGTCTCAGCAGAACTATCAAATTCTGCACACACTGCTTCAAACTCTGAATCTTGCAGCATGGATAATCAACTAATTTCACCAGTTACATTTCTCAGCAAACCTCTGATGGATGTCATTTTGGAGGCTAGAAGGCCTAGTACTAGAAAATCTTATGCTGACAAATGGAAAAGATTTTGTGCCTGGAACCATGCACAGGGAATAAGCACAGCAATGCCCAATATTCCTCAGATTCTGCAATACTTAACTGAGATGCTTCACAAGGGCCTATCTTTTTCTTCCATAAAAATCCATGCCTCTGCCATTTCAGCTCATTACAACACAAAGCCTTCCCTCTTTTCTCATCCCCTGCTAAAGCAGTACCTTAGAGGGGCCAAAAATTTACGACCTCCCAGGAGAGCACCAACTCCTGCATGGGACCTCAGTTTTGTTTTGGAAAAACTCATTCTACCTCCTTTTGAGCCAGCTGCTACTGCAGACCTAAAATTTCTCTCTTGGAAAACAGCTTTTCTTTTAGCAGTCACTTCAGCTAGAAGGATTTCAGAACTACAGGCTCTTATGGCAGTGGAGCCTTTCATTATTTTTTACCCAGTTAGGGTGGCTCTCAGGACCAATTCATCCTTTATGCCTAAAGTGATGTCTAGTATGGCCCTTAATCAGACCATTCATCTGTCAACTTTCTTCCCAAATCCACAGAACAAGGGTGAGCGGATTCTGCATTCTTTGGATGTGCACAGACAACTAAGATTCTACTTAAACAGGACAAAATCTCTAAGAAAATCTGAACAGTTACTGGTGGCCTTTGCTGCAGGGGCAGAGGGAAAGGCTATTTCAAAGCAGAGTATTTCCAAATGGATAAGCCATTGCATTCGATTCTGCTATATGCACCGTGGTAAACCTGTCCCCAAGGGGATCAGATCTCTTTCCACCAGGGCTGCATCTACCTCTGCAGCCTTTCTCAGAGGGGTTCCTACCAGAGACATTCTAGAAGCTGCTACCTGGAGCTCAATTCATATGTTCACCAAACATTACCATTTACCTCTCTTCTCTAAATCTAGAGCAGGCTTTGCCACTGCTGTCCTGCAGGGCTTTATAGCTGCTCCTAATGCTGTATAAATCCATCCTCCTAACCATAGCTTTGGGATTCTACCCAAATGTAATGACTGCAACAGTGAAACACGAAGAACGTAGTACAGTTGTGTACACTTACCATAAATGTAGATGTATTCACTGTTGCAGTCCTGGTTACTCTCCCTCCAGCCCCCTGATGTTCATCGTGCATACAGCTGCAGTAATAACATATGGGTTCTCTGCCATCAGGCGGTCCCTCGGTCGGCCGAATTCCAAAGTCTAGGTCCAGCGTCGGTTGTTGTCGCTTCCTTTCCTGACGTCAGCGAGGCAGGAGTATATAAGACACAGCCGACGCCATTTTCTTCAGTCTTTTTTGCCGCACGGTGCCCGAAGCAGAAGCAGTTCGCAAGTGCCGGTCGGCCAGCTCCTGAATTTACGAAAAATTTGGAAACCGAAGTCTTCATTAAAGCTAAGTACCCCGTTGGGGAAACTTTTCTTGCCTCAGACCGATGTCAGAAAAAGTTAACAATTGTATTTCTTGTGGGAAGCAAATACCGCATAAGGATTTCCATTCCCTTTGCATACCTTGTTTAGGCCCAGACCACGACGTCTCGGGCTGCCGCTTTTGTACTACTTTCAATAAACGCACTATCAAGCATCGGGCGGAGTTCGCCCAACATTTATTTGGTACAGCATTTGATTATAAAATGTCGTCGGAGACTCCGACTACAGTTTTGTCCAAAAAACGCAAGGACAAGGACCGACACGCGAGGTCCGCGGTCTCCACCGACACCACGCCAAAACCGGCTACACGTGTTCCAGTTCTCAGCGAGACGCCTATGCAGTCCCTGACTACCAACGACACTTCTTTGGCGGGGTCTTCTGTACCCGAGACCGCAGGTACCTCGGCCCATACCCAGACTACAACCACCGAAGCCACTGTGAGCGTTGTCTCCTAATGTGGACAGGTCCACTTCCACCCATGGTGTCTTTAGACCCTCACCTTCATTTTCCATTAAGGCCTTTACTAAATCCAAATCAGCCAGGCATCACCAGAGGCCTGTTGCACAGGGCCCATCCACAGGCCCCATGCCTAAAAAACAGATGCTTAAAATGGCTGAGGATTTAATTACTCTTATCAGGGGTTCCCAACCCCCTCCTAACAAGAGGCCCAGAGTGGAGGAAGATTCTCCCTCTTCTGATCAGGGCTCCATTATTTCAGAACACTCTGATGTAGAGGAATACTCTTACTCCCCTTTTGAAGATTCTGATGTGGAGCAATCCATTCCTTCTATCTCCCCCTGAGGATTATTCTTTTGGGGAAACCTTGCACACTTTGAGGGAACACTTCCATTGGGAAGGCCAAGACTTTTCTGATTCCAAGAAAAGACTGAGGGAATTTCTTTTGTTGCCTCAACACAGACCTCTGGCGATACCTCCTGTCTTGGATGTACTCGATGATGTTTATTTGGAGGCTTGCCTTAACCCGGATTCTCTGCCTCCTGCCCCAGTCAAGCCTGATAGGTACTACAGAGTTCCTAACTCTCACCAATTTCTTTTCAAAAGCCATAATGCTGACCTTGAAACCATTTCTCAAGGTCCCAAGGGAATGAAGGCCTCTACTGCTAAGAATCCACTACCTTCCGAAAGAGTCAAGATCCTTAGAAAGGTGGGGAAAAAAGGTATATACCTCGGCCACCCTAGCCATGAGGGCATTAAATTGTCAGTTTCATATGCTTAAATATCAGCAGTTTCTGTTATCACAATTAAGAAATAAAATGTCTCAACCTGAACAACCAGATTTGAAGGAGTTGCAGGATATGATGCATAGTGCAGAACAAGTGGGTAAACACACTTTACAATGTGGTTATGATGCCCTCGAGGCCTCAAGTAGAGCTGCTGTTACTGGATCAGTCATTCGTAGGCATGCATGGCTTAGGGAACAAATCTTGCCTGATCATGTGAAAGCTAAATTACTAGATGCTCCTTTACAAAAGGATGTGCTATTTGGTACTAATGCTGAGGAGATACTACGGAAAATGGAAGAAAAAGCCAAATCTATGCAAACTGTCAAAGCTTTTCTACAGGTTCAACCACCACGTTTTAGCAGAAATTGGCCTTCTAAAAACTGGTCCTTTCCAGCCACGGACAGGCCCCAAAGAGGTAGATATAGGCGCACAAGGGGCAGAGGGCAATCACAAGGATCATATAGAGGCAGGCAATGGCAAACTCCAGCACCAAGAGATGGCGAAAACAATGCACAGCAATACAGGAAAGAAACCCAATGACTTCCTCCTTTCCATGCCAGGCAAGTCTCAGCTGGCAGCACCCTTGGGAGGAAAGCTGGCATTATTTACAAGAAATTGGCATATGGTCACAACAGACAAATGGATCCTGGACGTTATAAACAGAGGCTACAGATTTCATTTTCACACTCTTCCAAAAATGAGAGGCATGCCAAACCTGCCACACAATCAAAGGGCAGAGGCAATACTACAAATTTCAAAGCTCATAGACATGAAAGCTATTCAAGAGGTACCTACTCACGAACAAGGTCAAGGTTTTTATTCCAGGCTATTTCTGGTACCAAGGAAAGGAACCGACTGGAGACCCATTTTGGACTTGTCCATCCTAAACACATTCTTACTCGTATCAAAATTCAAGATGCTCACATTACAGCAGTTTCTTCCCATGCTGGGCAAGGAGTTTTGGCTGGTAACATTGGACCTCAAGGAGGCATACCTGCATGTCCCAATCAGACAAAGCTGCAGAAGATACCTCAGATTTCTTGCAGGTTCAATCCATTATCAATTCTCTGCATTGCCCTTTGGCTTATCTACTGCACCCAGAGTATTCACAAAATGCCTGGCGTCAGTAATTGCCTACTGCAGACTTCAAGGGATACAAATTTACCCTTATTTGGACGACTGCCTGATCCAAGCGGACAGCAAGTGCATACTTCTGGAACATCTGGCTTATGCAACATGGTTACTGAATGCTCGGGGATACACGATCAACAAAGAGAAATCAAGGCTAACACCAGCTCAGAAAATAATTTTCCTGGGTGCCAACTTGGACACAAACACCCAGATGGCCTATCTTACGCCAGAAAAGCAGAGGCAACTAACTCAGTACTTCAAAATGCTAGCAAATTGTAGCAGGCTTACTGCAAGGAAAATCCTGCAGGCTCTGGGCTTCATGGCATCTTGCATTCTTTTAATCCCATGTGCAAAGCTGCATATGAGGAAACTTCAATGGTACCTAAAAAAATCTATGGTCTCAACACAGCCACAGTTTGGAAACAATAATACCAGTAATTCCATGTTTGCAAAATGAATTTCTATGGTGGGCTCAAGCATGTCAAACAAACAAACGCAGGCCCCCCATTCTGCAAGCCTCAAGCAGATCAAGTCATCACAACAGACGCCTCAGATTACGCCTGGGGGGCGCACATGACAGACAGGTGCATTCAGGGCAAATGGTCCCAAAAGGAAAAGCACCTTCACATCAATCAAAAAGAAATGCTAGCAGTGATAAATGCAATTACAGCTTTCAAGGACCTCCTGCATCCAGGACAATTATTGATAAGAACAGACAACACCACAGTTATATGGTACATAAAGAAACAAGGAGGGACACATTCATACCCTCTGTGCAGACTAGCCATGACACTTTGGAACTTGGCTCTGGAATGGCAAATCGAACTTCAAGCACAGTACTTGCCAGGTTTGGAAAACACGCTGGCAGACAATCTAAGCAGAAATATGACAGATCCACACGAATGGAAGTTGCATCCTCAAGTGTTTACAAAGATAATCCAAGCATGGGGGAGGCCAGACATAGATCTCTTCGCCTCCCACAGGAATCATCAATTGGAAAAGTTTTGTTCAAGGACCTTTCATCCAAAGGCCTGGAGAGTGGACGCCCTTTCATTCAGTTGGACAGCATGGACAGTTTACACTTTCCCACTTCTGCCTCTTCTGCCCAAGGTGCTCTTGAAAGCAAGAGCAGACAGACCAAAGATGATACTGATTGCTCCAGACTGGCCAAGACAACACTGGTACCCACTCCTGAGGAGCCTAACACATACTCTTCCCTGGTCCCTACCTGTAATGCCTCTTCTGCTGATTCAGCACAACTACAAAACTCTTCACAGTCAGCTGAAAACACTCAATCTCGCTGCATGGAAAATTCCTTAACACCTCAACAGACCTTACTCTCCAAAGAGGTACAGGAAGTCATTTTGGAGGCCAGAAGGCCATCTACTAGAAAGGCTTACTCAGCAAAATGGAAACGGTTTTGCTCTTGGAATGAGAAAAAAGGCCAGGACCCTACAAAACTAAATTTGCCTCCGGTATTACAGTATCTAGCTGAGCTGCTGAACAGTGGACTCTCATTTTCCTCCATAAAAATCCATGCCTCAGCCATTTCTGCAGAATTCAACACGGATCCACCCTTATTCTCTCACCCACTCTTAAGACAGTTCCTCAGAGGGGCTAAGAATATAAGACCACCAAGGAAACAACCAGTGCCAGCCTGGGATCTTAATTATATTCTAGAAAAATGAACATTGCCTCCCTTTGAACCAGCTGCCTCAACAGATTTGCAATATTTGTCCTGGAAAACAGCCTTCCTTCTGGCCATTACCTTAGCTCGTAGGGTTTCGGAACTGCAAGCCCTCATGGCTGTGCAGCCCTTTCTAATTTTCCATCCAACATAAATGAGAATGCTTGAGTAAAGGTACTACTTGATCATTTTTGTGAAAAGACATTGAGGTAGGTTTATAAAAAGGATCTGGAGGGGTGCAGCAAAAGTAGAAGACATTGAAGGTAAACAAGTTTACCATTTGTAAAAATGTTTTAACTGAATGAACAGCAGCATCTGCCGAGACTGGGAAACACGTTTTCATAATAATAGCTTGCAGTGAGATCTGGGCAGTCTGTGGTTGCATGAAAAAATATGAACGGCAAGGAAAAACAGTGCAGGGTGTTGCATCCATTCGAATAAAAAGAAAGGTGTTAAAGGATTCTTTATTCAAGGAGACGACAAGTGTTTGGTGCTGTACTTGGTTTTTGGTTGGAGTTCTGTACTTGCCCTTGGTTTGAGCTGAACAGCTAAGAACTTGGCTACGTATCGGAACCACTAACAGGTTGGACAGTTTTTTTCTTGGTCCTTGGTTTGAGCTGAACAGCTACCAAGGTTAATCAACGAACTTTTGGGCCGTTAGAACTTGGGTGTGTATCGGAGCTACTGACAGGTTGAACACCTTTGCATTGTTTTGTCGAGACCTGCCTTTTGGATCAGCACTTTTGACTCCTGGCTTGTTGGTTACTGGATGGTGTCTAGATGTGTTGCATGTGTTCTGTTTCGAGGGTTATCTTTACGACTGTGCTATTAAACAACAGGTTGAAGGTCAACATTTTGTGGTGATAAACTGGACTTTACATACTATTTGGGACATACGATTTGGGACATTTTTTTTTTTCTCGTTTTTTCTCTTTTTACATTTTTTTTGGTGGTATCTTATTTGGTGGAATATATACAGCGCCATTTTTCAAGATAGGCGACAGGCAAGTGGTACAGAATGTGTGCTTTTATTTAACAACAGCATACGTTTGCATACGTTTGCAACTTCTTCTGCCTTATGTCTGACCTGCGTATAACTAGCGTGGCCTTACACGCACAGACTGGGCTGGGATCTCGCAGTTAATGGGTTTCCCCTCACTACACCTGGTTTTACCCTACTAACTTATTTGCATTATCTATAGCTTCTACTATGGATGTGTACTTTACATAGCTTGCAGTAGCCTTTAACTTAATTTATCTTCTGCAGGTGCTATGCTCAGCTCTATGTTACTATTGTAAATGCTTGGTCTTGCCTGACTGTTGATGTGATTTATTGTGTTTACTACTAAGCTCAGTACTTGGATAATCCTGTAGATTTTGCATTGTATTAGAATACTGTATATTATACTCTTTTTAACTTTATCTAATATTTTTCTTCCACTTTTTCCATTGTACTAGCTACCCCTTGATTCACCTTGTGTTGTTGACTGGATTGAACCTCTCCTCTAACTATACTAGGGTGCTCTTTGCCTGCTACCCTTGGAAAGTTCAGGACATTGCCTTCTGATATCCCACTACCTCAAGCTACCACAAAAGTATGTCTACTTATACTAACGTGTAATATATTATAACCAAGTTACCCTGCTAGATTCTATTGTTTGCCCCAGCTAAGCTTGCCAGCAGCAGCCCTCTCCCCTTACTGCTTATTACCTTCCTCTCACTCCCTTTGAACTGCCACCTAGCCTGCACCTTCTCACACTTTGGTCTGGTTCTTCTTTGAGAACCCCTGTGTTTGCTCACTGCACCTCCGCTCCTGCCCACTAGATGTCACCCTATCACCTTCTACACTCATTGTACTTGAATTTTATTTTTGCCTAATTCTCCTATTGTACCTTACCTACTTCTATCCCTTTCCTCCTCTTGAGGTTCTCTCTTATCCTCTCCCCCTCAGACCACCTTCTCTTACCTTGACTCACCTGGCTTTCTCTGATACTTTACCTTATAGTTCCTTCTATAGCCTTACCTCCTGTTGCACCTGCATATTATCTTTCTTTTTCATTATATACACATATTCCTCCTGACTACCCCTAATCTTTTACCTTCTCCCTATAACCACTTCTAACTTACTTACTTATAAAAATGAGTCTCAACCTAGCCACACTGCTTATACTCTCAATTCTACTTATAACTACTCTCTACTCAACCTACCTCATTACCTTGATAGAGTACCCACTCCATTTTCAGTCTAAACATTCACAAACACATACATCTTCCTTTTACACTTCTCTCACTACTTTCTCTAATGTCAATTCCACCCCTAGTTACTACCTACCCAAATACCATAGGTACTCGCACCTCACCTATACCCTATCCTCAGATAAAAAAATAAGACCTCTAACCCTCCTTAGAATCAAACTCACATCTAAGCCTACCTTACAAGATGGTGACATTCACCCCAACCCAGGCCCCATATATCCTTCCTCTCAAGCATCTAAACCTTTCACCAAAAATACCCTCCTCATAGGACATCTAAACATACGAAGCATAAACAACAAAGTACCCTACCTACACACCCTCCTAGATACTCACTGTTTTGACATTCTCTGTCTCTCTGAAACCTGGCTAAAACCAGCCACTAAAGATACTGAAATTATACCACAAGGTTATAATATACTTAGGCTTGACCGTACTAAACGGAAAGGTGGTGGAGTAGCAATACTGTTTAAAAATCATCTTAACATCTCTACCCTTTCAGCCTGTCCAACCCAAGATAGTAAGGTAGAAGCCATCATCACTAAACTTCAACTTAATGCTAAGAAAGCCCTTTACCTCATCTGCATATATAT
Organism: Protopterus annectens; assembly: GCF_019279795.1. Taxonomy (NCBI): domain Eukaryota; kingdom Metazoa; phylum Chordata; order Ceratodontiformes; family Protopteridae; genus Protopterus; species Protopterus annectens. The sequence continues at coordinate 1,213,407,484 of NC_056729.1, forward strand.
ACCTCCTGGAAACACTATACCAATTGTAGAAGACTTTCTCAGTTGGGTTTCCCTTAACTACCCCCAAGAAACAATAATTCGTGGTGACTTAAATATCGACTGGAATACTATCAATACTGACAATCCCACCTCTCACATTAACCTAAACGGTTTATCCAAACCATTACCTCTACAACTAGGCTTAATATGTCAAGTATGAAACAAACTATTTTAGATTGGATTCTCATAAACAATGTTAACATCACCTACAAAGTCGGGACTATGCCTGATGACCTCAGTGATCATTGCTTAACTTACATTACAAGGGAGAAGACTGACTATCTCCATCTCCTAATATAAGAAAAATACGGTCCACTAAACACTTTAAAATCGACCTATTTCAAAATGAACTTAAAGCTTGCAACTGGAACCCCTTACCAACTCTTCCACTTCATGAAGCAGTATCATTCTTTAATTCTACTTTCCTTTCTATTTTGGATATACATGCTCCTGAGCGCATTATTAGAATGAAATCTAAAACAGCCCTTGGCTCTCAAATGAAACTAAAAAACTAATCCTCTCCAAAAATAAGGTTTGGAACAAATGGAGATCCCATAGAATTAACTCTGACCTTCTTCACTTTCGCCAACTTAGAAATCTTACCAAAAAAGCTATACTCACCGACAAAAGAAAGTTCTACTTTGAACTACAAGAAACCAACTTAAATAAACCCAAACAGTTCTGGTCCTCAATCAATAGACTCCTTTCACCTGGAACAGCTAAAACTCCCTCCCCACTAAATGCTGACCCAGACACCCCTCTCCAAACTGCAAACACTTTTAATTCATTCTTTACTGAAACTATTCAAACTCTCGCTAGACAATTAAACAATAATAACTTCTTTCCTCCTAATAATCTAGTAAACTCTTCCTACAACTTCTCTACAACCTATCCCTACCTCTTTCATCTATAAACTTATTCACAAACTGCAACCTTGTACTCCCTCTGCTGACAAACTCCCTTCCCTTTTTCTGCAAAAGGCAGCCAAAGAAATTGCTTACCCAATTACTATACTCATAAACAGGACCATCCAAGAAGGTACCATCCCTGATATTTGGAAAATCTCTCATATTATCCCACTACACAAAGGCGGTAACTCTATTGACTACTCCAACTTTAGACCTATTGCTCTTCTTTCTCCTTTAGCAAAATTATGGAGAAATGTATTCATCAGCAACTTCTACAGTACCTCTCTCTTCACAATATTATAGCTAACTGTCAACATGGCTTTAGACCTCACCATAGCACCACCACTGCCCTCCTTTCCTTTGTAGATACCATTAACAGCAATCGCAACAATAATCTTCTCTCTTCTGCCCTATTCATTGACCTCTCCAAAGCTTTTGACATGGTCAACCACTCTTCTTTAATTAGCATTCTTGAATCACTCTCATTTGATAGCCTTGCCATCAAATGGTTTACATCATACCTCAGTAACAGACAACAAGCCATTCTTTGGGAAAACCACATCTCCTCCTTACTGCCCATTACCATTGGAGTCCCTCAGGGCTCCATTCTTGGTCCTCTCCTCTTCTCGCTCTACATTAATGATCTCCACTCTGTAATTCCTCAAGCTACCTGCATTCAATATGCTGATGACTCCACCATCATTTGCTCAGCATCCTCCTCTTCTGATCTCATCTCACTAACTCAAACTATGTTTAACACAGTAGAAACATGGTTCACTAGGCCCTACCTACTTCTCAACGCTAAAACCAAACTTCTCCTCTTTACCCCCACCACTGCACCTCCACTAAACTTCACCATCTCTTCAAACAACAACACTGTAATCTCTCCTGACTCTACAACTAAACTGCTAGGAATAACCATTGATAACAATCTCTTTGACCAACATACAAACAATACTATCAAATCAGTTAACAGAAAAATAGGGTCTTTATACCGCATTAAACCATTTCTCACCCCTTCTACAAGAGCTACTATTGCTCACTCCCATCTAATATCTACTCTCTTTTATGCCTCTCCTATCTTCACCAACCTCAAGAAAACTAACCTAAACAAACTAGCAACCTGCTACAATAACATTGCCCGCTGCCACTGGTAAACCTTTTAGAACCCATCACTGCCTTAATTTGAAACACTTAGGCTGGCTGGAACTACAAAACTATCTTATTATCTCACAACTCACTATTGCCCACAAACTACTGTACCAACCTAATAACACCCTATTCTATCACAACTTATACTCCCTTATAACAATCTCACCTCTCTTCGTTCCTCCTGTAAACTTATGACCAAACCCATAAAGGCCCATAACGTAGCTGGTGACACCCTTTTCACGAACACTGTTGGCAGGGCATGGAATTTGCTGCCCAAAGACTTAACTTTAATCTCATCCCTACCTCTCTTCAAAAAACAAATCAAACTGTACTTCTACAACCACTGGCTTTGTTCTTGTACTACTCCAGGGTAACTTCCCTCTCCCACCCTCTCTGTACCTTTAACCCTTCTGTTTGCTTAATATTTAGCATCTACCCTGCTTCTTCACCCTTGCTGTCCTACTATGCTGTCTCACCTCCTTTTGACTGTCTTCCTTCTTTTCCTCTCACTTCCTGACTCCTGTCCCATCGCTATTATTTATCTCACATTCTCCTTCTACTTCTCTTCCCCTGAGCTTTAACATATCTCTATGGCAAATGCCATATTGCATATCCTTTATGTACTAGGTAAAATTGTTTTGAAACTGATCGAACTTATGTATGATCTCTAACTGTTTGAGTTCCATAATGTATGTTGATTTTATTAACAAGTTGATGTTTATTTCTATTTTATTGTATGTTTTTATTAACAAGTCTGTTCTTTTATGTTTTGTGTGGAGCTTTTCTCCCCGGGCCTCTACTGAAAATGGACATATATCCAGCTAGACTAGCCCGGTCAACAAATGTAAAATAAATAAATAAATAAAATCAGGACAGGGTTTCCCTTCGAACCAACCCATCATTTATGCCTAAAGTGGTATCCAGGGTAGCTTTAAATCAAGCTATACACTTGCCTACTTTTTACCCCAATCTTCAAAATAAAGGGGAAAGGCTGCTTCACTCTTTAGACATCCATAGACAGCTAAGTTATTACTTGGACAGAACAAAGCCTTTTAGGAAATCACAACAACTTTTTGTGTCCTATGCTGTAGGATTTCAAGGGAAGCCAGTGACCAAACAGACAATTTCAAAATGGATAGGCCACTGCATACGGTTTTGTTACTCCTATCATGGAAAATCTGTCCCTACAGGCATCAGATCCCACTCCACCAGGGCCACAGCTACCTCTACAGCCTTCCTCAGAGGAGTCCGTACCAAAGATATTTTGGAGGCAGCCACTTGGAGTTCTGTGCATACCTTCACAAAACACTACCACCTACCTTTATATTCCAAAACTAGAGCAGGCTTTGCTACTGCTGTGTTGCAGGGCATTCTGGCTCATCCCAGTTCTACCTAGTGCCTACCACCCTGTGCGTAGCTTTGGGATTCTACCCATATGTTATTACTGCAGCTGTATGCACGATAAACATAGTACAGTTTTGTACCTACCATAAATGTAGATGTTCGAGTGCTAATACAGCTGCAGTACAGATTTCCCTCCCTCCTTCCCCTCTTGGTAAAGGCTTAGGACTTAACCCCTCTTCATACAACCTGTTTGGGTTATCCTTCTATGGTATATTTGCTTGCAACTACTGTTTTTTGATTACATTGCATTGCATGTGTATAAATATAATTTATGTATTGCCTTCCTACTGGGGGCACCTGACATCTGGGGCAAGAAAGACTGAAGAAAATGGCGTTGGCTGTATCTTATATACTCTACTTTTGGTATGCAGTTTAGTTCTGCTGCTTATGTGAAAAGAGGAGCAGTGACACCTGCTGTAGATTTACTAGGTAGCAACCTCTTGTTAACTTTCATAGCCAGTCAAGTACTTATGTTTTCCATTTTGAAATAGTCTCCTCAGTTGCTTGCCAGCATTGTCATTTGGTAAGTGTTATGAAGTTATACATTTTACTTTATTGTAAAGAATGGTTGCATAACTGTTGCTTGTTTCCTAGAGGGTAATGTCATCATGCTGAGATGCATCTTTTTGTATGAAGATTTGACTTGTCCAAGCTATGGTATTTTCAGCTATGTCCTGTGACTATGAAAGTTGAACAGAGAAGCGACAAGACAAAAATTGATTGCTCTGAGTTGCACTGTTGGTGAAACATACTGCACATGTCTTGGACTGTTCAAAAACAAATCTGTCATTATTGTTTGATGTAAAATCTACGTATACTGTGGAAGTTCAAATGATGATACTACTTTCATACTTCTGACATACAATTCAAAGAGAAAGATTACTAGAAAAATACATCATGCTTGGCAAAGTCAGAATAAAAGGAGGCCAGCAGTGCAATGGGTCTATATAGTAAATGCAGCTAAGTGTGCCCCTCCATCAGTGATCAGTCATCTAACTGAAGACTGATCCTAGTTCAATTCAGGACAGCTGTCCATGGGCTTAGCATGAATCTACATTGACTCAGTGATGCTTAATATTGGGTGTCAACAACACTTAAACATCTTTGCTTCTGGAAGAAGAATGAAGATTTATCATTTACAATGTTTCTGTGACTGATAGTGTTACATTACAGTGTAATCTTTGTGGACGGGTGCAGTGGTGCAGCAGTAGCATTGTCGCCTCACAGCAAGAAGTTCTGTGGCTCAATTCTCAACTGGGGTGCCTTCTGTGTGGAGCCTGCATATCCTCTCTGCGGTCGTGTGGGTTTCTTCCCACATTACAAAGACATGCATCTGGAGTGTTTTCCCCCAGGCCTCTGAAAATTGGCTTTGTTCCAAGTCAGACTTTCCCGGTAAACAGATGTTAAATAAATAAAATACATTTTTCCCTTGGAGCTTTGTATGACACTTAATTGTGAACACTTTCTTGTACTACAGTAGTACTACTATAGGTTCATAGGCACTTCAGTAGTACTACTATAGGTTCATAGGCACGTACTGGGTTAGTGATCCACAATGATCTTTAGATGTCTAGCCATACAAATTGAAAAGTGTTAAGTCAGGGAAGGTGCCATGAGAAGTGTTAACATTTCAGGCGAATATTCTTAACACATCTGCAGAAGCTAAGGAGCATAAGGAGGAAGTTTAAAAGAGTGACGTGGAGAAAACTTATGAACATGCATTCTTACGGTCTCTAGTTTTCTGTTCTTAAGTTTTATTTTCAGGGATATAAAGCAGATGGTCAAAAATGGTGAGTCACCACATTGTCAGTTTTATGCAGAAAAAGTTTAAGTTCCAGTCGTTGACCGAGTTCTTGAAGGAAAACAATCCCACTGAAGGTGGTTATCAGCTTTTTTGAGCCAAAGTATGAGTGAAACTTCTGTACAGTAGAGTCGATTTATCTGAGCTAATTAAGACCTAGGGTAGTTTGATTATCTGGACAGTTTGATTATCCAGTCATTCATTGAACCACATTAAAAAAAAACTTCTAAAATCTTGTTTTTTCTGCATGCAGGGAATACACTATTCAACCATTCAGTGTTTCCAGTGGGCAATAAAGAATGTACGCACACGAGCAGGCTACAAACTCAGAAAACATGAAACGAATACGTATAGTGTTTACATATTCAGATGGCTGTGTTTGGATAATTGACATTTTGGATAATCATCGTTTGTATTATCAGCTCTCTACCGTAGTTTAAAAATTCTTACTATGTTTCAGATTACATCTTTGCTATTGTGCGAGTCAACACAAGCAGCAGCATAGCCATGGCTGTGCACTACAGCAGATTTATGGAGGAATACTTAAAGGTAGCAGAGGGATAGGCACCAGAGCATATGCCATCTTTAGTAGTAAAAGAAAATATAGGCTATATATTATCTGAAGGGTTATTTCAGCTTCCGCACCCAAGGCAGTCTTCCAGAGCCACACCAACTACCTCCTCTTCCAGGAATAGGAAAAAGTCACTTTCTCCGTTGTCTTTCTCTAAGCACAGAGAGTTTGATTTAGAAGAGACAGGGTTTCTTTTGTGTGTGAACAGCAGCTTAAATGATAAGCAGCCCTGTCAACTGGCCTGAATATGTCATCTTGGAAGTGGACACCTGTTTGGAGAACCCCTTAGTTACGTTGGTGAGGGTAAAACAAATTTTATCTGCAAAACAAGGTGGTAGAAATGAAGACAGCTCTGACCTGATAACAGTATTTCCTTTGTCTAGAATGCATTTTTTCCCTACAGAATAATCCATATATTGCTTTCTCTAGCATTTCTTCACCATTCAGCTTCCTGATCACAGGTCAGATTTGTTTTGAATAAAGTTTTGTGTTTTCTTTAGGAGGTTGTCTCCCTGACTACTCCATCATCTTTCTCTCTCTACAGTTTTAAGGTTTTTGCCCAAAAAGTATCCACATAACAAGGTGTTTATAGTTCTTTCTTTTCCACCCACTGGGGGGTCATAAATGTATTGAGTGTTTGAGTTTGCATGTCTTTTATTGTGCAGCGTAATTTACAGCTGAATTCTTTCCTTCCCCTGATGCCACAAACCACTTGTGCTTATGAGAATTCGCTGCTTTATAGTTTGAGTGACTAAATACGAGTCTGTTGACAGAACTAGACATAGCTGATGAACTAATTCCATTTTTCCCAAACAATTCTAAAGGAGAAACTGCATTGTTTCATTGTTTAAGTAGTAGTAAAGAACACATTCTAGAAAGTGCTGCTGACAGAAGGTTTGAAACAGCCTTCTGTAGATTTCCAGAGAAGCAGAAATTGAGTAGTTTTTAATCAAGTGCAAAACAGATCTGGCTGGAGGGTAAAATGATCTCATTTTCTGAGGGCTCAGAATGAATAATGGAAAAGGGAAGGTCAAAGTACAAAACAAAAATCTCATCAGTATGTCTGCCCACCTTCAGGGCATTTTGGGTTAAAACAAAAATTACTACTGATTACTTAAGTGTCACAGAGACATTACCATACCCCAGAACATTGGGATAAGTATTCTTTTTTTTTTAGCCTGCCGTAGTGGTCCTTCAATAGGTTCATAGGTGTGTGCTAGGCTAATGGCCCTGGGGCCTTTACAAGCCTAGCCATAGGATTACCTTGGCATAGTGCCACCCGACCTTAGTTCCCAGTGCCTCTGTGGAGTAGAGCCACTGGTGTTCTCTCCAGGGTGAATTTTCTGTTTCCCATCCACTCATCAAGATTTCTCTTGAAGAGGGTCAGTGAGGTGCTCTGCTTGACATGTATGGGAAGTCTGTTCCATAGAATGGGCAGTCTCTGGGTTATGAACCTGTCCCTCCAGCATGTTCTGTTATTTGTGGTAATGAGATTGAGGTCTCTGGAGCGTGTGGTGTAGAGAGATTGGGATTTCTTTAGATGTAGCATTTCTAACAGAGCTGGGTCAGACATGGCTTTGTAAGTCAAGCAGAGATCGCCTCTAAGTAGGCGATGTGAGACAGAGAATAGTTGGAGTTTTTTGAGTCTGTCCATATAGGACAAGTGTTTAAGGCCTAGGATCCTCTTTGTGAGGTACTTTTGTGGCCTCTCCAGTTGTTGCAGGTGTCTAGTGAGGTACATGCCAAATAGGGCACTGTGCTCGATGATTGGCCTAATGAGGGAAGAGTAGAGGGAGACGATGACTTATTTCTGGATGCAAAACCCTTAGTAATGAAATGTACCACGTAGAAGGACTTTCTGACCACAGTGGCAATGTGGTGATCAAAAGAGAGGTTGCTGTCAACCTGTGTTCCCAGATCTCTTATAACATCTGTGTTCAGTGGGCTACCATCAGTGTGGTAATTCATAAGAACCGGGTTTTTCCCAGAGGGGATGACTACACATTTTTTGGCATTGAGCCTAAGGCTATGGCTCTGACACCAGTCATTGGTCACAGTGAGGCCACTCTGTAGGATGTCAACATCACTTGGGGAGTTAATACCTCCCAACTTGCAATCGTCTTCAGACTTTGTCAGCCAGAGTCCCTTTGTGTTGGCCTGGACTTCAGAGAAGTAGATACCAAACAGGAGAGGACCCAGGACCGAACCCCGTGGGACTCCACTCGTGACTAATCAGCAGTCTTGACTTGGAGTCAGCTACTTTCACACTGCAAGTTCTATCTGTGAGCCAGTTTGCAACCCACCTAGTGATATTGGGGTTGATGCCTAGCTTAGTGAGTTTTTCTATGATTCCTGAGTGGGAAATGATATCAAAAGTCTTGGCCAGATCAAAGTAGGCTGTATGAACCACCTTGGCTTCATCCACAGCTCTGGTGACTGACTCAAAGAGGTTGACCAAGTTGAGCAGACATGATCTACCCTTCACAAAACCAAACTGTGGGGGATCCAGAGGTTGGAGATTTCCTATATCCTTGTTTATTAGGTCCATGATTATGCATTCCATAGCCTTGCATATCAGACTCATCAGGCTAATGGGGGGATAGTTCCCAGGGTCTGTAGTCACTCCTCCTTTGTGGAGAGGGATAACTGTAGTAGTGCGCCATTTGGCAGGGACAAAGCCTGAGGTCAGGCTGTGATTGAACAGAGTACACAGGTGAGGTGCCAGTTCACTCTGTAGTTCATGTAGAACACAACCACGGATATTGTCATGTCCCATAGAAGCTGTATTCTTGGCCTTGGCCAGTGCTGTTTTAACCTGTGCAGCAGTAATACTGGGTGTCTACTGGTATTGTGATTGGTCCTTTGGGGGAGGAGAGGGGGGTAAAGATGGCACTGAATTTGTTGGCCAGTATACTGGCAATATCCGTTGGCTCTGTATAGGAAGTACCATTGTGCAGTTACTCAGAACAAATCTGGGTATTGCCGTGGAGATTCTTTACATAAATATAGAAGGCCTTGTGGTTGTCTTTACTATCTGCTGCAATTCTGTTTTCATACCTAGCTTTAGAGGATTTGATGAGGGATCTCAACTTTTTGTTGAGACAGATAAGGGAGTTTTCCCACCCTTGCGACTTTACCTTATTCCACATCAGAGTTTGTGTAATGCAGAGGACCACCAGATTTGCTTCCTTTTTTGGAGGAGAGTGTCTTGGTTCTGTTAGGTATGGCGAGATCCATGCATTTGTGTAAGTGTTCGTACAGTGCATTGGTGTATAATTCTGCAGTCATGCAACTATTCTCCATTTGCATGGGTGCCGTGAAGTTAGCCACCTCTGTTTTTAGGATCCCAAAGTTAGCTTTGGAGAAGTTTTTCATGGTGGTTACGTTTGCTGGGGGGTGGGAGGGCTGTGGATTTCCAAGGTGATTAGTTTGTGGTCAGATCTAACCAGGGAGGAGCTGACTATTGGTGTTGAGCAACGGTCGCTCATGTTAGTATTGACCAGGTCAAGGATGTTGCTACCTGTAGTGGGGGTAAGAATGAGCTGGTCCAGGGGATTGGAATTAATGAACTCCAGGAAACGTTAGGCAAGTGTATTGGTACATGAGTAGTTTACCCAGTTTATGGAGGGGTAGTTGAAGTCGCCTAGTAAGAGAGTGTTAGGTTGGACCCTAATATTCTCCAGGGTGCTTAGGAATGTGGAATTAGTCTTGGGACATGGTTGGGGACCTATAGCAGGCTATGGCCTGAATCACTGTCTTACCCAATGTTAGCTGCACCTGAAGTATCTCTGATGCGTTATGTTGGGCTACCAGTCTGGAGATGTGCGCATCCTTTATGAATATGGAGACACCACCGCATTTGGAGCTTCGGTCTAAGTTCTAGGGCTGAAAGGTGTGGCATGAGTTGTAGCCTGGTACTGCAGGAGTGCTTTCTGTTGCCTTGAACCACGTCTGTGTTACAGCACAAATGTCGATGTTCTCCATTTTAAGGAGTGCCTCGAGTGAGTGCATTTTGAGATTTAGACTTCTAGCGTTGAGCAACATGACCCTCAAATTGGATGTGTTTGTAGCTGTTACGGTGGTAATTTGGTCTTTGGAACACCGCCTAAAAAAGGCACTATAGGGGTGGCAAGAGCCTTAGCCAGTATCCGGAAGCCCAGGGGTGACAAATGCAGGCCATCTCTGGCAAAGCGTTGAGGTCTGTCAATCATGTCATCCCAGGCAGACAGATACTGGATCCCCTTAGAATGACACCAGAAACTTAGCCAACTGTTGAAATCAATCATTTTCTTCTTGTACTGTGGTATCATTCTGGGTGATGGTAGGATGCTGCTTAGGGCTAGGGTCATACCCGCCTGGGCTACATAATTCCACTGATTCCTTGTATAAGGGACAAATTTCTCTGGTGGGCAGAGGCCTGTGCCATGAACAAGGGTCTTCCCTTCATCCTCTGCCCTTCCGGCCAGATCATCACCACCGACGCCTCAGACATAGCTTGGGGCGCTCACCTAGCAGGCAGGTGTACCCAAGGCCTTTGGAATGTCCAGCAACGTCACTTGCACATCAACCAGAAAGAAATGATGGCAGTGCAAAATGCTCTGACTTCCTTCCAACCCCATCTCAGGCCAGGGGTCCTCCTTATAAAAACAGACAACACCACAGTAATGTGGTACATAAACAAGCAGGGAGGCACCCAGTCTTACCCCTCTGTGCAGGTTAGCCATGAGTCTGTGGCTTACAGCCACCTCCATGGGGCTACACCTGATTGCCCAATACTTACCAGGGATCAACAACACACTTGGCAGACCACCTAAGCAGAAACTTACTGGACCCCCACAAATGGCAGCTCCACAGAGAAATCTTTCTGCAAATCACCCAGGAGTGGGGGACCCCAGAGGTGGACCTCTTTGCCTCGCACTTCATCCACCAGCTGTACAAGTTTTGTACCAAGTAGTATCACCTCCAAGCATGGAAGGTGGATGCCTTGAACTTCCCCTGGAGCTCCCTCTTTTTGTACGCATGCCATCGTTTGCCCTTTATTCCCAAGGTTCAGATCAAAATAAGAGAGGAGAGACCCAAGGCCATCCTCATTGCTCCAGATTGGCCCTGACAGCATTGGTACCCCTTACTATGCAGTCTGACCTTACAGCCCCCAAAGCTGCTTCCCTAAGGTCAGACCTCTTGACCCAGGAGAGAGGGAAGGTACTGCTCCCAGACCTGCAGACTCTCAAACTTTCAGCATGGCTCATACACTAAAAACCAACAAGAAGTCACTGTTAAATAAACCGGTCCTGGACATCATCACAGAGGCCAGAAGGCCAGTACAAGAAAATCTTATGCAGGAAAATGGAAAAAAATCTGCTCCTGGAAACAAAAGGGGGCAGTACCTCCCAACCTTCCTTCGCTGTCATCCTGGATTACTTAGCAGAGTTGCTCAATAGTGGCCTCTACTTCTCCTCTATTAAAATCCATGCCTTGGCCATCTCTGCCCATTATGATTCAGACCCACCCCTCTTCTCTCATCCTCTGATTAACAATTCCTCAGAGGAGCTTCTAATATCAGGCCTTCCAGAAGACGACCTACTCTTCCCTGGGACCTGAATTATGTACCTCACCTCCTTTCGAACCTGGCGCTTCAGCAGAATTGAAATACCTCTCCTGGAAGACTGCCTTCCTACTAGCTATCACCTCAGCCAGAAAGGTCTCAGAACTTCAAGCTCTCCTTGCTGTCGAGCCCTTCATAATTTTCCATGCATACAGTCTCTCCCTGAGGACTAATCCCTCCTTTATGCCCAAGGTGGTGTCTGATGTGACCCTTAACCAGGCCATACACCTTCCCACCTTCTTTCCCAACCCTCAAAACAAGGGGGAAAGAATTTGACACTCACTAGACGTGCACAGACAACTCCGATACTATCTGGACCGCACTAAACCATTCAGCAAAACTGACCAGCTTCTTGTAAGCTTTGCTCCAGGGGCAGAGGGGAAGCCCATCTCAAAACAAACCATTTCCAAATGGATTTCACACTGTATCCATTTTTGCTACAGACTACATGGGAAACCCATCCCTAAGTTGATCCGTACCCACTCCACTAGGGCAACTTCCACTGCCTTACTCAGAGGAGTACCTACCAGGGACATACTGGAAGCGGCCACCTGAACCTCTGTCCATACCTTTACAAAGCATTACCACTTTTCAAAGTCTGGGGCAGGGTTTGCCTCTGCAATTCTGCAGGGCCTCCTGACCCATCCCTAGGACTCTGCTTGTCCTTCCACCCTTTACCTCAGCTTTGGGAATCCTCCCACAGGTGATGACTGCAACAGTGAAGCACAAAGAACATACAGTTATGTGCACATACCATAAATGTAGATGTTCGAGTGTATTCGCTGTTGCAGTCTTGGTTTCCCTCCCTCCATCCCCCTCTTTACATCGTCCCCTAGGGGGACACATGCTTCCCAAGTTTGCTCTTAGCCACCAGGACCACTTCTCTCTTTTCCCTTGTGCTTCTGACAGGTTAGGGCAAGAAAAACTGATGTAATGACGTTGGCTGCCTTGCTTTATAGTACAGACGACCTGATGTCAGACTACAGGTGACAGCAACTGGCGCACAGAAACTTTGACTCTGGTGTTTGGGCCGGCCGAGGGCTACCACAGCAGGGATAACCCGCAGGTGATGACTGCAACAGTGAATACACTCGAACATCTACATTTATGGTAAGTGTACACAAAGGTACTTTACTCCTCTTTTAATAGAAGCAGCATTCCTAATCCAGCCAGGATCCTTAAAGTGGAAATGGTGTATATAGACTAAAGTATAAAACTAGTGGCCCAAAATTGTCTCTCTCTACAATTTTCCAGGTTTGTTAATATTTAACATTTTCAGATGCCTTCTCAACATTGCATGTAACTGACATTGTTTTTTAATCTTCCCATATTGTGCTATATGAAATTCCCTTGAGTAATAAAAGAAATCCTGATTTTTTTTCTTTTATTCCATATACTCCCTCTACTGTTAACACAATATACCAACTTGTTCTTTTTTGCATTATGCTTATCAACATATGATAATCACAGTTGCTTATTGTTAAAGGCCACCAGTTATCCATTACAGATCCTTTTTTCTGCCACACTGACTTTAGTATCTGTCACTGTTTTTCAGCATGCACCATTAAGCACCAGTTATTTAAAACCTTCAAAAATGTATGTTTTGGGGTAACAGCTTTAAAATAATAACCAACACCATCTATTTATATAATTATAGTTCCCAATAAGTATTAAAAGTATGTAAAATATAATCCAGTTCTGGTAACATGATAGGATCATTTATTTATTTTGCTGCTCTGCAGTAAAAGTATTTACAAGCCAGGAAATATTTTCCACTGTTTTGACTTTTCCCAAATACCATTGATGACTGATTGTGCATAGTTCAGTAATTCAGAAGCAGAAAGACAAACAGTACCATTATTGTCCTTTATATTAATTATTTTTCTATTATCAAGATATTGAGTTCTCTAAAAAATGGGGAAACTTGTTAATTTTTTTTCCAGATTGCAAATGTTTGACATTACACCATGATTTTAATTATTTCGTATCTAGCTTTGTAAATCTGCTTCTAGTATGCAAACAGCATCATTATTATCTAAATGACTGATGAATGCAGAAATTAATAGCTTGCACTATACAAAATGTAAATGTTTTTTCCTTGAATAACATAATCTGACTTGTACTTCTCTCTAAAAGCAATTCACAAATCTTGACATTTGGTATAAATTGCTGCATGGAACAGTGCTCTATCTGTAACGAGTTAACAATGTGTATAAATTCCTGATCATTCAGCCATGCTGCACTCGCCCCTTACCAATAAGTATTCTAGCTACTGTATCCCCTACCATAGGTCAAATGGCAAAATGAGTGGTGTAAACTACAAGACATCTTTCTTTATCCATGGCTTTAATGCCTTTGGAAAATAAGAAATAATTTATTTCAGTTTTATAGTTCCCTCTTTTATATGCATATCTTTGATTTGGTATTAAGTACACCTCTCCTTTTTTCATAATGTCTCTTACAAATTTGTGACTTGGAATATTCTTTCCTAGACAGAGTGTTTACAGGTTTTGACAAAAGTTTGTTTCTTTGTTGCTTGCATTTGTTTACCAGGATAGTCCCAACTGGGCAGAAAGCTACCCCTTTTCAGTGGAGGCCCGGGGAGAAAAGCTCTGAAAAAATTAAATTATTACATAAAGAATATAGTAAACAGAGTTATACAAGGAAAGGCTTCCAGTATTCTGCCTCCATTCCCCCCAAAAGTGAGTATATAACATTCCTTCTCGCAGCAAGTTCTTTACAGATGTAGAAAGCAAGCTTCAGTTATTTAACTTTTTTCTACCAAATACCGAATGGACACAGGCTTAATAATGTAACACAAAGTTTTAATAAAGAATCCATAGTATGGACAAATTTGGCAAGTGGTGGCAGTTACACCTGTTGATTCTCTGCACCTCTGCTACTGTATTGTAGTGTAGTGTAGTGTAGAGGATTAAGTCTGTGGGTTGTTAGTGCTCTGTATGTTTTGCAGTCAGGTGTTCAATTTTGTCAGTCTTTGTTACCTGGTTAAGAAAGAAAAAACTTGCATGGTTAAGTAACCAGTTTCTTTTTAGAAGTGGTGAGCGATATAGTGCCAATTTAGAAATGTAAAGATAAGCTTTTGAAGCTGGCTGTTGCTGATGTGTGGTGTGGGGTGTATTAACAGTGCATTTGAGTTTCTTGTTGTGGTCTGCTAGTATGGTCTGCTAGTACACGTTTTGTTGTAAGAAGAAATGCTTATCTTTACCCCTGCACATTTTCCATTCTTCCTCTTGGATAGGTGCTAGTAGACATAGCTGTTCACCCCATCTCTCACTGCTCTGCTTAGTCAACAAAATTCTAGTTTTCAATCAGTTTTTGTTCCAAAGCCACATTTTACATGTCTTAGGTTCATAGGTTGGTACAAGGCTATCAGCCCTAGGGCCTGTACAAGCCTAGCCATAACAATTCCCTGGCTATTGCTTTTCACAATATTTACTTCCCTGAACCCCTGTCTAGCAGGGTGACTGACGTGATCCCTGTGGTAAATTTCCTATCTCCCATCCAGTCGTCAAGGTTCCTTTTGAAGAGGGCCAAGGAGACACTCTGCTTGACATGTATGGGCAGTCTATTCCAGAGTATGGGAAGTCTGTGGGTCAGGAACCTATCCCTCCAGCATTTTTTGTTCATTGTGATGACAAGGTTTAGGTCTCTGGAGTGTGTGGCTCTGATGGTTTGGGATTTCTTTAAATGTAGCATGTCCAACAGCTCTGGGTTTGACATGGTCTTGTATGTTGAGCAGAGATCACCTATGAGTAGACGATATGTGACAGAATATAGCTGGAGTTTTTTTAGTCGCCCAGCATAGGGCATCTGCTTTAGGCCTACGATCCTTTTAGTGAAGTGCTTCTCCGGCCTCTCCAGTTGTTGCAGATGTCTTGTGAGGTACAGACCAAATGGGGCGTTGTACTCTATGATGGGTCGAATGATGGATGAGTACAGTGGGAAAATGACCTCCTTTTTTCAGGATGAAAAACCCTTAGTGATGAGGTGTGCCACATAGAAGGATTTCCTGACTGTTGTGGCGATGTGGTTATCGAAGGTGAGACCACTGTCCATCTGTGTTTCTAAGTCTCTTATCACACTTTTGGTGTTTAATGTACTGTCACCTATGTGGTAATTCATGGGTACATGTTTTTTCCCCAAAGGGGATAACTATACACTTCTTGGCATTGAGCTTGAGCCCATGGCTCTGGCACCAAGCATCTGTTTCTGAAAGGCCCTTTTGTAGAATACCCACATCATTTGGGGATTCAATAATGGCTCCCAGTTTGCAGTCATCTGTGAACTTTGTTAGCCAGAGTCCCTTAGTGTTGGCCTGTACTTCAGAAAAGTGGATGCCAAACAAGAGTAGTCCCAGGACTGAACCCTGAGGTACTCCACTTTTCACTTGTCTGGATCTGGATTTAGAGTTGGCTACTTTTACAGTGTGGGTTCTGTCAGTAAGCCAGTTGGCAACCCATAGAGTGACGTAAGGATTTATGCCCAGCTTAGTAAGTTTATCTGTGATTCCAGAGTGGGGGATGGTGTCGAACGCCTTGGCGAGGTCCAGATAGGCTGTGTGGACCGCCTTACTGTCTCTTCAGATGTCTGTTAGAATTGATGCTTTGTAGTCTCCCATTTATTCACAAATTTCACAATGTTGCTGATCATCTTTCCATTTCTCAGTACCAATCTCTGAAGTCCATAGTACTCCTGGCTCTTTAAGGCATGTGCTTTTTTCCGTCATTCAAGAATATTCCTTTGGAACAATGGAAAAGAATTTGATGGGCAAAGTGTATGTGAGGGCTTTGTTATTGTCAGGAGAATGAGAAGCAGAATCCCTTCTGCTTGCTAGTTTCTTTCTTTCTTAGCCAGCTCTGCATCCAAAAATGTCTTCACCCCCAGGAAAAAATATGCTGAAGACAGCTGGATGCAGCAGTTTGAATTTCACATCGAGTCAACATTCCAAGACTATTGGGAATAAACTTGCTTCTCTTCTGCCTGGTGTACAGTGTGTAGTCATTTTACACAAACTCTCTGCTGTCCCCAGTTTTTAATGTTTTTCTGTGCTGTCAGTTTTCTCAGGAACAACTCTTTCTCGTTTGTATGATTACATCTTTACTAATACAAGTCTTTGTTACGGACCATTCACACATTGTGCCCTCTCAATTAATGCATCCTGCTGTAGAATACTATTCGAGTTGCTTATTTGTAGCTTTCATAAAATGAATACAGTCTTTCCCTTCCAGTTTCTGTGGTACAGCGAAAAATCTTACCATCTGATGTTGTCCATGTCATCATTCATCACCATAGGGTTTTGGATCTGACATCTGACATGCAAACATAAACAGATGGCTCCAAGGCTCTAGCTCCTCCTTCTACCATAATGCCTTGCTGCCCTCTAAACCCCCTCCCCAAGATCTCATTTGACATGCTTTATGTGCAGACACGTGTTCTTCGGGCTTTGGCTAGATAAGTGACTTTTTCCTTTTCTTGTACCTTAAGTCAGGTAGTTTTCTTTAGTGTAGTTTTTTTTCTAGTGAAGTTTGGAAGAGTTAGTCTTCCTTTAGTTTTAATTCCTCTCCTCCCTTAGCTTAGTTAAGGTTGTTTGTGTGTGTGGGTTTTGGCTCTTTCCTTCTTAGCCATTAGGGCTGTAGTGTTTTAGCACTTACTGCTTGAATGTTTCAGTGTTGTAGTTTAGCATTGTCTGATAAGCCTGCTGGCTTTAAAAAGTGCTCTTCGTGTGGTCAGAAAATGCCTTATTCTGACACTCACAAGGAGTGTGTGCATTGCTTGGGTGCCCTGCACCTGGAGGTTGAATGCGACTTTTGTGCCGCATTTAACCACAGGGCTTTGGCGGAGCTCCACTACAAGCTCCTGCTAAAGGGTCAGGCTCAGGGGATGACCTTTCATTTCCCCCTTGAAGGCTTCCTCTTCCAATCAGAAGAGGAAGACCTCATTTCTCCGGTCAGCTCCCTCCAAGAAACTGCTGCTGTCTGATCCTAAGCCTTAGGATCTGATTCCAGCCTGGTCTGTCTCAGATCCAAGCTCTTCGGACCCGAGAACCGCGGAGCAGTCTGTAGGATCCAGGTGCTCTTCGGATCAGAGACCCTCTGATCCGACCCATTCATCAAATCCGACCACTGAATTGACTAGTCCTTCATACCTGACAGGGCCATCTGATCGGATTTGTACTTTTGGAGGATGCTGCTGTCCCTTTGACCTCTAAACAGAGGTCCCAGTCAGCCCAGAGACATTGGTTCCTTTCCTCAGAACCTGGCAGTAGGTCAGGGAGGTCTCCCTCCAAGTCCACTCACTCCTCTTCCTCCTCCAGATCTTCTAGGAGTCTTTTGCCCTCAGACATGGACAGGATGATGAGAAGCTTCCCCAAGGCCCAAGTAGAGTTGGGGCTCCTCTTCTTGCTTCTCCTGCCCATCTGGCCAGGGGAGCCTCACCCCTCCCAGTTTCTCTTTCTCCTCATCCAACCCCGCTGGCCTTGGATTCTAGGTACCAGGATTTGTGTGGTCATATTCCGGCGAGGCTGAGTACTTCCCTTCTTTCTCAACCCCATTGGTGTCTCAGGATACTCTGTTCCCCTTCCCTCAGAGCGGGGTGAGCCCCATATTGGACTGGTAGACTCCGGCTCCACAAGGGGGGGGGGGGGAGTGATCTGGTACTGTCTTTTCAGACCAATCCCTTCCTCTTGTTGCTTTGGCTTTTGATAGTTCCAGGCCAGTATCATCCGGGGGTTGTGGTGCTGATGTTCATCGTGTTACACTGCTGCAGTCATCGCTCTTGGGTTATCCTGCCATCAGGCGGTCCCGCAGTCGGCCTGAGTTCCAAAATCTTGGTCCGGCGTCGGTTGCTGTCGCTTCTTTCCTGACTTCAGTGCGCCAGGGGTATATAAGATGCATCTGACGCCATTTTCTTCAGTCTTTCTTGCCGCGCGGTGCCCGAAGCAGAAGCAGTTTGCAAGTGCCGGTCGGCCGACTCCTGAGAATTTCAAATCGATTTTTAGACCGAAGTCTTCATAAAGCTAAGTACCCCGTTGGGGAACCTTTTCTTGCCTCAGTCCGATGTCAGAAAAAGTTAACAATTGCATTTCTTGTGGGAAGCAAATACCTCATAAGGACTTTCGTTCTTATTGTATTCCTTGCCTAGGCCCAGACCACGATGTCACAGGTTGTCGGTTTTGTGCAAGGTTTAATAAACAAATTATTAAACGTCGGTTTGATTTCGCCCGACATTATTTTGGTAGGAAATTTAATTATACCATGCCGTCGGAGCTACCGATGACCGGAATGCATAAAAAACGCAAAGATAAGGACAGGCAGCCGAAATCCAAACCGGACTCCGAGGCCTCTGCTAGGCCAGTTGCCGGTTTTCAGTGAGGCGCCTACTCAGCCCCTGACGACCACTGATTTAGAACCCCAGGCGACATCCAATTCGCAAACGGAGATTACTGGGCCTCCACTATCTTTACCTTTGGGCCCTTCCGACTCAATGCCTGAAGGAGATTCTGGTGCAGTTGAAACGCCTTCAGTTGCTGAAGGTGTCTTCAGACCAACTACACTCACTATTAAATCCTATGCAAAACTGAAAACTCCTTTAAAAACAAAGAAGACTGCACTGCAGTCTCCAGTACAAGGCCCCATGCCTAGGAAACAGTTGCTTAAGATGGCTGAAGACTTAATTACCCTAATCAGGGGTTCCCATCCCCCTCCTGATAAAAGGCCAAGGCAGGAGGAGGACTACGCTTCCTCTGACCAGGTTTCAATTTCCTCAGACTCTTCTGAGGAACAGGAATTTTCCTTTCCCCCTTATGAAGATTCTGATGCTGAAGAGTCTATCCCTTCTGCATCTCCCCCAGAAGACTACTCTTTTGGGGAAACCTTACATACTATGAGGGAACATTTCCACTGGGAAGGCCAGGATTACTCTAATTCTAAGAAAAGGCTCCGAGAGTTCCTTTTACTACCCCAGCACAGACCACTTGCAATTCCACCTGTTTTAGACATTGTGGATGATGTTGACTCAGAATCTAGCCTTAACCCAGATTCACTACCTCCTGCACCAGCCAAATCAGACAGATACTACAGAGTCCCTGACTCTCACAAATTCCTGTATAAAAGCCCTGTTGCTGATCCAGAAACCATTTCCCAGGGTCCCAAAGGGGTTAAAGCCTCTACTGCTAAAAATCCTGTGCCCTCTGAAAGGGATTCTAGAGCACTAGACAGATGGGGAAAGAAAGTATATACCTCAGCTACTCTAGCTATGAGGGCCTTAAATTGTCAGTTTCACATGCTGAAATATCAACAATATCTGATGTCTCAATTAAAACAAAACATGCTCGCACATGCAAACCATCCAGATTACAAGGAAATGCAAGATTTGTTGCATTCAGCTGAACAAGTGGGAAAACATACTTTGCAATGTGGATTTGATTCATTGGAAGCTTCTTATAGAGCAGCAGTGACAGGGTCTGTCATACGTAGGCATGATTGGTTAAAAGAACAAACTTTTCCTGATCATGTTAAAGCAAAGTTATTGGATGCACCCTTACAGCAGGATGTTTTATTTGGTGTAAAAGCAGAAGAAGTTTTAAAGAAAATGGAGGATAAGGCAAAATCTATGCAGACGGTCAAGGATTTCTTACAGGTGCAACCTCCTCATTTCAGCAGAAATTGGCCAACCAAAAACTGGTCCTTTCCAGCTTCTGCCAGACCACAGAGGGGCAGATACAGACGCCCAAGAGGCAGAGGCCAGCCACAAGGCTCTTACCAGCCTCGACAATGGAGTACCACAACCCAAAAAGGAGGAGAAGAGAGGTCTCAAACTACCAGAAGACAAACACAATGACTTACCCCTCAGACTACCAAGCAAAACCCTCTTGGCAGCTCCCTTGGGGGGGAAAACTAGCACTTTTTGCAGACAATTGGCACATCATCACAAAAGACAAATGGGTCCTAAATATTGTATCTCAAGGATACAGATTCCACTTTCACACTTTGCCAAGGATAAAAGGAATGCCAAATCTGCCACCAAATCAATGGGCAGAGGCTCAAAAGCAAATTTCAGCTCTCATGGACATGAGAGCCACTCAACAGGTACCTACACAGGAGCAAGGACAAGGATTTTAGTCAAGACTGTTTCTAGTTCCCCGAAAGGACAAAGCCTGGAGACCCATTCTGGACCTCTCAATTCTAAATACATACCTGGAAGTACCCAAATTCAAGATGCTAACACTACAGCAACTTCTGCCCATGCTGGGCAAGAAGGCTTGGCTAGTAACATTGAACCTCAAGGAGGCATACCTGCATGTCCCTATCAGACAAAATTGCAGAAGATACCTCCGATTTATTGCAGCTTCAACCCATTGCCAATTCTCTGCACTGCCCTTTGGCTTATCTACTGCGCCCAGGGTATTCACAAAATGCCTGGTACCAGTAACTGCATACTGCAGACAGAGGGATTCAAATATATCCATACCTGGATGACTGCCTTATTCAAGCAGAAAGCAAGGACATTCTATTAAAGCATCTGGCGTTTGTCAAAAACCTACTAAGTTGCCAAGGGTACACAGTAAACGAAAAGAAGTCAAAACTAGTGCCGTCACAAGACATAATATTCCTGGGTGCCAGCTTAAATACAATGGCCCAGATGGCTTACCTCACGCCAGACAAGCAAAGACAACTGACTCAATACTTCAAATTGATGGCAACAAAGACCCAACTCCCTGCAAGAAAAATTCTGCAGGCCTTGGGATTCATGGCATCTTGCATACTACTAATACCATGTGCAAAACTGCATATGAGGAAATTGCAATGGTATCTGAAAAGTGTATGGTCTCAACACAGCCACAGCTTGGAAACAATAATTCCACTCATTCCCTGCCTTCAACAGGAGTTTCTATGGTGGGCTCAGGCATGTCACCTCAACAAGGGTCAGCCTTTCACCTTACCCACAGCCAGGCAAACTATAGCAACAGATGCATCGGATTATGCCTGGGGAGCACATATGGCAGGACAGTGTATTCAGGGCAAATGGTCTGCAAACCAAAGGCATCTACATATCAATCAAAAAGAGATGCTAGCTGTACAAAATGCCCTAACAGCTTTCAAGGACCTCCTACATCCAGAACAACTCCTAATAAAGACGGACAACACCACAGTGATGTGGTACATAAACAAGCAAGGGGGCACACACTCCTACCCCCTATGCAGACAAGCAATGTCCTTGTGGAAAACAGCACTGACATACCAAGTTAAACTACAAGCACAATTCCTGCCAGGAAAGAAAAACACACTGGCAGACGATCTAAGCAGAAACATCACAGATCCTCACGAGTGGAAACTAGATCCACAAGTATTTGCAATGATAACTCAAAAATGGGGGAGCCCAGACATAGATCTGTTTGCTTCCCCCCCAAAACTACCAACTATGGAAATTCTGCACAAGGACATACCACACACTAGCTTGGAAAGTGGACGCCCTCTCATTCAGTTGGAAAACATTGACAGTGTATGCGTTTCCTCCACTGCCTCTTCTGGCAAAGGTGCTGCTGAAAGCCAGATTACAGAGGCCACAAATGATACTCATTGCTCCAGACTGGTCACGCCAACACTGGTATCCAACACTAAGGAATGTGGCTGAAGGCCCACCATGGATTTTGCCTACAATTCCTCACCTGCTCACTCAGCAAAGCAATCAGATTCTACACAGCCAGCTCAAGACTTTAAATCTGGCTGCATGGCAAATTGCCTAAATAATCAGTTAACACTTCTCTCTAAAGCTGTGATGGATGTCATTCTGGAGGCCAGGAGGTCCAGCACCAGGAAAGTCTATTCAGACAAATGGAAAAGATTTTGCACCTGGAACCAGGCTAAAGGCCAAAATCCCCTTGTCCCAAATATTCCTCAGATTCTTCAATATTTAACTGAGATGTTGCACAAAGGACTTTCCTTCTCATCTATTAGGATCCACACCTCTGCTATTTCAGCTCAATACAACACGGATCCTCCTATATTTTCACATCCATTACTAAGACAGTTCCTCAGAGGGGCTAAGAACATAAGACTGCCCCGGAGAGCACCATCACCAACTTGGGATTTCAACTTTGTTCTGGAAAAGCTTACACTTCTGCCCTTTGAACCAGCTTTCACTGCTGATCTACAGTTCCTATCATGGAAAACTGCCCTGCTACTAGCAATAACTTCAGCATAAAGAGTCCCAGAACTACAGGCCCTAATGGCAGTGGAGCCTTTCATCATTTTTCATCAAGACAGAGTCTCTTTATGAACTAACCCTTCCTTTATGCCAAAGGTGGTATCCAGTATGGCCCTAAACCAAACCATTCATTTGCCCACCTTTTATCCGAACCCCCAGAACAAAGGGGAAAGGCTCCTACATTCTTTGGACATTCACAGGCAATTACGTTACTACTTGGATAAAACTAAGGCTTTCAGAAAATCTGACCAGCTCTTTGTATCCTATGCTGTAGGATCTCAAGGAAAAGCTATCTCAAAACAGACCATTTCAAAATGGATAGGCCATTGTATCCATTTCTGCTACACACACCATGGGAAATCTGTGCCTGGTAACATCAGGCCCCCTTCCACCAGGGCTACAGCAACATCAACAGCCTTGCTCAGAGGGGTACCAACCAAAGATATTTTGGAGGCTGCAACTTGGAGTTCAGTGCACACCTTCACCAAGCATTATCACTTACCTCTATATTCTAAAACCAGAGCTGGCTTTGCCACTGCAGTTCTGCAGGGCCTACTAGCCTCTCCAAACCCTGTTTAGTTCCACCACCCATCCTTAGCTTTGGGATTCAACCCAAGAGTGATGACTGCAGCAGTGTAACACAATGGACATAGTACAGTTTTGTACCTACCATAAATCTAGATGTTCGAGTGTTCACACTGCTGCAGTCCAAGTTACCCACCCTCCATCCCCTCTGAACTAGGTGGACTTATCTATTCCTTACTATCCTATACATCCTGTGTGGTGTATTTGCTTGTGACTGAAGGTATTGTTTTATTTATATATGTATATTTTTATATAGCAATATGTATTGCCTACCTATTGGGGGCACCTAACATCTGGGACAAGAAAAACTGAAGAAAATGGTGTCTGATGCATCTTGTATACTCCTGGCGCACTAACGTCAGGGAAGAAGCGACAGCAACCGACGCCGGACCAAGACTTTGGAACTCGGGCCGACTGCGGGACCACCTTGACAGCAGGATAACCCAAGAGTGATGACTGCAGCAGTGTGAACACTCGAACATCTACATTTATGGTAGGTACAAAAGTGTACCTTTCTGGACAGGCTCCTCCTCTCCAGGGGACTTCTCCCTTGGATGGAAGGGACGGGCCTGCTTCCAGCCCTCTGCTTTCCAGATGGTAGAGAGGACCTTCTCCAGATCTGGAGTTTCCTCTGCCGCACCACCAGGCCTCTCCCTGTCTCTCTACTTCAGACGGCAAGGCCTCCCATCCTGTCCTGGGTCAGACCTCACAATAGAGCTTTCAGTGGGTTTCCTCCCCTATTGGGAGTCCCTGTCTTTTCAGAGTCCTCCCAGGAGCCCCCAGTGTAGGGGATTCATCATAAGAGGAAGTGCAAGAGGAGGCACTTGGACTCCCCCTTGGAGTCCCTCACTGAAGATAGGACCACGGAGACTGGTCCCCCAGACCTCTGCTTAAAGATGTCTCCTATAGGACATCTTTGAGCTTTTGAAACAAAAGGGCGGATGGTCTCCCCAACCCTTGTCTTCAGAGGAGTCTGTATTTCTGAAGGCCTTTGGGATGGGCCTGTCTACCTCCTGGGTGTCCCCCCTGCTGATGAGTTGGTGGAACCGATTGCCAGCAGGGCCTGGAAGAAACTGGACACAGTAGAGCCTGTTCCAAAAAAGGGCTGATAAGTTTGAGTCCTCCTACAGACCATTCTTTCTGGAGCAAAGGAGTTCCATTCGATGCCATTGTGGTTCCCGCCGCAAAAGAAAAGGAGCTATAGCAGATGGTCCAACCCCTGAACAGAGAGTCCCAGGCGATAGACCATTTTGCGAAGTGGGTGTACGCCTCAGCTACTTTTGGACTGAGAACGACAAACCATTTGACACATTTTATCAATCTCCAAAGGGATTTGGTCCAAGAGCTTTCCACTTCCCTTATACAGTTGAGGCGGAGGACCTCAAGAAGTTGTTTCTCAAGCTCTCCACTCTGACTTCCCTTGCGAATTCCTTGATGAGGTTAGTGTTCAGTGTGGTGAAAGCTAGCTCTCAGGCAGCTAGCACAAGCATTGCTTTGAGGCATCGTGCCTAGTTGCTTTTATGCAGGTTTGCTGAACCCTTCAAGGAGTCCTTTACCAATGCCCCCTTCGATAGTTCCACTCTTTTTGGACCCTCAGTGAAGGACACTTTAACCCACAGCGAACAGGAAGGGAAGAATCTGTCTGCAGTCGGGATCAAGCTTTCTGCTCCCCAAAGACCCAAAGGGGAACTAGGAAGATGTGGTTCCATAAGGCACAAATCTCTCTTTCAGGATGCTCCAAATGAATCCTCTTCCAGAGGCAGGCAGAGAGTTTCAGTTTAAGTTTGGTCTTGAGGCGGGGGGGTCCAGAAAATCAGGGCTCCAGGGAACCTTTCTCTGAGCAGCCCTACCAGCACTCCTGAAGCGTTGCCAGACTGCTCTGCCCTGGAGGCAGTTGGAGGTCAAATTTCCCTGCACCCACAAGTCTGGATGAGCATCACTTCCGATCAGTGGGTGTTAAGTATCATTTCCAGGGGATATTTCATTCCCTTTTCGGAACCCCCTCCAGTAAGGCATTATCTCCCAGACATTCCACCCAGTCAAAGGGAGTTGGCCTTCAAAGAGGTTCAACAGCAACTTCTAAAGAGAACAATCCAAGAGGTCCCAGCAGGACAAAGAGGATCCGGCACTTACTGTAGCTTCTTTTTAGTGCCCAAAAGGACTGGGATCTATGTCCTATTCTGATCTCAGCAAGCTCAATCTTTCACTGAAGAAATCAAAGTTATGGATGGTTACTGCTTAGTCCATTCTGCCACTTTTGCGCAAGGATGATTGGATGTGCTCAGTGGATCTCCAGGATGCTTACAATCACATCAAAATAGACAGGCATTCCAGGAGACATCTTCGCTTCCGGCTGGAAGCCAATCATTACCAGTTCAGAACCCTACCCTTCAGTCTCACCACATTCCTCTCGGGTGTTTATCAAATGTATGGCAGTGGTAGCAGCTCACCTGCAGTTGCAGGTGTTCCAGGTCTTTCCGTACTTCACAGCTCCTTCAAGGCATCGACGTCGTACAGGCGGTTCATTATATTCTCTCCCTCTTCTATCGGTTGGGGTTAACTGTCAACCTGGTGAAATCCAATCTGATGCCCACTCAGCAGTTGGAATTCATAGGGGTTCACTTAGACTCCATTTCAGAGATTGCAGCCTTACCCTTGTGCAGAATTCAGTTGATACAAGATCAGATCTTGCAGATTTTAAATGAGTCACGCCCCTCAGTTCATCTGGTTCTTCGGGTTCATTGGTCCATGACCTCGGCCATTCATCTCGTTCCCCTGGCCAGGTACCACGAGTGTTGCAGTGGACATTAGCTGTCCAATGGTCGGCTCTGCTTCATCCCCTGTCTGACCCGTGTGCAGATATCAGTTCCAATGGTAGCTTCAGTCTCAGGATCACTCTCTAGGAAGGCCTTTTTCTCTCCCACGCTAATGGCCACAGTGACCATGGATGCCTCACTGTTTGGGTGGGGGGCATTTTTAGGGGAAGACTGTCCAATGCACGTGGTCCCCAGTAGAGAGCAGGCTGCATATAAATGTTCTAGAGATGAGAAAAGTTCTTCTATAGTTGCAAGTCTTTCAGGATTGCTTCCCTCTAGTGATGACTGCAATTCAGACGGACAACATGGCAGTCGTCTGGTACGTCAACAAACAGGGGAGAAAATGTTCTTACCCATTGTGCAGAGAGGCCATGAGAGTGTGTGAATGGATGATGTCCTCCTGTCACTTCCTTATTGCAGCGCACGTACCCCGGGAGTTCCAGTGTGTTAGCCATCAAGCTCAGCAGATCTATCTCGAGTCCTCACGAGTGGTCCCTCAGTCTGTCAGTGGTGGAGCAGATTTTCAATCGTTGGGGTCAACCGTGCTACCACCTTTTTGCTTACCCAGCCAACTGCAAGTGCAGCAAGTACTTCGCCCTGATTCCCACCTCAGGGGGAGTCACCAAGGGACGCTGTAGTTCATGATTGGCCTCCAGGTCTCTTTTGCACCTATCCTCCTGTTCCCTTAATACCAAAGGTTCTGCAGAAAGAGTATCACCTAAGGACATCCCTTATCCTTATTACCCATTTCTGGCCTCGTCAGCCATGGTTCCCCATCATCAGGTCTCATTTGAAGTACCAGCCTTTGATACTGGATCCCTGTTAAGATCTGATTTCCCACTCATCGTGGCTTCTCCCAAACCTTTGGACACTTCATTGAACCACATGGTTTCTTCAGTTCCAGTAATCATAAAACAGTCCAGGCTAGCTTCCCCCATTAAGCATATCATACTAGCTTCTCAGAAGTCCTCCACTAGAAAGGTATACAGTAGTAAGTGGAAAAGGTTCTCAATTTGGGCCAAAAGCAGGAATCTGGGTCACTTTTCTGCTTCCATTTCAGATGTACTTTTTTTCTTGTCCTCCTTTTTTCAAGTGGGAGCACGTTTTTCCACTGTTGAGCTTCAGTTGGTGGCAATTTCCAACTTTCATAAGAGCTGTGAGACTTTTGTTTTTTTTTTTTTTCATCTAGGCTTTGTAAAGCCTTTATGAAAGGGTTTTTCTGCTTTGACCACCGATTTTAAAAACCCTTGGCCTCCTTGGGACCTCACACTGGTTCTGCAGACTTTCAGTAGAAGTCCCTTTGAGCCAGTACTTCCTGTGATATCAAGTTCCTGTCTTGGAAGACTGCTTTTCTGGTGGCTATTGTGTCAGCTGGGAGGGCCTCGAACTGCAAGCTCTCACTATTACTCCTCCCTTACATGATTTTTTACAAGGACAGAATCTCTGTTAGAAGGAACCCCTCCGTCTTGCCCAAGATTGCCTCCAAGTCGTCTCTAAATCAATGTATTCATCTTCCAGTATTCTTCCCTAACTATTCCAACAGAGGGGAGTGTATCCTTCATACCTTGGACGTTCACTGGCAGTTACGGTTCTACTTGCATAGAACAAAAGATTTTCCTAAGTCAGAACAGCATTTTGTGGCTTTTTCTCCTAACAAAAGTGACCTTTCAGTTTTTAAGGTCACTGTTTCTAAATAGATATCTAGCTTCATCTCTATGGTCTACAACGTTAACCACCTTGAGGTTCCAGGAAAAGTCCAAGCTCACTGTACTAGGTCTGTGGAAACTTCTTTGGCCTTTGCAACAGGACTTTCTATTGATGACATTTGTGCTGCTGCCACTTGGTCTAATCCTCACACCTTTATATCACCTTACAAGCTGGATTTGATTTCTCTGGATTTGATTTCTAGGAGCAGGGCTTCCATTGGCTCCACTGTGCTTTGACATGTCCTTCTTTGAGGCCTCCCCAGGATACATGGTGGTTGGGGACTCTGACCCTATGATGATGAAAGATGACATGGATAACATGAGACAGTTATGTACTTACCATAAGTTGGCATCTGAGTTATCCTATGTCATCATTCATTGCATTTCCCACACACCATCTCCCTGCCTTGCTGGATCTCGGAAGTGAATTGGTTCCATCCACCTTGCAGGGGTAGCCTTTAGAAATATGTGAGCAAACTCTATCTGGGGATTAGGAGGCAGCAGGTCATTATGGGAGAGGGAGGAGCTAAAGCCTTGGATCCGTCTGTTGAAGGTTGCAGGCTCAGATCCAATGTCTGATCCAAGACGCATGGTGGTGAATGATGACATAGGATAACACAGATGCCAAGATGTTCTTCGTGTTTCATTGTTGCAGTCATCACACTTGGGCTATCCTACCAGAGGTAGCACTCAGTTGGCTTGAATTCTAGAGGCTTAGTATTTCTGTGTTGGTTGATGTCGCTTCAGGACTGAGTCAGATCGTCAGGGGTATAAAAACAGGCAGCCGACGCCATTACATCAGTCTTTCTTGCCAAGGAGCCCGAAGCAGAAGCAGTTCTCATGAGTGCCAGTCAGCTGCTACCTGAGTTTTCATTTCCGAAATTGAATCATCTTGAAGTCTTCTAAAACTAAGTACCCCGTTGAGAATCCTTTTTTCTTGCTCTAACTGATGTCAGAAAAAGTTAATTGTTTCGCCTGTTGAAAGCAAATGCCACACCGAGATTTCCATTCTTAATGCATCACCTGTTTAGGCCCAGACCACAACGTACCTTGCTGTTTGTTTTTTGCTTTGTTCAATGCCTGAACTATTCGTTGTCGGGCACTTATTGTAGCTAAATACTTTTGTTCTCGATCTCTGTATTCCAAAATGGTTCAGTAAGCCATCCGACTACCGATCTT
Organism: Protopterus annectens; assembly: GCF_019279795.1. Taxonomy (NCBI): domain Eukaryota; kingdom Metazoa; phylum Chordata; order Ceratodontiformes; family Protopteridae; genus Protopterus; species Protopterus annectens. Next base: position 1,213,436,476 of record NC_056729.1, read on the forward strand.
CTGAAAAAACGTAAGGATAAAGACAGAGGCAGACCGCACAGGTCCAAAACTGCCGAGGACACTTCCATTAACCTAGTCGCCAGTTCGCCGGTACTCAGTGAGGCACTTTTTCAGCCCCTGATGCCCGCTTTGATGGATTTGCAGGCTGCTACCAAGACCTGTTCGGAGTCTGGTATGCCGCGAGACAATTCTTTGACTACAGAACCTCCTGCGGATGTCTCTACCGTGGATGGGTCCGGAGCCGCTGTGCAGGCACCGGCTTCTTCACACTACCAATATTCGACACAAACCAATGACTTCTTTCGCGTCTTCAGTTCTTTCTAAAACTACCGAGTTTCTAAGGCCAAAAGTACGAGCTATGCCCAAAAAATAACGACCTAAACTCAAGCGCTGCTTCCTTACCACAATCTCAGATGCTGAAAATGGCAGAAGACCTGATCATGCTGATTAGGGGAAGCCAGCCTTCCCATGCTAAAAGAGGAAGAGACTTTTCCCCACCAGCTTTATCTGACAGAGTCCGACGACTCTGAGGTTTCTTAATATATGAAGACATGCCTTTATCTGCCTGTGAGGATTCAGATGCAGAGGAATCCATTCCTTCTGCCTCCCATCCAGAGAGTTTTTCTTTTGGTGCAACCCTACATACTTTGAGAGAACATTTCGATTGGGAATGCCAGGATTATCCTCAGTCCAAAAAGAGACTCGGAATTTTTAGATTTACCCCCAGCATAGACCCTTGGCTATCCCTTCTGATGTTCTTCATGTTTCACTGTTGCAATCCTTACATGGGTCATCAGTCTCCCGGTAGCCCTCAGTCGGCCCGAATACCAAAGTCCTTGATATATGATGTTTGCTGCCGCCGGTTGTAAAGCTGATGTCAGTACGTCAGGTATAAAGGGTGGCAGCCGACGCCATTTCTTCAGTCTTTCTTGCCGCAGAGCCGAAGCAGATGCAATTCGCAGTAGTGCCGGTCGGCCGTTTACCTTCGTTTTGCTTTCCAACTACCAAGTTGAAGACGCCTTCAGATAAGTACCCCATTGGGATCCTCTTTTCTTGCTTTAACAAACGTCAGATGAAGTTAATAACTGTCTTGCCTGTGGAAAACAGATTCCGCACCATGATTTCCATTCCTAACTTGTTTGGGCCTTGAGCATGACGTCCCTAACTGTGATCTCTGTGCTTCCTTTAACCTGCGTACCATACGCCATCGAGCTAAGACTTTGTATAAGCATTTTGGAGTCTGGCCTAAGTTCATTGGTATGGTGTCTTCTGGTCTCATGACTTCGGATATACCTAGGAAACGCAAAGACAAGGATCGCAACAGGTCTAGGGTTAAATCTACTGACGACGCACCAGTGAAATTGGTCATCAGCACAGCGGTAGTCAGTGAGGTGCTTTCGCAGCCCCTGCAGTCTGCAGATTTTCAGCCACAAGCCTCTGCCGAGACCTTTACGGAGTCCTCCATGCCGCAGGCTGCTATTTCGTCTTCAGACCCCACCGCCTGTCACCGCCTCAGATGGGTCCGGAGCTGCTTTGCAGTCACCAGCTTCTCACTCCTCCTCTTTTTGACATGAGACCAGAACGAGATTGTCTACCTTAATTCAGACTTTTGCAGTTGCTAGGCCTCCCGAGTCCCTCCGGATTGCTAGTAAACCTTTCAGCCGCAAACCTGCTCAAAAGCAGATGTCTGCCTCCCCTGCTGTACCTCCATCCCAGTTGGTAAAGATGACTGGTGGGCTTCTTTCCCTGATTAGGGGCTCTCACCCCCCCCCCCCTTCAAAGAGGGCTAGGGAATTATCTCCTGATGTTTTCTCTGTCTCAGATTCTGAGATTTCTAGTATGTCTGCTGGTGAAGAAGGAAATTCTCAACTTTTTTCTGGCTTTGAGGATTCTGATGCTGAGGACTCTATCCCTTCTGCTTCACCTCCAGAAGATGTTTCCTTTGGGGATACTTTGAATACTCTTGGGGAGCATTTTAAATGGGAATGTCAGGACTTTCCACAGTCTAAGAAAAGAATCGGGGAATTTCTAGATTTGCCACAGCATAAGCCTCTGGCTATACCTCCAGATGTCCTTCAAGAATGCAACTGCAGTCATAACATATGGGTTGTCCTGCCTCAGGCAGCCCTCGGTCGCCCGGATTCCAAAGTCTGGGTCCGACGTCGGCTGATGTCGCATTTCTCTCCGTCAGAGCGGCTGGAGTACATAAGCATCAGCCGACGCCATTTTCTTCAGTCTTTCTTGCCGCACGGTGCCCGAAGCAGTTCGCAAGTGCCGGTCGGTCAGCTCCTGTATTCTTCGAATCCGAAGTCATCAAAAAAGCTAAGTACCCCGTTGGGGACCTTTCTTGTCTCAGCCGATGTCAGAATTTACTGAAAAAGTTAACAATTGTCTGTCTTGTGGTAAACAAATACCTCATAAGGATTTCCACTCTTACTATCTTCCTTGCCTTAGCCCAGACCACGATGTCTCGGCCTGTGTCGCCTGTGCTCGCTTCAATAAGCGCACTCTTAGGTGCCGGGCGGAGTTCGCTGAAGACTCTTTCGGCGATAAATTTGCTTATACAAAGCCGTCGGAACTTCCGACATCGCAGACTCCTAAGAAACGAAAAGACTGGGACCGACATCCTCGGCCCGCGTCTTCCACCGACTCCACACCAAAACCTACCGCGAGTGCTCCGGTTCCCCCTGAGACAGTTATTTCTCCGCTCCGAACCGAAGACACCGCTTTACCGACACCTCCGATACCGGAGGCCACACCGACGCCAGTTATAAATTTTCCTCCGGATACTGAAACCGAGGAAATGCCCGAGACCATTGCTGTAGATAAGGTCACTCCTGCACGTGGAGCTGCTAGGCCTCCTATGGCCATGTCTATTAAGGCCTACACACGTGCTAAGGCAGCCAGCAAGACCAAGCACCTTACTGCTAAGGCCTTACCTCAGCCTACTCCAGAAACACAAATTATGACTATGGCCGCAGACTTAATTTCCATGATTAGAGGTTCACAGGCCCATCCTGAGAGAGGATCCCAGCCTCCTCCTGATAAGAGGCCCAGGGTTGAACCCTCTGACCCTATCCCTTCAGATGAAGATTCTGAGGACTCTGTTCACTCCGATGGCCAGGAAGAGCCCTTCCAGACCTATGAGGACACGGATGCAGAGGATTCCATCCCCTCGGCCTCCCCTCCTGAGGATATTTCTTTTGGGGAAGTTCTGCATACCATGAGGGAACATTTTAAGTGGCAAGGCCAGGAATATTCTGATTCCAGAGAGCCTTGAACCTTCCTTAAAAGCCTCAACACAGGCCCCTGGCTATACCTCCTGTGCTTGATGTTTTGGATGACCTATACTCTGACTCCAGTGTTACCCCGGATACTCTTCCTCCTGCCCCAGCCAAGCCAGACAGATATTATAGGGTCCCAGAAACACATTCTCATTTCTTTAGGGCCCATGCTGTTGATTTAGAAACTATTTCTCAGGGACCTAAAGGGGTTTCAACATCCACCTCAAAAATCCCTTGCCTTCCAACAGGGAAGCTAGGTCATTAGAGAGATGGGGGAAAAAGGTCTACACCTCCACTACTTTATCTATGAGAGCTCTGAATTGCCTCTTTCATATGTTTCAATATCAGGATTACCTGTTAGATGATTTACAGAAAACATTGGCCTCTCCTGAACCTTTAGACAGGAAGTCTTTGCAGGAAGCTGTACGTAATTCTCAGCAAGTCAGCAATCACTTTCTGCAGTGTGGATATGATGCATTGGAAGCTTCATGTAGGGCAGCTATGACAGGGGCGGTCATTCGTAGACATGCATGGTTAAAAGAACAACCTCTACCAGATCATGTTAAGGCAAAACTTCTTGATGCACCTTTGGAAAAGAGCAAGCTTTTTGGTACTAATGCTAAAGATGTGTTAAAGTCCATCGAGGAAAAAGCAAAATCAGTTCAGACGGTCAAAGATTTCCTCCAGGTTCAGCTGCCCAGATTCAGCAGGAATTGGCCTTCTAAAAACTGGTCCTTTCCTAATCCTGAAAGATTTCAAAGGGGTAAAAACAGGCGTGGCCGAGGAAGAGGACAATGCAGAGGTTCTTACAGGGGACGACAATGGCAACCAGCAAACCAAAGAAGTGACACAGGGGTCTCCCCTGCCCCACAGGGACAATCTCAATGACTTTCCTCTACTTCCGCTGACCAAGGAGCAAATAGAAGCTCCCTTGGGTAGAAAATTATCTCTGTTTTCAGACAATTGGCACAGATTGACAAAGGACAAATGGATTTTGGACATTATAGACCAAGGTTACAGGTTCCACTTTCATACCTTACCAAGAAAACAAGGCATGCCAAACCTACCACAAAACCAGAGGGCAGAGGCTATCAAGCAAATTTCTCTGCTTGCTCAGATCAAAGCAATAGAAAGTTCCACAACAAGAACAAGGCCAGGGGTTTTACTCAAGACTGTTCCTTGTTCCAAGAAAAGAAACTCAATGGAGACCAATACTGGATTTGTCCGCATTAAACACTTTTCTCATAGTACCAAAGTTCAAAATGCTGACTCTACAGCAACTCCTTCCCATGCTGGGCAAGGGGTCTTGGCTGATTACTCTGGACCTCAAGGAGGCATACCTGCATGTCCCTATCAGACACAGCTGCAGAAGATACCTCAGATTTCTTGCAGGGCCAGAGCATTATCAATTCTCAGCATTGCCATTTGGCTTATCTACTGCCCAGAGTAATTACAAAATGCCTGGCTTCAGTAATTGCTCATTGCAGGCTCCAGGGATCCAAATTTACCCATACCTGGACGACTGCCTCATACAAGTGGACGACAAATTGATTTTGACAAAAACTTGAACTATGTCATACAATTGCTACAGGCTCTGGGATACACAGTCAACTTCCAAAAGTCAAGACTTCAGCCATCCCAGCAAATTACCTTCTTAGGAGCCAATCTAGACACAGCCTCTCAAATGGCTTACCTGACAGAAGACAAGCAAGAGAAGTTAACTCATTATTTCAAAGGTTTGGCAAAACTCACCCAGATGACTGCAAGGGGATTCCTACAGGCCCTGGGTTACATGGCATCCTGCATTCTCCTGGTTCCATTAGCAAGACTACACATGAGAAAGCTTCAATGGTACCTAAAAAGCCTATGGTCTCAGCACAGCAACAACCTAGAGACAACCATACCGCTCATTCCATGCCTACAAAAGGAATTCCTATGGTGGGCCTCGGTAAGACAGGCAAACACAGTTATGTCATTCAAAAAACCTCAGATAACACAGACCATGACCACAGACGCCTCAGACCTTCGATGGGGGGCGCACATGGAGGGCAGATGTATACAAGGACAATGGTCTCCAAAGGAAACACATCTGCATATAAACCAAAAGGAAATGCTGGCAGTAATGCATGCCATCGAGGCCTTTCGACAACAATTTCAGCAAGGCCATCTACTGATACGGACAGACAACACCACTGTGATGTGGTACATAAACAAGCAAGGGGGCACCCATTCTTACCCCCTTTGCAGACTGACAATGAATCTTTGGGAAAAATCACTGAGCCTAAACATACAGTTTCAATCCCAGTTTGTTCCAGGCAAAGACAATGTGCTGGCGGACAGCCTAAGCAGGAATTTCATAGATCCACACGAGTGGAGGTTACATCCGAAAATCTTCACACAACTCACCTCGACATGGGGCAGGCCAGAAGTAGACCTGTTTGCCTCACACCTCAACCATCATCTACAAAAATTCTGTTCGAGGACATACCATCCACAAGCTTGGAAAATAGATACTCTTTCATTCAACAGGAACTTCTTAAAATCTATGCATTCCCACCTCTGCCACTGATGACCACAGTATTACTAAAGATCAAAGCAGAGAGGCCCAAGGGGATCCTAATAGCTCCAGACTGGCCAAGACAACACTGGTACCCACTACTACGGAGCATATGTCACAACAAAAAGTGGGCCCTTCCCCAATGGCCCCTACTTTTGACTCCACACAACTTCAAAACAGTGCATCCAAACCTTCAGACACTGCAGCTAACAGCCTGGGAGATCCCATGAATAACCTCAATCTATCTCTCTCCAAGGAAGTCCAGCGGATATTAACAGAAGCTCGAAGACCATCCACCAGAAAGGTTTACTTAGCAAAATGGGAGAGATTCAGCATTTGGAATACCAGCAAGGGACATGATGCATCATTATTGAATATCCCACTCATCTTGGAATATTTGGCAGATATGCTACAGAATGGACTCTCATATTCTTCCATAAAGATGCATGCTTCAGCTATCTCAGCTAGATATAACACTGATCCGCCTGTGTTTTCACATCCTTTGTTAAGGCAATTCCTCAGGGGAATCAAGAACATTAAACCACCAAGAAAGGCTCCAGTGCCAGCTTGGGACCTCAACTTTGTCCTAGAAAAACTGACTCTACCTCCCTTTGAGCCAGCAGCTTCAGTGGACTTACAATTTTTATCATGGAAGACAGCTTTCCTGTTGGCAATTACCTCAGCAAGAAGGGTTTTGGAACTACAGGCCCTAATGGCAACACCACCGTTCATAATCTTTCACAGAGACAGGGTCTCCTTAAGAACCAACCCTACTTTTATGCCAAAGGTGGTATCTAGGGTTTCTTTAAATCAAGCTATTCACCTGCCTACTTTCTTCCCCAATCCTGAGAGCAAAGGGGAAAGACTGTTGCATACCTTGGACCTTCACAGACAACTTCGCTACTACCTGGACAGAACCAAGACCAGTAGGAAGTCTGATCAGCTTTTTGTAGCTTACGCCCCTGGAGTACAAGGAAAAGCAATTTCCAAACAGACTATTTCAAAATGGATTGGACATTGCATCAGATTTTGTTATTCCTTCCATGGGAAGAATGTTCCAGCCAATGTCAGACCACACTCCACCAGAGCTACAGCCACCTCTACAGCATTCTTAAGAGGGGTGCCTACAAAAGACATTCTAGAAGCTGCAACATGGAGCTCCGTGCATACATTCTCCAAACACTACAATCTCCCTTTATATTCCAGATCCAGAGCAGGCTTTGCTTCGGCAGTCCTGCAGGGTTTGATTGCCACACCATCTCTTTCCTAGAGCATTCCTCCTCCCCAGCTAAGCTATGGTATTCAACCCATATGTTATGACTGCAGTTGCATTCTTGAAGGACATAGTACAGTTTTGTACCTACCATAAATGTAGATGTCCGATAGATATGCAACTGCAGTCGGATTTTGCCTCCCTCCATACCCCTCTATGCCTTGGGTCCACTCCTATCCCTGTTTCTCTTAGCTGGGGATATCTGTTATGGTGTATCTGTTTATTGCTTACTTATTTGTCTGGAATCCTGTTTTTGTCTTCCAATTTGATTACAGCCTTCCTTGGAGGGCACCTGGCATCTGGGGCAAGAAACACTGAAGAAAATGGCGTCGGCTGATGCTTATGTACTCCAGCCACTCTGACGTCGGAGAGAAATGCGACATCAGCCGACGTCGGACCCAGACTTTGGAATCCGGCCGACCGAGGGCTGCCTGAGGCAGGACAACCCATATGTTATGACTGCAGTTGTATATCTATCGGACATCTACATTTATGGTAGGTACAAAACTGTACTTTTTGGAAGTTGTGGATGATGTTTTCATGGAAAATTCTTTAACTCCTAATTCTGTTCCTCCTGCCCCCAGAAAACCAGATAGATATTACAGGGTTCCTGAATCTCATCAATTCCTTTTTTAAAAACCCTACTGCTGATCCAGAAATTATTTCTCAAGGCCCCAAGGGTGTTAAGGCTACTATTGCTAAAAACCCTGTGCCTTCTGATAAGGAATCTAGGGCATTGGACAGGTGGGGTAAAAGAGTCTATACCTCTGCAACTCTTGCCATTAGATCCGTGAATTGTCTTTTTCACATGCTTAAGTATCAGCAGCATACTTTGGAGGCTATTAAGGCTACACTTGGAGATATTCCTTCCATGACGGAGAACAAAGATTTACAAGACTTACTGAATTCTGCCACTTTAGTTAATAAGCATTCACTTCATTGTGGTTTTGACACTTTGGAGGCTTCCTGCAGAGCAGCAGCCACTGGTTCCGTAATTAGAAGGCATGCTTGGCTCAGGGAGCAGCCTCTTTCTGAACCAGTTGAATCTAAATTGCTGGATCTTCCTTTGCACAAGGACAATCTTTTTGGTAATAAGGGTGAGGAGGTACTAAAGAAGTTGGAGGATAAGGCAAAATCTATACAAGCTGTAAAAGATTTCCTTTAGGTTCAGCCTCCTCGGTTTAGTAGTCATTATCCTTCCAGGAACTGGTCTTTCCCTGATCCTGGCAAGCAGGGTCGCTCAGGGCCTAGGAGTTTCAGATCTTCCAGAGGGCAGGCGTCTGCCGCTCAGAGGGCTAAACAATGGCATTCTTCTGCTAAATCGGGGAGATTTAAGCCAGCTTCCCAAAGCAAATCTTCTCAATGATTCCGGCCTTCTTGTGCCTACCTCTGCGGACCCTGGGTTTCCTTTGGGGGGAAGGTTAGCCAGGTTTGCAGAGGTATGGTCTTCCATCACAGACGACAAATGGGTGCTCAATATAGTAAACCAAGGTTACCAGTTTTACTTTCACACCTTCCCTGTTTATCAAGGCTACCCAGAACTCTCAGGGCAGAGGTAGAAACTCAAATTTCTTCTCTACTGACTATGGGGGCTATAGAGCCAATTCCTGCAAATCAGGCAGGCCTAGGTTTTTATTCAAGGCTTTTTCTGGTACACAAGAAAGGGGGCACCTGGCGCCCTATTCTGGATTGTCCATTCTAAGCACTTCTCTGGTGATTCCCAAATTCAAGATGCTCACCCTTCAACAATTACTGCCAATGCTGGGCAAGGATTCATGGCTGGTAACTTTGGATCTCAAGGAGGCTTATCTGCACATCCCCATAAGGGAAAGTTGCAGGCAGTTCCTTCGCTTCAGGGCTGGGGAGCAACACTTTCAATTCTCTGCATTGCCCTTTGGCTTATCTACTGTTCCCAGAGTTTTTATGAAGTGCCTGGCTCTGGCCATTGCTTTTTGCAGGCAGAGAAACATTCAAATTTATCCTTACCTGGATGACTGTCTCATTCAAGCAAACTCCCCAGAACAACTAGAAAAGGATTTGGATTTTCTGAAGAACATTCTCACCTCTTTGGGGTTACACACTCAACCAAAAGAAGTCAAAGTTGGTTCCTTCAAAGGAGATTGTTTTCCTGGGAGCGAGTCTGAATACAGCCACCCAGATGGTATTCCTCCCTCAACAGAAACAAGATCTTTCCGCTTACTTCATGAACTTAGCAAGCATGATCCAGCTCTCTGCAAGGCAATTCCTGCAAGCACTGGGGTTCATGGCGTTATGTATTTTGATGATCCCATATGCAAGGCTGCATATGAGAAAACTTAAATGGTACCTCAAGAATCTTTGGTGTCAACACACACAGGACTTAGACTTTATTCTTCCCCTGATTCCTTGTCTACAAGTGGAGTTCCTCTGGTGGGCAACAGCCTGTTCTCAGAACAAGGGTCTGCCTTTCCACCCACCGCCTGCCAGCCAGTCTCTTACCACAGACGCCTCAGATGTTGTATGGGGGAGCTCATGTGGAGGGCAGGGGCATACAGGGGACTTGGAGCACCCAACAGATTCATCTGTACATAAACTTAAAAGAATTGATGGCAGTGCAGCAGGCATTGCTGGCTTTCAAGGACCTACTCTACCCTGGGACTCTGCTGATCAGGACAGGCAATTCTACAGTCATGTGGTACATCAACAAGCAAGGGGGGACTCGCTCTTACCCCTTGTACAGACAAAGCATGCGACTATGGTCCATAGCTGCATCCATGGGCTTACATCTAATAGCCCAGTATCTTCCAGGGAGGCTGAACTCCTTGGCGGATCATTTGAGCAGACATGTTCTGGATCCTCACGAGTGGCAACTGAAAGGGATATTTTCCATCGCATCACTCATCATTGGGGCACCCCACAAGTGGATCTTTTCTACTCTGTCACACCAATCATATCCTTCCAACCTTCTGCTCCAGGGAGTTTCACAAGAAAGCTTGGAGGGTGGATGTATTGCCCTTCCCATGGAAACATCTCTGTTTATGCATTCCCTCCTCTGCCTCTTCTTCCCAGAGTGCTGCTAAAGTTAAGGGACGAAAAACCAAAGGCTATTCTGATAGCTCCAGATTGGCCCAGGCAGCATTGGTATCCCCTTCTTCGCAGCCTTTCTGAGGCTCAGCTTTGAATCTTCCCCTGGTACCAGATCTGTTAGTTCAGGGAGGGGGAAAGTTCCTTCATCCTCATCTTCAAACTCTGCACTTAACTGCCTGGCCAGTACTTTAAATCTTTCCCAACAGGTGGAAGTTCTTCATAAGGCCAGGAGGCCTAGCACAAGAAAATCCTATGCAGATAAATGGAAGAGATTTTGCTCTTGGATGCTAGCTAAAGGTGAAGACTCTTCTCATCCTTCTCTTTCACTCATTCTTGACTACCTAGCATGATTGCTTAATGGTGGACTTTCCTTTTCTTCAATCAAAATTCATGCTTCAGCAATTTCTGCTCATTGTTCTTTTGAGCAACCCATTTTTTCTCACTCCTTGATGAAGCAGTTCCTGATGGGAGCTAGTAATCTTAGACCTCCCAGAAGAGCTCCTACTCCTGCTTGGGATCTTAAATTTGTCCTGGAAAAACTTACTCTGCCTCCCATTTAACCAGCTGCCTCTGCAGATTTGAAGTTTCTATCTTGGACGACTGCTTTCCTTTTAGCTATTACTTCAGCTAGAAGGGTATCGGAGCTGCAAGCCTTAATGGCAGTAGAACCTTTCATTATTTTTCACTCAGATCAGGTTTCTCTGAGAACCAATCCCTCCTTTATGCCTAAGGTGGTTTCCAGTTTAACCCTTAACCAGTCTATTCACCTGTCTACATTTTTTCAGTAATCCACAAAATAAAGGGGAAAGTATTCTGCATGCTCTTGATATGCATAGACTGCTGAGATTTTACTTAAGGCAGGACTAAATACTTTCGGAATTCTGAACAGTTATTGATTAGTTTTGCTCCTGGGGCTCAGGTTAAAGCTATTTCAAAACAAACCATCTCCAAATTGATTGCTCATTGTATTCACTTTTGTTACCTGCAGCATGGGAAGGTTCCTCCTGAGGGTATTAGGACCCATTCTACTAGAGCAGCCTTTACCTCTGCAGCCTTTCTGAGAGGTGTGCCTACTAAGGACATTCTAGAAGCAGCTACTTGGTCTTCTGCGATACTTTCACAAAGCATTACAGTCTACCTTTGTTTTCTAAATCCAGGTCTGGTTTTGCCTCTGCAGTTTTGCACGGCCTCCTTATCAACCCTTAATCTGTCATCCTTCTACCCCCCCTTTGTCTTCTTACTGGGCTTTGGGAATCAACCCATATGTTAGGACTGCAACAGTGAAACACTAAGAACATAGTACAGTTGTGTACACTTACCATAAATGTAGATGTTCGAGTGTATTCACTGTTGCAGTCCTGGTTTCCCATCCTCCATTCCCCCTTTTTTCCTAAGGCCCAGACTATAGATTTTTATTCTTTTTTGTATGACGTGTCCAGGATGCTACCATTCCTGGGTTAGCCTTCTTTTGGGGTCTCCTGACAGTTAAGGCAAGAAAAACTGAAGAAATGGCATCGGCTGCCTCCCTTTATACCTGATGTACTGACATCAGTTTTACAACCAGCGGCAGCAGATGTCATATACCAAGGACTCTGGTATTCGGGCCGACTGAGGGCTACCGGGAGGTTTTATAACCAATATGTGAGGACTGCAATAGTGAATACACTCAAACATCTACATTTATGGTAAGTGTACACAACTGTACTTTCTTGATGTTGTGGATGGTGTCTTTAATGAATCCAGTCTAACTCCTGATACTTTACCCCTGCTCCAAGGAAACCTGACAGGTACTACAGAGTCCCTGACTCTCACAAATTTCTATTCAAAAATCCTACTGCTAACCCAGAGGTCATCTCCCAAGGACCTAAAAGAATAAAAGCAACTACAGCTAAGAATCCCACCCCCTCGGACAGGGATTCCCAAGCTTTAGACAGATGGGGTAAAAAAGTATACACCTCTGCAACTCTCGCCATTAAAGCATTGAATTATCAGTTCCACATGCTGACATTCCAGCAACATACTATGGAAGTTATTAAGCAAAAATTATCTACCTTTCCTGACTGTGCAGAAAATTACAGGAGCTTATGCATTCTGCAAGCCAAGTCAGCAAGCATACCCTGCAAAGTGGGATCGACGCCCTAGAAGCATCTTGCAGAGCACCAGTCACAGGTTCGGTACTTAGAAGGCATGACTGGTTTAAGGAGCAGACCTTACCAGACCATGTCAAATCAAAATTATTGGACACTCCTCTGAACAAGCACAGTCTGGTACCAAAGTAGAAGAGGTTTTAAAAAAGATGGAAGAAAAGGCTAAGTCTATGCAGACAGTCAAAGATTTTTTGCAAGTGCAGCCTCCAAGATTCAGTAGGCATTGCCCCACAAAACATTGGTCCTTTCCAACTCCCTCAAGGCCATCTCAAACTAGACCCAGAAGAAACAGAGCCCCCCCCCCCCCACCCCCGGTTACAGTCTTTGGGTATGCATAGATCTAAGCAATGGAGTATCTCCAATTCTAAAGCAGGGATGTGCTAAGCCACCCACTTAAGGAAAGAATTCACAATGACTTCTCAACTCCACTCCTCACCTCTGCCTAATTGCTCATGCCCCTAGGAGGAAATCTTGCCCACCATCAAATTCTGCACCGGGGAACCTCACAGCAAGGCCTGGAAAGTGGATGCCCTAGCCTGCTAGTGAGCAAACCTCTCAATCTATGCAAAAAACTGGGCCTCCATCACCAACGATCGATGGGTCCTCAACATAGTGTCCCAGGGGTACAAATTTTAATTCCACATGCTGCCAACCCCAAAAGGGTTCCCAGACCTTCCTCCAAACAAGTGGGCAGAGGCATAAAATCAAGTTTAGTCACTGCTCTCCATAAGGGCAATTCAGCCTGTTCCTGTAGAGCAGATAGGCCAAGGTTTTTATTCCAGACTTTTCCTGGTAACCAGAAAAGAGAGCACCTGACACCCAATCTAGATCTATCCATTCTAAACACCTTCCTGGTGGTACCAAAATTCAAAATGCTCACCCTACAGCAGCTTCTCCCTATGCTGTCCAGAGATGCCTGGTTAGCCACCCTAGACCTAAAGGAGGCCTATCTGCACATCCCAATCAGGGACTCCTGCAGGAAATATCTATGTTTTAGGGCAGGATCTATGCATTATCAGTTCTCTGCACTTCCCTTTGGCTTATGCCCTGCTCCCAGAGTTTTCACAAAATGCCTGGGTCCAGGCATTGCTTATTGCAGACAGAAATATTCAAATTTATCCTTACTTGGACGATTGCCTGATTCAGGCAGACAGGAAAAGCTGTTGCACCACCTGATATTTGTAAAGGACCTTTTAATCTCCCTGGGGTACACTGTCCACGAAAAGAAGTCCAAACTAGTCCCCAGTCAAAAAATTGTATTCCTGGGAGCAAGCTTGGACACAGCATCCCAGATGGCATTCCTTACTCCAGAAAAACAAGCCTATCTGACAGGCTACTTCACTCAAATGGTGACCAGAACCCAGCTATCCGCAAGGAAAATCCTGCAGGCTCTAAGGTTCATGGTTTCCTGCATTCTACTAATTCCATATTTCAGACTGCATATGTGGAAACTTCAATGGTACTTAAGTCTTTGGTGCCTACATTCTCAGGACCTAGAAACCATCATACCTATAATACCTTGTCTAAGGAAAGAGTTTCTTTGGTGGGCAACAGCATGCGGCAACAACAAGGGACTTCCCTTTACACAACCCCACGCCATCCAGACCCAAACCACAGACACATCATACTATGCCTGGGGTGCACATTTGGATAGCAGGTGCATTCAGGGCCACTGGAGCCCAAACCAAATTCATCTGCACATCAACCAAAAAGAGATGCTAGCTGTTCAGCACGCTCTGACAGCTTTCAGATCCCTACTCTTACCAGGGCCCCTACTAATCAAAACTGATAACACCACAGTGATGTGGTACATCAACAAGCAGGGGGGAACACGCTCTTACCCACTCTGCAGGCTAGCCTTGACCCTGTGGAACATGACCTCAGCCCCGCCTTTTCACCTGCAAGCTCAATTCCTGCCAGGCAACCAAAACTCTCTGGAAGACAACTTAAGTAGAAATCTCCTAGACCCGCACGAGTGACAAACCACAACACCTTCTACCTTGTGACCCTGAAATGGGGTACACCGAAGCTGGACCTATTTGCCTCCCTACAACCACCAGCTCATCAAATTTTGCACCAGGGTACCTCACAGCAAGGCCTGGAAAGTGGATGCCCTATCCTTCCAGTGGGCAAACCTCTCAATCTATGCATTTCCCCCTCTGCCTCTTCTTAGAAGAGTATTACTCCAGATAAGTCAGGAAAGACCAAGGGCAATCCTAATTGCCCAAGACTGACAGCACCAACACTGGTACCCACTACTGTGCAGTCTGTCACCAGTGCCCCCATGGCACCTACCCCAAATCCCAACCCTCCTGACTCCGCAGGAGGGAAAGATCTTGCATCTGCAATTGCAGACCCTGAACCTTGCAGCCTGGCTTATTCCTTGAATTCTCCTCCAGTGGCCAGCCTAAGCAAGCAGGTACTGGATGTCATATGTGAAGCCAGATGACCCAGTAGAAGGAAATCCTATGCTGATAAGTGGAAAAGGTATTGTTCCTGGATTCACACTAAAGGAGCAGATACAGCACAGCTCTCCTTGCCTCTCATCCTGGATTACCTAGCAGACCTACTCCACAGAGGCCTGTCCTTTTCCATTAAGATCCATGCCTCTGCCATCTCTGCTTATTTACAGCACTGAGCCACCTCTCTTTTTTTCTCATCCTCTCATCAAGCAGTTCCTGAGAGGGTCTAACCACCAAAGGCCACTAAGAGCACCCACCCCTGCTTGGGACCTTAATTTTTTGTTGGAAAAGCTCAACCCCCCCCCCCCCCTTTGAGCCTGCAGCATCAGCAGAGTTAAAATTCCACTCATGGAAAACAGCCTTGCTTCTGGCCATCACTTCAGCTAGAAGAGTGTCTAAGCTACAAGCAGATGTTCATCGTGCATACAGCTGCAGTCATAACAGGCGGGTCCTCGGTCGGCCAAATTCTAAAGTATAGGTCCGGCGTCGGTTGTCGTCGCTTCTTCCCTGACGTCAGTGCGCCAGGGGTATAAAAGAACCAGCCAACGCCATTTTCTTCAGTCTTTCTTGCCGCGCGGTGCCCGAAGCAGAAGCAGTTCGCAAGTGCTGGTCGGCCAGCTCCTGAAATTATGAAAATTTTGCAACCGAAGTCTTCTTGAAAGCTAAGTACCCTAGAAACTTTTCTTGCCTCAGACCGATGTCAGACAAAGTTAATAATTGTATTTCCTGTGGGAAGCAAATACCGCATAAGGATTTTCATTCCCTCTGCATTCTTTGCTTAGGCCTAGACCACGACGTCTCGGTCTGTCGTTTTTGTGCTACATTCAACAAACGCACCATTAAGCGTCGGGTGGAGTTTGCCCAGCACTATTTTGGCAAAACGTTTAACTATATTATGTCGTCGGGTACTCAGACTCCAGTTTTGTCTAAAAAACACAAAGATAAGGACCGACACACGAGGTCCGCGGCCTCTACCGACACCACGCCAAAGCCGACTACAGGTGGTCCGGTTCTCAGCGAGGCGCCTACGCAGCCCCTGCCTACTGACGACACTTTATTGGCGGTGTCTTCTGTGCCCGAGGTCGCAGGCTCCTCGGCCCACACCCCGACTACAGATACCGAAGCCACTCTTGGTGGTGAATCTCAAAATGTAGACAGGTCTGCCTCCTCTCAAGGTGTCTTCAGACCTTCCTCTTCTTTTTCGATCAAGGCTTTCACTAAGTCTAAAGCAGCCATGCATCCTAAGAGACAAGCTCCACAGGGCCCTTCTCCAGGCCCCATGCCTAAAAAACAGATGCTTAAAATGGCTGAGGATTTGATTACTCTTGTCAGGGGTTCTCAACCCCGGACAAAGGCCCAGAGTGGAGGAAGAATCCCTCCTCTGACCAGGCCTCCATTATTTCAGAGCACTCTGATGAACAGGAACATTCTTACTCCCCTTTTGAAGATTCTGATGCTGAGGAGTCCATTTCCTCTGTCTCCCCCCCAGAGGATTACTCATTTGGGGAAACCTTGCATACCTTAAGGGAACACTTCCACTGGGAAGACCAAGAGTACTCAGATTCCAAGAAAAGGCTTAGGGATTTTCTCTTTCTACCTCAGCACAGGCCTCTGGCTATACCTCCTGTCTTAGACATACTAGATGATGTGTACCCGGAGGCCTGCCTTAACCCGGATTCTTTACCTCCAGCCTCAGTCAAGCCTGACAGGTACTACCGGGTTCCTGACTCACCAATTTTTATACAAAAGCCATGCGGCTGACCCAGAAACTATCTCACAGGGCCCCAAGGGAATTAAGGCCTCCACTGCTAAAAACCCATTACCTTCCGAGAGAGATTCTGGATCCTTAGAAAGGTGGAGAAAAAAGGTATACACCAAGGCACCTTAACCATGAGGGCATTAAACTGCCAGTTCCATATGCTAAAGTACCAACAGTTTCTGTTATCACAGTTGAGAAGTAAAATGTCACAACCTGAACAACCAGACTTGAAGGAGTTGCAGGATTTGATGCATAGTGCAGAACAAGTGGGTAAACATACCTTGCAATGTGGTTTTGATGCTCTAGAGGCCTCATGTAGAGCTGCTGTTACAGGATCAGTCATACGTAGACATGCCTGGCTCAAGGAGCAAACCTTACCAGATCATGTCAAAGCTAAATTACTAGATGCCCCTCTACAAAAGGATGTATTATTTGGTGTTAAAGCTGAGGAGGTATTAAAGAAAATGGAGGAAAAGGCTAAATCAATGCAAACAGTGAAAGATTTTCTACAGGTACAACCTCCACGTTTCAGTAGAAATTGGCCTTCTAAAAATTGGTCCTTTCCAGCCACGGACAGACCCCAAAGAGGTAGATACAGGTGCCCGAGGGGCAGAGGGCAATCTCAAGGATCGTTTGGAGGCGGACACTGGCAAGCTCCTACACAAAGAGGTGGTGAGGATAGTTCGCAGCCATTCAGAAAGCAAGCCCAATGACTTTCCCCTTTGCATGCCAAGCAAGGCTCAAATGGCAGCACCCTTAGGTGGAAAACTGGCATTATTTTCAAAAAATTGGCATATTGTCACAAAAGACAAATGGATCCTGGACATTATAAACAGAGGCTACAGATTCCATTTTCACACCCTTCCAAAAATGAGAGGCATGCCAAACCTGCCACACAATCAAAGGGCAGAGGCACAAAGACAAATTTCAGATCTCATGGACATGAAAGCTATTCAAGAGGTACCGACTCATGAACAAGGTCAAGGTTTTTATTCCAGACTATTCCTGGTACCAAGGAAGGGAAAAGATTGGAGACCTATTTTGGACCTATCCATCCTAAACACATTTTTACTCGTACCAAAATTCAAGATGCTCACATTATAGCAGCTTCTTCCCATGCTGGGCAAGAGTCTTGGCTGGTAACATTGGACCTCAAGGAGGCATACCTGCATGTCCCAATCAGACAAAATTGCAGAAGATACCTCAGATTTCTTGCAAGTTCAACCCATTATCAATTCTTTGCATTGCCCTTTGGCTTATCTACTGCGCCCAGAGTATTCACAAAATGCCTGGCATCAGTAATTGCCTACTGCAGACTTCAAGGGATACAAATATACCCATATTTGGACGACTGCCTGATCCAAGCGGACAGCAAGGACATACTTCTGAAACATCTGGCTTTTGTAATAATATTGTTGAATTCTCTGGGATACACAGTCAACAAAAAGAAATCAAGGCTAATACCCTCTCAGAAAATAATTTTCCTGGGTGCCAACTTGGACACAAACACCCAGATGGCCTACCTTACGCCAGAGAAGCAGGGGCAACTAACTCAATACTTCAGAACACTAGCAAATTTCACCTGGCTGACTGCAAGGAAAATCCTGCAGGCTCTGGGATTCATGGCATCTTGCATTCTACTAATCCCATGTGCAAAGCTGCATATGACGAAACTTCAATGGTACCTGAAAAATCTATGGTCTCAACACAGCCACACTTTGGAAACAATAATACCACTAATTCCATGTCTTAAAAAGGAATTTCTGTGGTGGGCTCAAGCATGCCAAACAAACACAGGTCTCCCATTCTGCAAGCCTCAAGCAAATCAAGTCATCACAACAGACGCCTCGGACTACGCCTGGGGGGTGCACATGACAGATTGGTGCATTCAGGGCAAATGGTCCCAAAAAGAAAAGCACCTTCACATCAATCAAAAGGAAATGCTAGCAGTAATAAATGCTATTATAGCTTTCAAAGACCTTCTGCATCCAGGTCAACTATTGATAAGGACAGACAACACCACCACAGTAATGTGGTACATAAACAAACAGGGAGGAACCCATTCATACCCCCTATGCAGGCTGGCCATGTCACTTTGGAACATGGCTCTGGAATTACAAATCGAACTTCAAGCACAGTACTTGCCAGGCAAGGAAAACACACTGGCAGACAACCTAAGCAGAAATATGACAAATCCACATGAATGGAAGTTGCATCCTCAAGTTTTTACAGAGATGATTCAAGCATGGGGGAAGGCCAGACATAGATCTCTTTGCCTCCCACAAAAATCACCAATTGACAAAATTCTGCTCAAGGACTTTTCATCCACAGGCCTGGAGAGTGGACGCTCTCTCTTTCAGTTGGACAACAATGACAGTTTATGCCTTTCCACCTCTTCCTCTGCTGCCCAAAGTTCTATTAAAAACCAGAGCAGACAGACCAAAGATGATTCTCATTGCTCCAGACTGGCCAAGACAGCACTGGTACCCACTCCTGAGGAGCCTGACGCATTCCCTTCCATGGACCCTACCTCTAATGCCTCTTCTTCTGACTCAGCACAGCTTCAAAACTCTTCACAGTCAGATGAAAACACTCAATCTGGCCGCATGGAAGATTCCTTAACATCACAACAGACCCTACTCTCCAAGGAGGTGCAGGATGTCATTTTGGAGGCCAGAAGGCCGTCTACTAGAAAAGCTTACTCCGCAAAATGGAAACGGTTCTGTGCCTGGAATGAGAAAAAGGGACAGAATCCTGGAAAACTGAATTTACCTCAGATATTACAGTATCTAGCTGAGCTGCTAAGCAGTGGACTTTCATTCTCCTCCATCAAAATCCATGCCTCAGCCATTTCTGCAGAATACAACACTGATCCTCCTTTATTCTCTCACCCCCTCTTAAGACAGTTCCTCAGAGGGGCTAAGAATATAAAACCCCCAAGGAAACAACCAATACCTGCTTGGGATTTCAATTTCATTCTAGAAAGGCTGACCTTGCCTCCTTTTGAGCCAGCTGCCTCAACAGATTTGCAATATTTGTCCTGGAAAACAGCTTTCCTTCTGGCTATTACCTCAGCTTGTAGGGTATCGGAACTACAAGCCCTCATGGCTGTGCAGCCTTTTTATCATCTTCCATCAGGACAGAGTTTCCTTACGAACCAACCCATCCTTTATGCTAAAGGTGGTATCCAGGATAGCTTTGAATCAGGCTATACACTTACCTACCCTTTACCCTAATCCTCAAAACAAAGGGGAGAGACTACTACATTCCTTGGACATCCACAGACAGCTGCGTTATTATTTGGACAGAACAAAGCCTTTCAGAAAATCAGAACAGCTCTTTGTGTCCTATGCTAGAGGAGCTCAAGGGAAGCCAATTTCCAAACAGACAATCTCAAAATGGATAGCCCACTGCATACGCTTTTGTTACTCTTTTCATGGTAAAACTGTACCTGCAGGCATCAGATCTCACTCCACAAGGGCCACAGCTACCTCTGCAGCTTTCCTCAGAGGAGTTCCTACCAAAGATATTTTGGAAGCAGCCACTTGGAGTTCTGTGCATACCTTCTCCAAGCACTACCACCTACCATTATACTCCAAAACTAGAGCAGGCTTTGCCACTGCAGTCTTGCAGGGCATTCTGGCTCCTCCTAGTTCCACCTAGTGCCTACCACCCCTTCTTAGCTTTGGGATTCTACCCATCTGTTATGACTGCAGCTGTATGCACGATGAACATAGTACAGTTTTGTACCTACCATAAATGTAGATGTTCGAGTGCTAATACAGCTGCAGTCCAGGTTTCCCTCCCTCCTTCCCCTCTTGGGACAGGCCTATGGGCAAACACCTCCTCTTACAACCTGATTGGGGTATTCTTTTATGGTGTATTTGCTTGCAACTACTATATTTTGATTATATTGCATTGCTTTATTACACAAATTTATGTATTGCCTTCCTTCTGGGGGCACCTGACATCTGGGGCAAGAAAAACTGAAGAAAATGGCGTCGGCTGGTTCTTTTATACCCCTGGCGCACTGACGTCAGGGAAGAAGCGACGACAACTGACGCCGGACCTAGACTTTGGAATTCGGCCGACTGAGGACCCGCCTGACAGCAGGAGAACCCATCTGTTATGACTGCAGCTGTATTAGCACTCGAACATCTACATTTATGGTAGGTACAAAACTGTACTTTATGGCTGTGGAACCCGTCATTATTTTTCATGCTGACAGGGTCTCCCTCAGGACTAACTCAACTTTTATGCCTGTGTCCAGTGTGGCTCTCAACCAGTCTGTCCATTTGCCCACATTTTTCCCTAATCCTCAAAATAAGGGGGAAAGGATCCTGCACTCTTTAGATGTGCACAGACAGCTCAGATTCTACCTTGATAGGACTAAGCCCTTCGGAAAATCTGACCAGTTACTAGTCAGCTTTGCACCAGGGGCAGAGGGCAAGGCCATATCAAAACAAACCATCTCCAAATGGATAACGCACTGTATCCATTTCTGTTGCAAACACCATGGGAAACCACTCCCTCGGGGGGTCAGAACGCATTCCACTAGGGCAACATCAACCTCTACAGCTTTCTCAGAGGAATCCCTACCAGGGAATTCTGGAAGCTGCTACTTGGAGTTCTGTTCATACCGTCACCAAGCATTACCACCTGCCTATCTTTTTCCAAATTCAGGGTGGGTTTTGCAACAGTAGTCCTGCAGTTGATACTAGCCAGCCCCAACTCTTCTTGACTGCCTCCACCCATTCTTCAGCTTTGGGAATCAACCCAAGTGTGATGACTGCAACAGTGAAACATGAAGAACATAGTACAGTTGTGTACACTTACCATAAATGTAGATGTTCAGGCGTATTCACTGTTGCAGTCCTGGTTTCCCACCCTCCAGCCCCCTTGTCTCTCTCTTTTCCTCACTTCTTATTGGTATTTACTTTTTACTGGTGGTGTTTTTCCACCCTAACTTAGCTCCCTATTTGAGGGCTCCTGACATTTGGGGCAAGAAAAACTGATGTAATGGCGTCAGCTGCCCGTTTTTATACCCCTGACGACCTGACATCAGTCCTGAAGCGACAGCAACCGACGCAGAAATACTAAGCCTCTGGTATTTGGGCCAACTGAGGGATACCCCCTGACAGGATAACCCAAGTGTGATGACCGCAACAGGGAATACACTCGAACATCTACATTTATGTAAGTGTACACAACTGTACTTCATGGTACATAGATAACTGTCTCTTTTTTTTTTCTCTGCTTGCTTTGTCTTCTAGCTCTTATATTTTTTGAAACCACTTTTCTTGAGAACCCTCTTGTTTAGCCAGTTTTTTTTCACATTTCAGTTTATTTTTTTTAATTTTTATCAGTTCATCTAAGTAACTAGTTAAAGATTCTTGTATATTTTCCAGCCTTTCGTTATTTGACTTTAAGGTGAAATACTGAATCAATATATAAACCCCTCTGAGTACAGTTGATGTATTTTTTCCTTTAAATTACTGGAAGCCCTCTCCTGTACCAAAACTGAAACTTTAATTCCTTTTAGTTGAATAACTACAAGATTCTTCTTATCCAAGTTTTCTTCTTTTTTGGTTGATTTTGCCATTTTTTTCTCCATGTCATCTTTGCTAGAATCCAGGCATTATAATTACTATCTAGTAACTGAATTCCGCCCAGATTGGTAACCATTACTGTCCTTTTCCCAATTTCAGTGTTCACACTAGTTGAGCCTTTGATCGGCCTGTTGATCAGTGTGCAGCCATTTTAGAAATCTGAATGAAATATTTGTGACAGGACTATCTGGTCCTCCATCCAAACTTTTACAAAGCACTAAATGTTAAACTTGGTCTCAGGGAGCTGAGCAAGATTTACCGTAAGTGTTGTAAGGTACATTGACCCTTCTGTCTGTGATCATATCAGGGCTAGTACTGCTGTAGTTTGTTTTCCACAACTTATGAATGCTGTTGCAGCAGTAATCCCTGTGGTGATCATAGTAAGCCTTTGTATCAACTTACCACAGCAATTTACATTTTATACTGGGATCACTACTGTAGTAGGAACTCTTCCCCAGTTAGAAAAGGAGAAGACAAAAAAAGTGGCCTAAACTCATGGATGTGCTTCTTTTTTTTTCTACACATTAGTCTTTATACATTATTTTCTTCCTTCCTTTGAGTCTGCAGTCAAGGGGCTGTGTGGGTGTCTTCGGGTGCTATGACACACTGACCCATTTCATAGCTTATTACAGAGGCATAGTTATTAATGGGGTACTGGTAATTGTTTATACCAAGGACGACTGATGATTAAGTTTAATTCTTTTGGCTGCCAAAAAAGCAATGATTAGAAAATGGAAATTAAAATCAAAAACAACTGTATTTGAAGTATCGGTATTGTAAAAGAGATGCAAGAACTGTAAGTGGGAGCTTTAGAAAAGTGAAGGAGCAAATTACGCAGAAATAAATGAAATTTATGGGAAGAGTACATGGAGAATACTGTTCAGGAGGTGGAGTGAGGGTTTAAGGAAAGGCAGGTGTTGGGCAGTTTATGTAATGTTGGACTGAATGACAGTTATAAAGTATTGTACAATGACTGGCCATTAACATTCAAAAACAAGCAAGCTGGTTCGTCAGTCCAGCCAGCATTTCCATTGTAAATCTAGTATATACCAATAGAAAGTCCAATTGCCTGGACTTATTCTGTTAATATATGCTATGGAAATTCTATTTTTTTTTAATTTGAAAATAAACTTAGGAATCCGGAGACTTAAAAAGTACAAGAGATGCAAAACAGAGAACATACAGGGATAATTACGTATGTTATGCAGAACTAGAGAAACGTGCCTGATTGTCTTGTATTTTCTCTCTCCCTTTTCTCTTGTATGTTTGAAGTCTCCGGATTTTAATTTTTTTTAATTAATAACAAACAAAAAAGGCAATGGAGATCTTACTTTCTCCGTTGCTTCCTTTCCACAGCACTGATGTACTGCGTAAGCGTGGGAACGTAATTTCCATATGCATGCACAGTACATCAGGAAAGACCCATATTACCAGGAAAAACACAGAAGAGCACCACAGTGTTGTTGTAAAGAGACATTGTTTATGAAAAGTAAATAACTTTTTTTCTTAAATAATGTTGTATCATAGCAATAACCCATGGCTGGATGTGGGTAATGCTGATTTACCCACAGTTTGCTTTGTTTGGTTATGAGGGCAAAACCACACCGACAGTGGGTAGATCCAGTATTATCCACACCCAGCGATGAGTTTTTGCTGTACTAAAACATAAAACAGCCAAGGACCTGGAACAAACTAGCGAAAACAGTACTTGAAACGCTGAAGAGACCCAAAAGCACGATAATTCCTTAACGCAACTTTATTGTAATACACAAATAGCGATGTCCTTCAAGAATGCAACTGCAGTCATAACATGTGGGTTGTCCTGCCTCAGGCAGCCCTCGGTCGGCCGGATTCCAAAGTCTGGGTCCGACGTCGGCTGATGTCGCATTTCTCTCTGACGTCAGAGCGGCTGGAGTACATAAGCATCAGCCGACGCCATTTTCTTCAGTCTTTCTTGCCGCACGGTGCCCGAAGCAGAAGCAGTTCGCAAGTGCCGGTCGGTCAGCTCCTGTATTCTACGATACCGAAGTCATCAAAAAAGCTAAGTACCCCGTTGGGGACCTTTTCTTGCCTCAGCCGATGTCAGAAATTACTGAAAAAGTTAACAATTGTCTTTTTTGTGGTAAACAAATACCTCATAAGGATTTCCACTCTTACTGCCTCCCTTGCCTGGGCCCAGACCACGACGTCTCGGCCTGTGTAGCCTGTGCTCGCTTCAACAAGCGCACTCTCAGGCGCCGGGCGGAGTTCGCTGAAGATTTTTTCGGCGATAAATTTGCTTACACCATGCCGTTGGATCTTCCGACATTGCAAACTCCCAAAAAGCGAAAAGACCGGGACCGACATCCTAGGCCAGCATCTACCACCGACTCCACGCCAAAACCTAGCGCGAGTGCTCCGGTTCCCTCCGAGACGGTCTCTCCACCGCTCCGAACCGAAGACACCGCATTACCGACGACTCCGATTCCAGACATTACTCCGATGCCAGTTATAGATTTTCCTCCGGATACCGAAACCGAGGAAATGCCCGAGACCATTGCTGTAGACAAGGTCACTCCTGCACGTGGAGCTGCCAGGCCTCCTATGGCCATGTCTATTAAGGCCTACACTAGGGCTAAGGTAGCCAGCAAAACAAAACATATTACTTCCAAATCCTTACCTCAGCCGACTCCGGAGACACAAATTATGTCCATGGCTGCTGATTTAATTTCCATGATTAGAGGTTCCCAGGCCCATCCTGAGAGAGCATCCCAGCCTCCTCCTGATAAAGGCCCGGGTTGAACCCTCTGACCCTACTCCTTCAGATGAAGACTCTGAGGGCTCTGTCCACTCTGATAGCCAGGAAGAGCTCTTCCAGACCTATGAGGACTCGGATGCAGAAGATTCCATACCTTGGCCTCCCTCCTGAGGATATTTCTTTTGGGGAAGTTCTGCACACCATGAGGGAACATTTCAAGTGGCAGGGTCAGGAATATTCTGATTCTAGGAAGCGCCTTAGGACTTTCCTTAAGAAGCCTCAGCACAGGCCCTTAGCTATTCCTCCTGTACTTGATGTTCTGGATGATTTGTATTCTGACTCTAGTGCTACCCCTGATTCTCTTCCTCCTGCTCCAGCCAAGCCAGACAGGTATTACAGGATCCCAGAAACTCATTCCCATTTATTCAGGGCCCATACTGCTGATTTGGAAACTATTTCACAGGGGCCTAAAGGAGTTTCAGCCTCCACCTCAAAAAATCCTTTGCCCTCCAACAGGGAAGCAAGGTCATTAGAAAGATGGGGTAGAAAGGTTTACACTTCCACTACCTTATCTATGAGAGCTTTAAATTGCCTTTTTCATATGTTCCAATATCAGGATTATCTCTTAGAAGATTTACAAAAAACTTTAGCTTCTCCTGATCCTTTAAACAGGAAGACTTTGCAGGAAGCTGTACATAACACTCAGCAAGTAAGCAACCACTTCCTGCAGTGTGGATATGATGCACTGGAAGCTTCATGTAGGGCAGCTATGACAGGGGCAGTGATGCGTAGACATGCTTGGTTAAAAGATCAACCTCTACCAGATCATGTAAAGCAAAACTTCTGGATGCACCTTTGGAAAGAACAAGCTTTTTGGTGCAAATGCTAAGGATGTGTTAAAGACCATCAAGAAAAAGCAAAATCAGTTCAGACTGTGAAAGATTTCCTCCAGGTTCAACCCCCAGATTCAGTAGGAATTGGCCTTCAAAAACTGATCCTTTCCTAATCCAGAAAAGTTTCAAAGGGGTAAGAACAGACGTGGCCGAGGAAGAGGCCAATACAGAGGCCCTTACAGGGGACGACAATGGCAGCCAGGAAACCAAAGAAGTGACGCAGGGGTTTCACCTGCCCAACAACCACAAACTCAATGACTTTCCTCTACTACCGCCTACCAGGGAACAACTAGAAGCTCCCTTGGCGGAAATTATCTCTGTTTGCAGAAAACTGGCACAGACTGACAAAGGACAAATGGATTTTGGACATTATAGACCGAGGGTACAGGTTTAATTTCCATACCTTACCAAGAAAACAAGGCATGCCAAACCTACCGCAACATCAAAGGGCAGAGGCTATCAAGCAAATCACTCTGCTGACTCGAATGAAAGCAATAGAAAGAGTTCCACAACAAGAACAAGAACAGGGGTTTTACTCAAGACTGTTCCTTGTTCCAAGAAAAGAATCTCAATGGAGACCAATACTGGACTTGTCCGCATTAAACACCTTTCTCATAGTACCAAAGTTTAAAATGCTGACTCTACAGCAACTCCTTCCCATGCTGGGCAAGGAGTCGTGGCTGATTACTCTGGACATCAAGGAGGCATACCTGCATGTCCCTATCAGATACAGCTGCAGAAGATACCTCAGATTTCTTGCAGGGCCAGAGCATTATCAATTCTCAGCATTGCCATTTGGCTTATCTACTGCGCCCAGAGTATTTACAAAATGCCTGGCTTCAGTAATTGCTCATTGCAGGCTCCAGGGTATACAAATTTACCCGTACCTGGACGACTGCCTCATACAAGCGGACGACAAATGGATGTTGACAAAAAACCTGGATTATGTCATACGATTACTTCAAGCTCTGGGATACACAGTCAACTTTCAAAAGTCAAGACTGCAGCCATCCCAGCTAATAATCTTCTTAGGAGCCAAACTAGACACAGCCTCTCAGATGGCCTACCTGACAGAAGACAAGCAAGAGAAGTTAACTCATTACTTCAAAGGTTTAGCAAAACTCACCCAGATGACTGCAAGGAGATTCCTACAGGCCCTGGGTTACATGGCATCCTGCATTCTACTGGTTCCATTAGCAAAACTACACATGAGAAAGCTTCAATGGTACCTAAAAAGCATTTGGTCTCAACACAGCAACAACTTGGAGGCAATCATTCCACTCATTCCATGCCTACAAAAGGAATTCCTATGGTGGGCCTCGGTGAGCCAGGAAAACACAGGTATGTCATTCAAAAAACCACAGATAACACAGACCATGACTACAGACGCCTCAGACCTTGGATGGGGGGCGCACATGGAAGGCAGGTGTATACAAGGACAATGGTCACCAAAGGAAACACATCTGCATATAAACCAAAAGGAAATGCTGGCAGTAATGCATGCCATCGAGGCTTTTCAACACCAACTCCAGCAAGGCCATTTAATGATACGGACAGACAACACCACTGTGATGTGGTACATAAACAAGCAGGGGGGCACCCACTCTTACCTCCTTTGCAGACTGACAATGCAGCTTTGGGAGAAATCTCTGAGTCTAAACATCCAGTTACAATCCCAGTTTGTTCCAGGAAAAGACAATGTGTTGGCGGACAGCCTAAGCAGGAATTTCACAGATCCACACGAGTGGAGGTTACATCCGAAGGTTTTCAGACAACTCACTTCGACATGGGGCAAGCCAGAAGTGGACCTATTTGCCTCTCACCTCAACCATCTTCTACCAAAATTTTGCACAAGGACATACCATCCAAAGGCTTGGAAAATAGATGCCCTTTCATTCAACTGGAACTCTCTAGCGATCTATGCATTCCCACCTCTGCCACTAATGACCTCAGTATTACTAAAGATCAAAGCAGAGAAGCCCAAGGGAATCATAATAGCTCCGGATTGGCCAAGGCAACACTGGTACCCACTACTACGGAGCATATGTCACACCAGGAGGTGGACCCTCCCTCAGTGGCCTCTACTTTTGACTCAACACAATTTCGAAACACTGCATCCAAACCTTCAGACACTGCAGCTAACAGCCTGGGAGATCCCTTAAATAACTTCAGCTTATCTCTCTCCGAGGAAGTTCAGCGGATACTAACAGAGGCTCGAAGACCATCCACCAGAAAGGTTTACTTAGCAAAGTGGAAAAGATTCAGCAATTGGAATACCAGCAAGGGACATGATGCATCATTACTGAACATCCCTCTTATCTTGGAATATTTGGCAGATATGTTACAGAGCGGCCTCTCATATTCTTCAATAAAGATACATGCATCTGCTATTTCGGCTAGATACAACACTGATCCTCCTGTTTTCTCTCACCCCTTACTAAGACAATTCCTCAGGGGAATCAAGAACATTAAGCCACCAAGGAAGGCCCCAGTGCCAGCCTGGGACCTCAATTTCGTCTTAGAAAAACTGACTCTACCTCCTTTTGAGCCAGCAGCTTCAGTAGACTTGCAATTTCTCTCATGGAAGACAGCTTTCCTGTTGGCAATTACCTCAGCAAGAAGGGTTTCGGAGCTACAGGCCCTAATGGCAATACCACCCTTTATTATTTTCCACAGAGACAGGGTTTCATTAAGGACCAACCCTACTTTTATGCCAAAGGTGGTATCTAGGGTTTCTCTAAATCAAGTCATTCATCTGCCTGCTTTCTTCCCCAATCCTGAGAATAAGGGGGAAAAACTTTTGCATACCTTGGACATTCATAGACAACTTCAATACTACCTAGACAGAACCAAGGCCAGTAGGAAGTCTGAACAGCTTTTTGTAGCTTAGGCCCCTGCAGTCCAAGGAAAAGCAATTTCAAAACAGACTATTTCTAAATGGATTGGACATTGCATCAGATTCTGTTATTCCTTTCATGGAAAGACTGTTCCAGCCTATGTCAGACCACATTCCACCAGAGCTACAGCCACCTCTACAGCCTTTTTAAGAGGGGTGCCTACCAAGGACATTCTAGAAGCTGCTACATGGAGCTCCGTGCATACATTCTCCAAACACTACAATCTTCCTCTATATTCCAGATCCAGAGCAGGCTTTGCTTCGGCAGTCCTGCAGGGTTTGATTGCCACACCATCCCTTTCCTAGAGCAAACCTCCTCCCCCAGCTAAGCTATGGTATTCTACCCACATGTTATGACTGCAGTTGCATTCTTGAAGGACATAGTACAGTTTTGTACCTACCATAAATGGAGATGTCCGATAGACATGCAACTGCAGTCGGGTTTTCCCTCCCTCCATACCCCTCTATGCCTAGGGTCCACTCTTATCCCTCTTACTCTTAGCTGGGGATATCTGTTATGGTGTATTTGGTTTATTGCTCATGTATTTGCTTGGAATTCTGTTTTTGTCTTACAATTTGATTACAGCCTTCCTTGGAGGGCACCTGGCATCTGGGGCAAGAAACACTGAAGAAAATGGCGTCGGCTGATGCTTATGTACTCCAGCCGCTCTGCCGTCAGAGAGAAATGCGACATCAGCCGACGTCGGACCCAGACTTTGGAATCCGGCCGTCCGAGGGCTGTCTGAGGCAGGACAACCCACATGTTATGACTGCAGTTGCATGTCTATCGGACATCTACATTTATGGTAGGTACAAAACTGTACTTTTTCGCTACTCTCAATAGGTAGCTTCTTCAGAGGAAATTAAAACACAAAAAAAGTGCCAAACTTTTGGCCAAATAAATATTCTTGATGCCATTACATCACTTCCTGAAGTTAGTAAACACCATTTCCAACGAGAAACCTTTTAAATAAAAAACTTTTTCAAAAAACACCTTTTAAAACGGACCTAAAAATAAGCCCATCATGAGAATATTTAAAATCAATTAATCCTAAAAAAATGTCAAAAAAATATATCAAAAAAATGTGTGTATATATATATAAATGTCAGTAATATATAAACCTATTAAATATAACAAGCAAGTAAATATTCGTATATATACAAACATATTCATGCCTATTAAAACATACTAAAAAGTATGCTTAAAAATTATATACTAAAAATATACTAAGAAGTATATATATATATACATCAACAAGAGAACTTGCACAAAAGTGAACAATATAACATAATGTTTGTACCTATATGAGTAAGTAAAAATGAAAGAAAATGTGTGGAGACCAAAGTGGAAAATAAATTCCTCATTTATTATCTCAAATAGGATTTATATTTTAATACTGGTGCTATATTACAGTTCTCATTAAGTCCAGGGGTGTTAAAGGCGTCCAGCTTAAGTTGCCACACTAGATCACGATTCTCTAGCACAAGAGAAGTCGGTCCGCCTCTGGTAGTAATGGGTATGTGATATATACCCATGAAAAGAAAGCTATGTCCTGGGTTGTTCACTATGTGCTTGGCTAGTGCATTTTCACATTTGCTGTTCCTGATGGCATAACAGTGTTGGTAGATACGTTCCTTGAATTTCTGGTCGGTCTTTCCGACATAGAAAGCTGAACAGCAAACGCAAAACGCCACATAAATAATTGATTTTGTGTCACAGTTGATTTTAAATTGGATGTCATATTTCCTCTGCTCTATGCAGAAAGTGCTACCTGTCTTTATAACATTGCACCATTTACATAAACCACATGTAAAGCAACCTTTGACTCTATTATAAGTATTAATTTTGGAACCCCTCTGCAGTAATTCTTTAATGTTACTTCCTCTTTTATATACTATTCTCGGTTTTGCCCCCAATTTCTCCGATAACAAGGGGTTACTGGAAATAAAATGCCAGTTCTTGTCAATTATTCCTGCAATCTGCCTGGAATTTAAATTAAAAGTAGTAATGAAACTACTTGGATACTCCAGAACATTAATTTCCGAGTTAACTTCATGGGAACTACTGGTAAGAATGGAAATGGAAGTATCTAATACTTCCATTGCGTTGAGACACCCACTGCTTCACTGCCAAGCAATGGCTTGTAAAAACCTCTAGATCTCTTAGATTCTACTTCACAAATTAAATCATCGATTATACTTCGAGGATATCCCCGATTAATAAATAACTCTTTCAAGAAAGCACATTCTGTTGTGAAATCTAGTGTATCACAACACATCCTTACAGCCCTCACCAGTTGTCCTTTCACAATAGCCCTCTTTAATTTAGGAGGGCGAGAACTGGTGTAGTGCAGAAAGGAGTTCACATATGTGTCCTTCCTGAAAATAGTAGATTTAAGCTTTGAAGTAGATCGTTTTTTTTGTCAGCTTAACATCAAGGTAGTCGATCTCTTCACTAGCAAATCGGTGCGTGAATTTCAAAAAATATGTCGTTTGATTAAGATAATCTACAAATGATTGTGCTACCATGGCGTCCCCCTTGAAAAGGATAAAAACATCATCAAGAAAGCGGGTATAGTAGCAGATTTTTTCTTTCCAAACTGGGTGGTTAAACACAAAGTGTTTTTCCCAGTAAGCCATAAATATATTTGCTACACAAGCCCCACAAGGGGAGCCCATTGCTACCCCCTGTTTTTGGATGTAAAATTCCTTTTCAAAAGTAAAAAAGTTTGAGGACAGAACAATATCAAGTAATTCAGTGACGTTGTCAATTTCAGTTCTTGGAGCCTCTAATTCGAGTAAGAGCAGCCCCATCCATTCCGTAGCTTCTTGATGCGGAATAGAGGTATACAAATCAACAGCGTCAGTTGTAAGAAAGTTATAAGAACCATCGAAACCAATGTTGTTAATGTTCGATAAAAAAGACCAAGAGTCTTTACAAATGCTTGGGATCAACTTAAGATATTTTGAGAGCACAAAGTCTATATATTTTGAGCAAGGGTAGGAGATCGAAGACCTCCCATCAACCAGTGCTCTCATAGGTGGATCCCCTAGGTTTTTATGAACCTTGGGTATCCCAAACATAACCTGAACCTTAGGGTGCGTGATATCAATATATTTGAAGGTATCCGAGTCGATTCTCCCATCAATGAAAAGGTCTCTATAGTAACCTCCGAGTCTATTAGTACAACCATTCATTTCATTACGTGAGGAAATTTCATATGCTGGAAAATCAAGAACAGAAAGCATTCTTTCAATATATTGGGTTTGTTCAAATATGACTAACCCACCCCCCTTATCAGGTTTAATGACTCTAACTGAAGAGTCACGCAGCTTAAGAGCCAACAACTGTTCCCTTGTTATATTAAATTTATTTGCTTTTGGCAGATAGGTTTTATCCATATATCTGATATCAAGTTCACAAGAACTTTCGAACATACGTAACCCATCATGTAGAGGGGGATTAAAAACACTAGGAAGTCTTAAACAATTAGTAAAACTTCCTGTAGAATCATTAAAGAGGAGTTTTAAATTAAGTTTTCTAACATAACATTTTAAGTCGATCAATACCTTGGCTACATCACACCGCCTGTTAATATTGACAGACTGATTAAGGAAGTCAGTCAACTTGATGAGGAGATTAAGCTTAACTCCAATTTTTTCAAATTTAAGTTTGATCATGCTCGTATTTTTTCGACCATTGATACATTTTTAATTAAGATTAAATCCAACAAATCTAAACAATTATGCAGAGATAGGCATACCAAAGTGATAAGGCTTACCCTAAACTCACTTATACTAATAGAGTTAAGGGAAATAATGATTTTTCTGACGAAAGTGGTAGTGATGCTGCCTTGCCTGCACCCAGTGTCAATGTTGACCATTCTGTACCTGAAGGTGAAAATGTTCCTAGAAGTAATAGGAACAGGAATAAGCAAGGGAATCAGGAGACACATAATGGGATCTCTAACAATGGCAATTCAGCCAACAGTAATATCAATTCTAATCAACCTTTTTTAGGGAACTGGAGCAACTCAGAACACAAGAGGGGGAACAAGAATTGGAATCGGTAATTCTACCTGATAGAAGTGTACCTTGTAGTGACCTCCCTACTATTTTACATAACGAACGGGGAGATTTTACTATATATAATTTTTCCTCCCTAACATTGGAGTTTGAACTGGTAGAGCTCTTGGCCTTAGGTAACACATTTGTCCCGTCTAGGCGGTGTGATGTAGCCAAGGTATTGATCGACTTAAAATGTTATGTTAGAAAACTTAATTTAAAACTCCTCTTTAATGATTCTACAGGAAGTTTTACTAATTGTTTAAGACTTCCTAGTGTTTTTAATCCCCCTCTACATGTTGGGTTACGTATGTTCGAAAGTTCTTGTGAACTTGATATCAGATATATGGATAAAACCTAGTGTTTTTAATCCCCCTCTACATGTTGGGTTACGTATGTTCGAAAGTTCTTGTGAACTTGATATCAGATATATGGATAAAACCTATCTGCTAACAGCAAATAAATTTAATATAACAAGGGAACAGTTGTTGGCTCTTAACCAGCTGCGTGACTCTTCAGTTAGAGTCATTAAACCTGATAAGGGGGGTGGGTTAGTCATATTTGAACAAACCCAATATATTGAAAGAATGCTTTCTGTTCTTGATTCTCCAGCATATGAAATTTCCTCACGTAATGAAATGAATGGTTGTACTAATAGACAGAGGTTACTATAGAGACCTTTTCATTGATGGGAGAATCGACTCGGATACCTTCAAATATATTGATATCACGCACCCTAAGGTTCCCGTTATGTTTGGGATACCCAAGGTTCATAAAAACCTAGGGGATCCACCTATGAGAGCACTGGTTGATGGGAGGTCTTCGATCTCCTACCCTTGCTCAAAATATATAGACTTTGTGCTCTCAAAATATCTTAAGTTGATCCCAAGCATTTGTAAAGACTCTTGGTCTTTTTTATCGAACATTAACAACATTGGTTTCGATGGTTCTTATAACTTTCTTACAATTGACGTTGTCGATTTGTATACCTCTATTCCGCATCAAGAAGCTACGGAATGGGTGGGGCTGCTCTTACTCGAATTAGAGGCTCCAAGAACTGAAATTGACAACGTCACTGAATTACTTGATATTGTTCTGTCCTCAAACTTTTTTACTTTTGAAAAGGAATTTTACATCCAAAAACAGGGGGTAGCAATGGGCTCCCCTTGTGGGGCTTGTGTAGCAAATATATTTATGGCTTACTGGGAAAAACACTTTGTTTTTAACCACCCAGTTTGGAAAGAAAAAATCTGCTACTATACCCGCTTTCTTGACGATGTTTTTATCCTTTTCAAGGGGGATGCCATGGTAGCACAATCATTTGTAGATTATCTTAATCAAACGACATCTTTTTTGAAATTCACGCACCGATTTGCTAGTGAAGAGATCGACTACCTTGATGTTAAGCTGACAAAAAACCGATCTACTTCAAAGCTTAAATCTACTATTTTCAGGAAGGACACATATGTGAACTCCTTTCTGCACTACACCAGTTCTCACCCTCCTAAATTAAAGAGGGCTATTGTGAAAGGACAACTGGTGAGGGCTGTAAGGATGTGTAGTGATACACTAGATTTCACAATTGAATGTGCTTTCTTGAAAGAGTTATTTATTAATCGGGGATATCCTCGAAGTATAATCGATGATTTAATTTGTGAAGTAGAATCTAAGAGATCTAGAGGTTTTTACAAGCCATTGCTTGGCAGTGAAGCAGTGGGTGTCTCTAACGCAATGGAAGTATTAGATACTTCCATTTCCATTCTTACCAGTAGTTCCCATGATGTTAACTCGGAAATTAATGTTCTGGAGTATCCAAGTAGTTTCATTACTACTTTTAATTTAAATTCCAGGCAGATTGCAGGAATAATTGACAAGAACTGGCATTTTATTTCCAGTAACCCCTTGTTATCGGAGAAATTGGGGGCAAAACCGAGAATAGTATATAAAAGAGGAAGTAACATTAAAGAATTACTGCAGAGGGGTTCCGAAATTAATACTTATAATAGAGTCAAAGGTTGCTTTACATGTGGTTTATGTAAATGGTGCAATGTTATAAAGACAGGTAGCACTTTCTGCATAGGGCAGAGGAAATATGACATCCAATTTAAAATCAACTGTGACACAAAATCAATTATTTATGTGGCGTTTTGCGTTTGCTGTTCAGCTTTCTATGTCGGAAAAACCGACCGGAAATTCAAGGAACGTATCTACCAACACTGTTATGCCATCAGGAACAGCAAATGTGAAAATGCACTAGCCAAGCACATAGTGAACAACCCAGGACATAGCTTTCTTTTCATTGGTATAGATCACATACCCATTACTACCAGAGGCGGACCGACTTCTCTTGTGCTAGAGAATCGTGAGCTAGTGTGGCAACTTAAGCTGGACGCCTTTAACACCCCTGGGCTTAATGAGAGCTGTAATATAGCACCAGTATTAAAATATAAATCCTATTTGAGATAATTAATGAGGAATTTATTTTCCACTTTGGTCTCCACACATTTTCTTTCATTTTTACTTACTCATATAGGTACAAACATTATGTTATATTGTTCACTTTTGTGCAAGTTCTCTTGTTGATGTATATATATACTTCTTAGTATATTTTTAGTATATAATTTTTAAGCATACTTTTTAGTATGTTTTAATAGGCATGAATATGTTTGTATATATATACGAATATTTACTTGCTTGTTATATTTAATAGGTTTATATATTACTGACATTTATATATATATATATATATATATATATATATATATATATATATATATATATATATACACACATATTTTTTTGATATATTT
The DNA here is from genome assembly GCF_019279795.1 of Protopterus annectens. Lineage (NCBI taxonomy): Eukaryota > Metazoa > Chordata > Ceratodontiformes > Protopteridae > Protopterus > Protopterus annectens. The sequence continues at coordinate 1,213,472,034 of NC_056729.1, forward strand.
TTTAGGATTGATTGATTTTAAATATTCTCATGATGGGCTTATTTTTAGGTCCGTTTTAAAAGGTGTTTTTTGAAAAAGTTTTTTATTTAAAAGGTTTCTCGTTGGAAATGGTTTTTACTAACTTCAGGAAGTGATGTAATGGCATCAAGAATATTTATTTGGCCAAAAGTTTGGCGCTTTTTTTGTGTTTTAATTTCCTCTGAAGAAGCTACCTATTGAGAGTAGCGAAAACGCTATTTGTGTATTACAATAAAGTTGCGTTAAGGAATTATCGTGCTTTTGGGTCTCTTCAGCGTTTCAAGTACTGTTTTCGCTAGTACTAAAACATAGGTAATGTATAATGGAAGAAGTGAAGATAAAATGCTAATATGATTTTTGTTTCTATATTAGTGTAGATGTGCCTGTTTATTAAATGATAATTTAATAAAGGTGTTTAAAAAAACTGAAGATGGTGTGGTCTTCTTTTTCCTTTCTACCTGGCAATAATCTGATATCATCTGGGTAGGAAGATTTCAAAAACTCTAGAAATCAATCCAGATGAGTGGACATCAACCTCTGGTGAATTTCACTTTATTATGATTGTTGTTGCAGTCATGATCCCAGGACTTGTGTAGCACAACAGTAATAGCAATGTGCATTTGTGGGAGTGTTCCATTTTTGATGTGAAAAGAATTTGTGTGCGTCTGCTTGAAAAATAATTTGGCAGTAGGACACCTGTGAAAAGCCTTCTAAACAGGAAGTGTGTTTTAACAAGGACATTTTGAACTTTTATGCACTTTGTTTTGAAGAGCTTTGGGTGGTATTAAAATAATGCCACTGTAAAATGTAACTGGGTCAATGAACATTCTTTTTAAGGTTGTGATGCATTGCAGCACTTTTGGGTGCTGTGCTGTTAATGCTTGGCAAACATGTCTTGTAACCAGCTCACTAATACTGTTGTGATGTTTGCTAGATATATCTTATGATTTTTGTGATTAAGCAAATAAAGTTCTAACTTGCTCTTAGAACATTTTCCCCTAGTGTTCTATATGCATGACGTTGATCAAAATATTATGTAAAAATTCTTGGTTTAAACCACATATTCTGTCCTGTAATCATGAAACTTTTTGTTTCATTTCAGTTGAAGTGATTGTGGAGTTTGACTATGATGCAGAGCATGATGACGAGCTGACAATCAAGGTTGGTGACATTATCACAAATGTTAGAAAATTAGATGAAGATGGATGGTTAGAAGGAGAACTTAATGGAAAGAAGGGCATGTTCCCTGATAATTTTGTTAAGGTAAGTGATGATCTAGAGTTTTTATTTTGTTTTGGGTTGTTTATAGTGTTCTTAAGATTATTCATTTAGAGTTTTATTTTCATGTATAGAAAGGATTCTGTGATATTTCACTTTCTTTTACTGCACTGATCAGCACGTCGCAGCCCAGTTTGCACTGAGACAGCAAAGCTAACATTGTACAGTGTCATTGTGAACATAAACACAAAGTACAAAGGCATAGTGGTGAAACAGATAAATGTGACTGACCTAAACTACTGCACAAGTAAAATCATTGTGTAAAACTAGAGCAAGTAAGGTGCATGGAACTCTGATTAATGATGAGGTCATGTACTCAGTGTATGTGCAAAGTATTTCTTGTATACTTTGACTTTATATGACTAGTTCTGTAATAAAAATGAATGCAGTCCTGACTGATCATTGAGTACTCTTGAGCTAAGAGGATGGGGAGTTCTCTTATAATCTTTGTGAAGCATTTTACAAAGAACGTTCATCATTTGTGTGCACTTGCGGTATACTTCTACTGCTGCTTTTTCATTTTTGACCTTTCTTCTTAACTGTGCTGTTAGTGTTTTTCTATTATTTTTTGGCCATTCCTAGTCTTCCCCATGCTCACTGAGCCCTCATTCTATTACTTTCACCAGCTTCCCAGTTTCCAAAAACCCCGATACAATAGGAGGCTATAGCTGAGAATCATGAATCATTATCCAACCAAATGCTTGTATGGAGTCTCTGCCTTATTTGCTTGTTTAATCTGAAGCTCACCCTGCACTCTTGCTTCTGATCATGAAAGTGACCTTTGACAACTAAGGGGGCTTAGTTATAGTTAGTATTTTTTCTTCCTCCCTTTTTTTATTTTATATATATTTGTTTTGTCTGACCACTACTGTGTTTGTCCTCTGTTGCCTCTATTTTCCCTGTATCCATCTTGCACATCTTTATAAATTGATTCTAGCTGGAGGTAGGTGTGCATCTAAGGTCAGCTTCATTCATTGTTATTTACTGTCTTAAGCTTTCTGTGTGAATCTTCCAACTACTCCCAAGGAAGACTTCACCACCTCTTCACATGTTGATCAATGTGATTTTTAACCTTATTTCTGTAAAGTTTTACAGCACAATCTTCCATTACTTATCCCCTCCCCCCATTGCTAGGTCTTAGAACGAAAGGTACCCTTGCTTTAAATTGCGCTGTGCAGAGCTGTAAGGAGATTTCTGATTTTTCATTTTATATAATACAACATGCATTTTCTTGTTAACCCGCCTATTGTAAAGTAAATGATGTAACTGATTTATTGTGTTAAAAACAATTCTCTATATTTTCTCTGTTTTCTATGAATGTATGTAAGCATGTTTATTTCTGTGAATTTTATCTAATTGCTTGGCCAGTTTACGATTTATAGTGGCTTTAGGGTATGTTAAGTAGTTTGTGTTGAATGCTGCTGCTGTAATGTCCCCACTCTGAGCTAGTGATTAAAGTGCCTGAATTCTGACCGCTAACACTGGAGAGAGACGTTCACTGGAATGCAAATGGATACACTCAGTATTTCCAGATGCAGACCTCTATACGTTGAGCACAGTTTCCCTTAAGAGCACCCAGGGAACACACTCAGTCTGAGGGTGGTTCCTCTCTATATCTGTCCAGACCCCCAGTAAGACTCCCCACTGACACAGCTTAGAGTTGAGTCCTTAGCTGAGGTTCCAAGCTAAGTCCTCCCACACCCTCTCTGTGAAAGCAGTGCTTCATGTCCCTGCTCCAAGCAGCTGACACACGCACACTTGGAGATTTGATTTGCACACACACACGCACACACGCACACACACACACACACACACACACACACACACACACACACACACACACACACACCTGGGAAAGGCTGGCAGAGATTTGCCTAATGTGCCACCTTCTGCCCAGACTATAAGGCAGTTATCAATGCCACCAAAACCCCTTCCAGCTACTTCAAGGCTCTTACAAGGGTACCCAGTTATACTCCGTGAACTTTACCATTTGTATTAATATTATGTTGACCATTCAGGAGTGGCCAGAGTTATCGCCAAGTAAATATATGCAAATGCTCTGAAAGCTTAAATATTTTCTTAAAAGGACCAGTCACAATGAAAAGTTTAAATATATTTAATAATAAAAGAACAAGAAAATGCTAAATATCTATTTACAGTATGCTAAATATCGATTTACAGTAAACACTAGAGTTTGTCACAAGGAATATTAAAAATAACACTGATGAAAAGTTTCACACAGGTATAGAAAAACAGTATATAGCTAGCTAATTGAGTAAAAGAATTACTGTTCCTACTTACTGATTAGAGTAAGGCAAGATGGATGAGTGTACCTTGTTAGATCCAAGAAAGTATATAGAATGCTGCTGAGACTTCAGTCTCCCCTAATATTAAAATATTATTTCTGTACAGAATGACCTCACATACATCTGGTCATCTGACACTGTTTCCTGAAGGATCTCCCATCTCTAGAAGCTTACCAGGGTTTAGTACCTATCTGCTACAATACACACACACAGTTTTGCTTAATGTGGTGCAGCTGCTGGAAGTCATAAAACCATTTCGCTCTTCCTACAGGAGCTACCAGCTGCTCTCTAGCACAGACATTGCATCTCTGGCTCCATTCAAAACTGTGGGATAACATCTGTATGGTTTAAGCCATAAAGTACATTTAATTTCAGATATATTTTGCAAAGTCAGGCGGATTAAGATTAACCTCTGCTCTTCCAAAATATGATGTTACAATTTGTACATTTAGACAATTAAAATAATACATGCAGATTTATTTTCCTTCCAGCAGGGGACATTGTTCATACATTTTAATACAAGCAAACCTTGCAAATACATTTTCAGCACAAGCATCTGCACAAATCAGTTTGATATACAAATGACATACAATTATTTATCAAGTTCCAGCTAGCTGTGCTGGCATATGTTACATATCCACTGCTCTATTTCTCCTGGCATGGCTGGCAGTATCTCCTGTTGTCACAGCTGCAGTAAGTTTTGCCATCCATTTTGTGTTTTGGTAATGCATTGATGTGAAGTTGTTCTATCTCTCCTTCATTCTTGCTGATGGATTTCAGAGCCGATCCTTGGCTCGACTCGGCCAAGGTCCTCAACCAGCTCGTGGTCTACGCCCTATCCCATAATGCACTAGTGCTTCCTTCAGATTTCGTTTGCCGCTGCAACAGATTGTGCATTTCACCAGCTCTGGCCAGTGAAATTTAAGTATTTTTCTTATTATACTTACTGTAAAAATTTTTCTTTCAAATTTAGCTAGTAGTACTTTAGGTTAGTTAGTTCTTACAGGAAAATTATCCATAGTGCTTGTGCACTCCTTAGTTTATAGGAACTTTTCTTTGTTGTGTGGCCGTTTTATTAGGCCTAGTTTAAAAACTCCCTTTCCTATTTAGTGTGCTTTAAATATATATGTGTATGTATGCGTGTGTGCGTGTGTATGTGTGTGTGTGTGTGTATATATATATATATATATATATATATATATATATATATCATAGTCATTTGCTGTGTTTTCTTGATAGCTTAAACTTAGAGGCTAATTTCTTCCTTTGAGCCTGTTTTATTCTTGGGGCTGAGTTATGCTTTGAAAGGGTTCATATTGCCTGTTTAAATTAGAAGGCTTTATAACTTTCCCTGTGTGTGTCTGTGTGTTTTTAGTTATAGTTTATTGTTAAAGCCCGTATGTTTCTTTAGGGCATCAATATATTGGTAGTGTTCTGACCAAAATACATATACATTTTGCTGTGTGGATTGTTTCTTCTTTGTAGCATGTCTCATCAAGAGAAATCAAAGTCTGGATTTAAGAAATGTCCTAAGTGTGGACAAAAGATGTCCATAACTGATGGGCACTCAAAATGTGTTTATTGCTTAAGTGAGGTTCACCTGCAAGAAGATTGTCCATATGCCATTCTTTTAGCAGTAGAGAGTTGCATGAAAGGAAGAGTGAGCTGATTGCTAGAGGTCTAGTAAAATCTTCTTTTCAAGAATCTCTGGACAAAGATAATACCCAAGACAAGACGTCAAAATCTTCAAAAACTTCTTCAAAAACTTTTTCTGGGTCTGAGCCGAAGAAAGGTTCATTGACCTCTAAAGTGACAGGTAAACCATCTGCTTTATCTCCACAAGTTTTGGAACTGATTGTTCTTATTGGTAGGAGCTAGTCCCCTGTATTGGAGCCAGTATCTCCTACCCTCAAGTCGCCTGTCCTCCAATCAGTGGTGTCATCAGTAGCCTCTTCTCGGTCCTCAAGGCTTTCAGACATGGATGTGGATTGTGTGGTGCAGAGGCTTCTGCAGACACTGGTGCTAGCCAAACTTTTGTCGGAGACGACCCTCGGGGCTTCGGAACCGTCCAAAACCCTTCCTGCTTCTTCTGTTCCTCCTCTGAGTCAACTAGAGGTTTCGGAGCTGGAATATTCGGAGCTGATAATCGTGGAACCGTCTGTGCCAACACCTGTTCCAGGCCTGTCTGTTCTGACAGCTCAGACTTCCTCGGTGCCGACCGTGGACTCAAGGAGCCGACACTCGCTGGTCAGATCCGGAGAGGATATTTTAACTGATTTTTCGGTTCCGACTTTGCCTCTTGGGGCTTCGGTGTGGGTGAGTTTGGTGCCTACCTTGGGCTCTGAGCCATTGCTTTGGTGTTGGGGGAATCGCCAGCTTCTTCAGATCTAGGGGTTCCTTCGCATCGGAACAGGGAGGGCTTTCAATGCCATGAGGAGAGCATTGTCCCCTTGGGCACCCACATCATCGGAACCAGCAACCTCCTCCCATAAAGCACTTGTGTCTATCTCTGCTTCACTAGTTCCACAAAAGCATAGAGACCCAGAGCCTCTGGACTCCCCGTTGGGTGAGTCCTGCTCTTCCAAGACCTCACCAGAAGCTCCCACTGAGGAGGTTCCCAGGAAGAGACTTTGCAAGAGGAAGCATCTGGACTCTCCACAGGAATCTGTCACTTCAGACACTGACTTAGATGAGTCAGAAGGGTTCTCATGGTCCCCCTCTGAGGATATCTCTTTGAGATATCTTGGAAATCCTTCAACAGAAGGGTAGCTGGCAGTCCATCAACCTTACTGATGATGAGTCAGTCTACTTGAAGGCTTTCGGGTCTCAGCCCTCCGCCACTTGGGTGTCTCCGCCTTTCGATGAGCTAATGGAAGTGTTTTGTCGAAAGGCATGGGAGTCCCCGGATACCATGGAACCTGTCCCTCGGCGGCCTAATAAGTTTATTATCTCACCCCAGGACAAGGCTTTTCTAACAAAAGGAGTTCCCGTTGATGCCATGGAAACGTTGACATCTGTCCATCCACCTAATAAAGATTCTAGGATCATGGACAGATATGGAAAGCACATGTTTACTTCAGTGACTTTTGCTCTTAGGTCACTGAATTATCTGACGCATTTCACTAGATTGCAGAAAGATCTCTTCCTAAAAGAGCTAGGAGATGCTCTACAGGGCTCAGTAGGGTTCGTGAGTTGCGGGGGGTCACAGAAATAAATATCCTCACAGCTGTCTACCCTCAATTCCCTAACAAACTTGTCCATGGTTCTACTTTCGTACACAGCTGATGGAGTGAGCAGAGCAGCGGGTAAAAGAATCGCCCTTGGGAGACATTCCTGGATGCGCTTGTGTCCCTTTGCGGAACCCTTTAAGTCATCCTATATCAATACTCCTTTCTATGGCTCGTCCCTTTTTGGACCCAAAGTGAAAGAAACGCTTATTGGGAGTGAACAAGATGGAAAGACTCTGTCTGCCGTCGGGAGTCCGTTTCTCCACACCTACCAGACCTTACCCCAAAGGTCAGAAGGGAGGAAAGATGTGGTTCTGTAAAACTTAAGGAGCCTTTCAGAACACCGTAATATATATTGACGTCTGGTTGTGGTCCACATCTCTGCATTTTTACACTCACTGAAGAAGGCGTGTGCCGAAACTAGTTTGAGTTACTGAGAGTTACTTTGAGTTGGACATTTTTGTCCGTTTTTTACCTCACATTAAACTGTGGAACTACCATGCTGGCCTTTTCGTGTTTTTTCTGAAGTTTGGTTGGCCGTGCATGCCGTACGTGCGAGGACTTGTGTTTCGTTGTAGTGTTTGGAGGCAGCCCATTTGTCGGTGGACTGCCCTATTTGTGCGGGGTTCAACCCCAGGGCCCTTAAGGACCGTAGGGCGAAATTGAATCTAAAGGGACTTCTCCCTACTATGGAGGCGGCTGCCTCTTCCTCTTCTGTCGCAGTCATGGCCGTGACCACACCTTCTACATCTGCTGTTGCTCCCCCTCCCCCCCAGGTCAGAACTCAACCTCCTGGACTGAGGCCCGCGGACAGGGAGTCAACGGACAGGGAGTCAAAAAAAAAAGAGAAAAGCGAGAGACACAAAGGGAGGAAGAGGTCCCTAGACATGTTGGATCCGGTGGGTCTTCCTCCTAAAGAGTTAGCAGTTTCCAGGCCAGCTTCTCCTCAGCACCGATCGCCGAGATTTTCGCCAAAGCCGGAGGAGCTTAGACCTCTTTAAAGGGACTCCGTACACCGGCCTCTTCGCGATCCACGAGGAGCTTGTCCAAAGCAGACATGGACAAGATGACACGAAGGTTCATTCACACCCAGATTTAGATGGGGTCCTGCCAGCCCCCTCTCCTTATGGAGGGGGGAGCATGCTCCCTTTTTTTGCCACAATTTCTCCTTCTCCGGTCCGACCACCGGTATCGGAGTTCTTGGATCCGAGATGTCTCAGTCAGGCAGTTGGCACCGATGCTACCGGTTACCTCGACGCCGGCCATTTCCTTGAGCCCATCTGATCTGACCGGGTTGGACCCGAGCGGCTCTCTGAGCCGAAGCCTGGGCATCTGATCCAAGGGGTTGGGTCTTTCTCCTCTGGCTCCAACTCTGTTGGGTCAAGGCCTACCCCTTGGTATCTTGGCTCAGTCAGGTTCGGCTCTGATCCCCACTTTGGATCCGGGGAGAACAGCTTCCCTTTCAGTGTCCCGAGAGACTCGCTCCCCTTCTGCGTTCAACATGGTGGAAAGGGTTCTCTCCACTGAATCGAGGCCTTTGACTATCTCTTCGGCGTCCGTCCCGACGACCTCTCTTCTGGGTTCGTCTTCCACCGTCTTGCCCATACAGGGACAGCCTGTGCTCGAGGGACACCAGACTGTTCCCCTTGAGGAACAACAGCTAATTCGTGAGTCCTGTCCGGAAAGTCTCATCAAAGACAATCCCATCGAAGAGGTTCCTCACAAATGGAAGTGGAAAAGGAGGCATCTGGACTCCCCCAAGTCCCTCACAGAGGATACCGATTTGGAGGAAGGGGAAGGTTCTCCCAGATCACCCCCCCCCCCCCGAGGATGTCTCCTTTGGAGACCTCATAGAAATCCTGCACCAACGGGGGGGGGGGGGTTGGTCTGGCCTCAAGCCTTCCTTGGACGAGTCTGTATTTCTGGAGGCCTTCGACACGGGCCCTTCTTTTTGGGTGTGTCCCCCCCCCCCCATGATCCCTTGGTGGACCTTATTACCACCAGGGCATGGAAGGAGCCGGACACTGTAGAGCCAATTCCCAAACATCCCGATAAGATCTTGAGCCCTCCAGTTGATAGGCCAAGTTGGAACAAGGGGTCCCCAGTGGACGCCATGGTGATAGCTGCCACTAAGAAGGAACTAGCCCAGGAAAGTTCTATGGTCCATCCCCTTAACCAAGAGTCCAGGACGATGGACCATCTGGGAAGGTTGGACATATGCTTCAGCCACCTTTTCTATAAGGCTGCTGAATTATTTGGCCCACGTTACCAGACTACAGCATGACCTGGTCAACGAGTACACTGAGTCACCCCCAGAGTCCATGTCACCAGAGGATAAACGCACATTCTCTGCACAAATGGCCACTCTTGAAGCAGATACCAATACGTCCATGTGCCTCCTCTCACATGCTACTGAAGGAGCAGCATGGGCGGTTGGGTCCGGCATTGCCATGAGGTGACACGCCTGGCTTAGGCTATGTAACTTCACGGAATCCTTTAAGGCTTCTTTTGGGAATGCCCCTTATGATGGGTCTTCCTTGTTTGGGGAGACGATTCGTGAAACATTATTCCAGAGTGAGATGGATGGGCTGACGCTGTCTGCCGTCGGGATCCGCTTCTCTAACCCCGAAAGATCCTTTTCCAGGAATCAGCAGGGGCAAAAGAAGATGCGGTTCCGGAAGTCTCAGTATTCCCGGGACACTTAGGACTCCTTTTCTCCTGGAGGCAGAGGGGGACAAAACAGATGCTGGCCCAGAGGCAGGGGGGGTCCAAAGAACTTCAGGTCTCGAGAACGGTTCTCGGACAGACCCGTACAGCAGCCCTTTGGGGTTGCAGGACTGCTCTGCTCTGGAGGCAGTCGGGGGTCAACTTTCAATGCACCTCTTGGCATGGGAGTCCATATCAACAGACCGTTGGGTACTTCAGATAATATCCAGAGGTTATGCAATTCCGACTCCTCCCCTCCCCCACCTCCCAGACGTTCCGCCCACACAAAGGGAGGCTGCAGCTGTCAAAGTAGAAAAGCTGCTAAACAAACGGGTCATCCAGCCTGTCCCCCCGATCAGTCCGGATCAGGCATCTCTCCAGGTTCTTTTTGGTGCTAAAAAAGACTAGGGACTTGAGGCATATTCTGGACCTTTCCACTCTAAACCTGTTGCCAAAGAAAAGTTCCGGATAGTCACTCTGCAATCCATCCTGCCTTGTCTGCAGGAAAACGACTAGATGTGCTTAATAGACCTCCAGGATGCGTACTATTACATAAAGATGCATAGGTACTCAGGAGATTCCTCTGCTTTCCTTCTGGGGCCAATCACTACCAATTCCGGGCCCTACCTTTCGGTCTCACCACAGCCCCCAGGGTATTTGCCAAGGTCATGGCAGCAGTAGAGGCTCACCTGAGGCTTCAGGACATACAGGTCTACCCGTACCTGGACGATTGGCTCCTTGCCGCTCCCACCAGGCATCTACTTTGTCAAGCCAGGGACTATTTCCTAAAGTTGTCAGACTCTATGGGCATTACAATCAACATATCCAAGTCTTCTTTAGACCCTGTTCAGGTCCTAGATTATATAGGTGCGAGAATCAACACATTACAAACCAAGGTCTTTCTCACTTCAGAGAGGGTCCGTAACTTATGACTTCATGTACTTGTGATCCTTCAGTTTCATCTTCCTCCAGCTGAGGTAGTTTTAAGAGCCTCGGGTTCCATGACAGCTGCCATTACTCTTCTTCCTTGTGCTCGTCTGCATATGCGGGGTCTGCAGTGGACGCTGGCAGTCCTTATTGGATCTGTCATTGACGCATACTATTCACAGCAGCACGTACAGGAAGTCCCTCCTCTGGTGGTTACACTCTCCAGAGATAGTAGAGGGATGGTCATTTATCAGAGCACCTCCCCAAGCCACGGTGACCGCGGACACCTCCTGATTAGGGTGGGGAGGGCATTGCTTGGGCAGGACAGTCCAAGGCATGTGGTTCCGGAACGAGACCAAACTCTGCATATCAGTGTTCTAGAGATGAGAGCGGTCTTGTTAGGGTTGCAAGCCCTTCATGCCTTTCTTCCTCTGGGAACTATTGCAATTCAGACAAGACAATGTATGTCCGTGGTCTGGTACATCAGCAAACTGGGAGGAACCAGATCTTATCCCCTTTGTCGTGAGGCCATGAGAATGTGGAACTGGGCAATCTCCACCAACAGTTTTCTGGTAGCAAGCACATTCCGGGTCAAGCCAACATACTGGCGGACAAATTGAGCAGGACTATCCTAATGCCTTACGAGTGGTCTCTGAATCCTTCTGTAGCGGAACAGATCTTCCTTGAATGGGGTCAGCGTTGCTGTGATCTCTTTGCATCTCCTTCAAATGAGAAGTGCAGTGAGTTCTTCGCTCTGACCCCCCCCACAAGGGGAGTCCCCCAGAGACTCTCTGGTCCATGCTTGACCTCCTGGTCTCCCTTATGCTTATCCCCCATAACCTCTCATGACAAAATTTCTCCAGAAGGCACATCGGTTGGGGAGCAGATTCATCCTCATTGCCCCGTTCTAGCCTCACCAAATCTGGTTTCCATGTCTTTTGTCTCATCTGGTAGATGTTCATTGTGTTTCACTGTTGCAGTCATTACACTTGGGTTATCCTGCTGGCAGGCTACCTGCAGTCGGCCTGAATTCCAAAGTCCTGGTCCTGCGTCAGTTGCTGTCGCCTCTTCCCTGACGTCAGTGCGCCAGGGGTATAAAAGATGCAGCCAACGCCATTTTCTTCAGTCTTTCTTGCCATGCGATGCCCGAAGCAAAAGCAGTTCGCAAGTGCTGGTCGGCCAACTCCTGAGATTTTCGAAATTGAATTTCAGAACCAAAGTCTTCAATAAAGCTCAGTACCCCATTGGGGAAACTTTTTCTTGCTCCAGACCGATGTCAGTAAAAGTTAACAATTGTATTTCTTGTGGGAAGCAAATACCTCATAAGGATTTTCACTCTTACTGTATTCCTTGCCTAGGCCCCGACCACGACGTTGCTAGTTGTCGGTTTTGCACTAGATTCAACCAACGCACAATTAAGCGTCGGTTTGATTTTGCTTTACATTACTTTGGCTGAAGGTTTAATTATATAATGCCGTTGGAACAACAGACGACCGGGATTCATAAAAAAACGCAAGGACAAAGAAAAGGACAGGCATCCGAGGTCCAAAACCAACGACAAAGCTTCTTCTAGGCCAATCACCGGTTCACCGGTTCTCAGTGAGGCGCTTTCGCAGCCCCTGACACCCGCTACCTCAGAGCCACAGGCCGCCTCCGACTCACACGTGGAGAAACCTAGGCCTCTGGAAACTCAAGGTATTGGGCCTACGGAAACTATTCCCTCAGATGGGTTCGGAGCCGCTGAGCAGGTTTCGGCTTCTGAGGGTGTTTTCAGACCTACACAGCTTGCTATCAGGACTACTTCAGCAGCCAAGACAAAGTCTAAAACACCTATAAAGACAAAGAAACAAGTTCAGCATTCACCTGGACAGTCATCCATGCCAAAGAAACAGATGCTTAAAATGGCCGAGGACCTAATTAATCTTATCAGGGGTTCCCATCCCCTTCCTGATAAAAGGCCTAGGCCAAGATACTGACTATAATTCCTCTGACCAAGTTTCTATTTCCTCTGATTCCTCTTCAGAACAGGGATATTCTCTTCCTCCCTATGAGGATTCTGATGCTGAAGAATCTATCCCTTCAGCCTCTCCTCCTGAGGATTATTCTTTTGGGGAACCCCTGCACACCATGAGGGAGCTTTTCCATTGGGAGAGCCAAGATTATTCTGAATCCAAGAAAAGGCTCAGAGATTTTCTTTTATTGCCTCAGCACAGGCCCCTTGCTATTCCCCCTGTACTAGATAATTGTTGATGATGTTTTTTTCTGAATCCAGTTTGTCTCCTGATTCTTTACCCCCTGCACCAGTTAAGCCAGATAGGTACTACAGGGTCTCAGATTCACATAAATTTCTTTATAAAAACCCTGCTGCTGACCCAGAAACAATCTCACAGGGTCCCAAAGGGGTCAAGGCTTCCACTGCAAAAAATCCTGTTCCCTCTGATAGGGATTCAAGAGCACTGGACAGATGGGGGGAAAAGTCTACACCTCTGCTACTTTAGCTGTAAGGGCTTTAAACTGTCAGTTTCACATGCTTAAATACCAGCAATATCTGATGTCTTTGCTCAAACAGAAAATGCTTACTAGCTCAGAATGTACTGAAAATAAGGAAATGCAGGATTTGTTGCATGCAGCTGAACAAGTGGGAAAGCATACTTTGCAATGTGGTTTTGATTCATTAGTAGCTTCTTGCAGAGCCGCAGTTACAGGTTCTGTCATTCGAAGGCATGCTTGGTTAATGGAGCAAAGTTTACCTGATCATGTTAAAGCAAAATTGTTGGATGCTCCATTACAGCATGATACTTTGTTTGGTGTTAAGGCAGAAGAGGTGTTAAAGAAAATGGAGGATAAAGCAAAATCAATGCAGACAGTAAAGTATTTCTTACAGGGCCTGCCACCCAGATTTAGCAGGAACTGGCCTTCAAAAAATTGGTCCTTTCCAGTGTCAGACAGGCCACAAAGAGGCAGATAGAGACGCCCAAGAGGCAGATCTCAGCCACAAGGCACATACAGACATAAGCAATAGGGTGCTTCTGCCCCCAAAAGCGGAGAAGACAAATCTCAACCCTATAGGAAACAGTCCCAGTGACTTCCCTCTACCCATACCAAGCACTTACCTCTTGCGGGCACCCTTAGGGGGAAAACTTGCACTTTTCTCACAAAGTTGGCACAAAATTACACAAGACAAATGGGTACTAAATATTGTTTCCCAGGATTACAGGTTCCACTTTCACACCCTTTCAAGGCCAAAGGGTATGCCAGACCTGCCACACAATCAATGGGCAGAGGCACAAGGACAAATTTCTGCTCTCATGGACATGAGGGCTATTCAAAAAGTACCACAACAAGAGCAAGGACAAGGATTTTACTCAAGACTTTTCTTGGTACCCAGAAAGGCCAAAGCTTGGAGACCAATACTGGACCTGCCTACTTTCCTGGACGTTCCAAAATTCAAAATGTTGACACTACACCAACTTCTACCCATGCTGGGCAAGAAGGCTTGGCTAGTTACTTTGGACCTCAAAGAGGCATACCTACATGTCCCAGTCTGACAATCTTGCAGAAGATACCTCAGATTCATAGCTGGCTCAATACATTATCAATTCTCTGCACTGCCCTTTGGCTTATCTACTGCGCCCAGGGTCTTCACAAAATGCCTGGCACCAGTAATTGCATTTTGCAGACAAAAAGGAATTCAAATATATCCCTACTTGGACGACTGCCTTATTCAAGCAAGACAGCAAGGACATTCTACTAAAGCATCTGGCATTTGTAAAAAGATTGCTAATTTGCCTAGGGTACACAGTAAACGAAAAGAAATCAAAACTAGTGCCCTCTCAAGAGATAATATTCCTGGGTGCAAGCTTAAATACCACTGCCCAGATGGCTTATCTCATGCCAGACAAACAAAGGCAACTGACTCATTATTTTTAAATGATGGCAACAAAGACCCAGCTACTTGCAAGAAAAATTCTGCAGGCTTTGGGCTTCATGGCATCCTGCATCCTGCTAATTCCATATGCAAGACTGCATATGAGGAAGCTACAATGGTATCTAAAAAGTGTTTGGACTCAACATTGCCACAGCCTGGAAACAATAATTACTCTCATTCCTTGCCTGCAACAGGAGATTCGATGGTGGGCACTGGCCTGTCACCGCAACAAGGGACAGCCTTTCACTCTACCCACAGCCAGGCAGACACTAACAACAGATGCATCGGATTACGCCTGGGGAGCCCACATGGCGGGAAAATGCATACAGGGCACGTGGCCCACAGACCAAATGCATCTTCATATCAATCAGAAAGGGATGCTAGCTGTACAGAATGCTGACAGCCTTCAAGGATCTGCTACATCCAGGACAACTATTACTAAAGACGGACAATACTACAGTCATGGGGTACATAAACAAGTAAGGGGGCACACATTCCTACTCCCTCTGCAGACAAGCCATGACTTTGTGGAACACAGCACTGGCCTATCAAGTACATTTGCAGGCACAATTCCTGCCAGGGAAAAAAAAAAATACTCTGGCAGACGACCTAAGCAGAAACATCATGGACCCTCACGAGTGGAAACTAGATCCACAAGTCTTCAGCATGATCACAAAGAAATGGGGATGCCCAGACATAGATCTGTTTGCCTCCCCTCACAACGGCCAACTACAGAGATTCTGCACAAGGACTTATCACTCACAAGCGTGGAAGGTGGATGCTCTGTCATTCAGCTGGAAAAGCCTAACAGTTTATGCATATCCACCACTGCCTCTACTCCCCAAGGTACTCCTAAAAGTCAGACAAGTGAAGCCAAAAATGATTCTGATTGCCCCAGACTGGCCATGCCAGCACTGGTACCCAATCCTAAAGAGCTTGTCTCAAGGACCAGCCTAGACTTTACCTCAAATTCCTCATCTGCTGACGCAACAAAACAATCAGATCCTGCACAGCCAACTCAGAACCTTAAATCTGGCTGCTTGGCGAATAATATAGCCACTCAGAACTCACCTCTCTCTAAAGCAGTTATGGATGTCATTTTGGAAGCCAGGAGGCCCAGCACCATGAAATCTTATGCAGAAAAATGGAAGAGATTCTGTGCTTGGAACCAGGCACAAGGACTTGAACCGCTTGTCCCTAATATTCTTCAGATTTTACAATACCTGACTGAGATGCTGGACAAAGGCCTATCCTTCTCATCAATTAAGATCCATGCCTCTGCAATTTCAGCTCATTACAATACAGAACCTCCTATTTCCTCTCATCCACTACTAAGGCAGTATCTCAGAGGGGCAAAAAACATAAGACCCCCAAGGAGAGTACCTATACCAACATGGGACCTCAACTTTGTCTTGGAAAAGCTCACACTGCCTCCTTTTGAGCCAGCCAATATAGATGAAATAAAATTATTATCGTGGAAAACTGCTTTGCTCCTAGCAATAACCTCAGCAAGAAGAGTCTCAGAATTACAGGCATTAATGGCAGTGGAACCTTTCATCATTTTTCATCCGGACAGGGTTTCTCTAAGGACAAACCCAACTTTTATGCCAAAGATAGTATCCAGTGTGGCTCTTAACCAAACCATTCATTTACCAACCTTTTATCCAAATCCACAGAATAAAGGGGAGAGACTTCTGCACTCTTTGGGCATACACAGGCAGCTACGCTTCTACTTGGACAAAACAAAAGCTTTCAGAAAAACTGAGCAACTTTTTGTGGCATACACTGCAGGATCACAAGGAAAGGCTATTTCAAAGCAGACTATTTCAAAATGGATAGGACACTGCATTAGTTTCTGCTATGCATAGCATGGCAAATCAGTGCCTAAGAATATTAGGCTACATTCTACCAGGGCAGCAGCCACATCAGCAGCCTTTCTCAGAGGAGTACCAACCAAGGAAAGTTTGGAGGCTGCAACTTGGGAGTTCAGTGCACACTTTTACCAAGCACTGTCACTTACCTCTTTACTCTAAATCCAGAGCAGGCTTTGCCACTGCAGTCCTGCAGGGCCTCATAGCCACTCCTAATCCTATTTAGACCCAGCCGCCCAACCTCGGCTTTGGGATTCAACCCAAGTGTAATGACTGCAACAGTGAAACATGATGAACGTAGTACAGTTGTGTACCTACCATAAATGTAGATGTTTGAGTGTATTCACTGTTGCAGTCCAGGTTACCCTCCCACCATCCCCCTTTCATTGCTGGGACTTATCTGTACTTCTCTATTCTATACAACCTATGTGGTGTATTTGCTTGTAGGGGAAGCTAATGTTTATGTTTTTGCATGCTTTTTTATTTGCAATTTTTTTTTAGCCTACCTTTTTGGGGGCACCTGACATCTGGGGCAAGAAAAACTGAAGAAAATGGCGTTGGCTGCATCTTTTATACCCCTGGCACACTGACGTCAGGGAAGAGGCGACAGCAACTGACGCCGGTCCAGGACTTTGGAATTCAGGCCGACTGCGGGTAGCCTGCCATCAGGATAACCCAAGTGTAATGACTGCAACAGTGAATACACTCGAACATCTACATTTATGGTAGGTACACAACTGTACTTTCCTCATTGGATCCTAGATCCGATACCGGATCTCATTTCGCACCCCTCAAGGGTTCCTCATCCAGGCTGCTCCAGTTCCATCGATTGCTGGGACTCCTGGTCTCTCTTCCCCAGTCAAGTCTATTCTGGTGGCAGCTCATAAATAGTCTAGCAGAAAAGTTTACCATAGTAAGTGGAAGCATTTTTTTTTTTTAATCTGGGCTTCTCAGAGAGATTTAGATCCTTTTACGGCTCCTGTTCCAGTGGTCCTTGAGTTCTTAGCACGCATTTTCCAGCAAGGTGCCAGCTCATCTACAGTGAAAATTCAACTGGCGGCCATTTCCAATTTTCATGTAGGTGACAATATGGCGTCTTTAGCTTCCTCCAGACTCTGCAAAACCTTTATTAAAGGTACTTTTCTTTTAAGACCTCCGATTAAGGACCCTACTCCTCCTTGGGACCTTACCTTAGTTTTGCAAGCTTTAGTTGCTCCGCCCTTTGAGCCTGCTGCTTCTTTGGACTTGAAATTTTTGTCTTGGAAGACAACTTTCCTAGTGGCTATTACCTCGGCTAGGAGAGTGTCAGAACTTCAGGCATTATCTGTTAAACCTCCATATATGATTTTTTGTAAAGACAGGGTTCAACTTCGTACTAATCCTTCCTTTTTGCCCAAAGTGGCTTCAGTAACAAATATCAATCAGTCAGTTTACCGGTTTTCTTTCCAAATTTTCAGAATAGGGGAGAATATAAACTGCATTTGTTAGATGTGCATAGACAAGTACGTTTCTACTTACACAGGACTAAGGCCTATTCCAAGTCTGACCAGTTGTTTGTGTCCTTTGCTAGGTCCTTTCTGGGCAAACCGGTTTCTAAGATAACTATTGCCAAGTGGATTTCTCTTTGCATTCTTCACGTTTACAAAGACAAAGGTATGCCTCTTCCGGGTAGGGTACACAACCATTCTACCAGGTCCATGGCTACGTCAGCTGCCTTTTGTTCCAGAGTGTCCTTGGACGATATTTGTTAGGCAGCTACTTGGTCCTCATTTCACACATTAATTTCCCATTATAAATTGGATATGGTTTCTAGAGGGAGAGCATCCTTTGAATATCCTTCCATGAGGGCCACCCAAGGTTTTTGGTAGCTGGAGACTGTCCCACAGGTTGATGATCAAATGAAGTTAACTACTTCAGATAAAGAAGTTATGTACTCACCATAATGTTCCATCTGAATAGACTTCATTTGTCATCAACCATCCCTCCCTCCTTCCCCCTGACCTTCTCTTGCTGTTTCTCTGCTTTGGCAGACAGGCGAGAAAGTCGTTATGGTTCTCCTGTTTATCTTGTTATTGAAGGTTTTTTGCATCGGGTTTATGTAGGGTATGGCAAACTCGATCTGAGGGAAGGAGATGTAGGGGTATTGTGGGTAAGGGGAGGAGCTGGGAGCTCTGATCAGAAGCTGGTAAATCTGCCGTGTCGGATCTGATGTGGATCTGAAGACCCAAAGGTCGATGACAAATGAAGTCTAACTACTCAGATGGAACGTTATGGTGAGTACATAACTATTTTTTGTTCTAGATGATTTTAACCTAAACAGCCTAGGCTCCTTGAGAAATGACATCACTGAATTCCTAGCTAATATCATCCTTGTGCAGTTAGTCAAAGACACTACTTGTCTAAATCTCTGAACCAACAGCCACTCCCTCCTGGAAATGCTAATCACTAACGGCCCCCCTCCCCCCAAAAAAAAAACCTCTCCAGTATATCTGTTCTCCTCATTTAGTGACTACTCCCCAGTAACATTCCAGATTATTCACCAAAACTGCTCCTACAAACTGCTTACCTTCAGACATAGATCCACCATCAATACAGACATCATCAGAAAACACCTAGCAACGTTTGACTGGTCTTCCATTTAAAGAACCCCAGCTTAGCTGCAAGAGCTCTTACACATACCCTCCAACTTTAAGACCAATTTTTCTCGCTTGCACATTGCCTTTTCAAATGCAACAAAAATCCCTGGCTAAGCACTGAGATGAAAGCACTGCTCAAACTCTGCGGCAGTGTATGCTCCTCATGGAGACAAACCCCTTCACCAAAAAATTGTACATTGTTTACCTAGCCAAGGAAGCCATATGCATACACAAAACCAGCTATGTCAAAAACGAACAACTTGGTCTGATAGGGAAACCCAAACATTTCTTTCAGGAAGTAAATCTTCTCACAGGCAAAAATCCACAGATCCCACATCTACCGTTATCACCATGTAGATCTTTCAAGGCCAACTCTTAACCTGTGACTTTCTTGAGGGAATTTATCCCCCTACGTATTACCATAACCTCTACATCTCCCCAACTCACCCAGCCCTCCTCCTTGTATCCTCCTCTTCTGTTTTAA
Organism: Protopterus annectens; assembly: GCF_019279795.1. Lineage (NCBI taxonomy): Eukaryota > Metazoa > Chordata > Ceratodontiformes > Protopteridae > Protopterus > Protopterus annectens. The sequence continues at coordinate 1,213,491,415 of NC_056729.1, forward strand.
GAAAATTACATACTAAGACTTTACCCCCACTAGAAGACATACCCCTAGATTCACCCCCTCGTGCAGACACCTCCCTTGGATTATATCACTCTGAAAAACTTCCTTACCAGACCTCTTCTCCATATTTATAACCTCTGCTTAACTCAAAATATAATGCCAGACATATGGAAAACTGCTCGTTAAACCCCTTCCCAAACAGCCTCAGCCAGAAAATGCCGTCTGCTTCCACACTATCTCTCTCCTCCTTACATTGGGGAAATACTTGAAAGAAAAAACTGACCTACTACCAAATGTCCATTTACATCCAACACCATCTTTCCTCACTCATAAAACAGCATGGATTGTGGACTGGGTGGAACACCGTGAGAGCACTGTAGTCGTTTACAGATGAGATCCTTCTCAATATGGATAAAGAAAACCTTTGAGGAGCTCCCTTCATTGACCTTACCAAAGCTTTTGATCTTTTTGACCACTTCCTGCTCTTTCACTCTTTCCAGGAAATCGAGGTTAGCCTTAATACTGTCACCTAGTTCCAACCTTTCTTAACAAATAAGTCTTTGAGTCAAAATAAGCTCATCTCTATCACATCCAGCACTAGGAGTGCCCCAGGGATACATACTCACCCCACTCTTGTTTTCAGTCTTTGTTAATAAACTTCCCTCTGCTCTCCCTTGCCTTCCTATTGCTCTTTATGCAGATGACAGTTATAGTTTTTCTTCAGTCCGGTTTCCCACATTCAGTTATCGAAACCCAGCATGTTAAGTTGTCTATCTTGCCTTCATTCTTGCTGGTTGGGCTCGAAGCCGATCCTTGGCTCTGACTCTGCCATCTTCTAAAGCTCGAGAGCTACATACTGGCTCAAGGCCTCCCCATATCCCATGATCCCTGGCGCTAGAAATCCGGATCTCGTTTGCCGCTTCTGCTGCGAGGTTGCTCTACTGGCTCAGGTCGTATAAAACTTTTATATTGTGTCTTTTCTGTCATAAACTAGTTAGTTTTAGCATAGAAATTCTCGTTTAGATATATCTTTTGTATTATAGTTGTGTTCGTGTCTGAATCCTTGTATATTCCCCTCAGAAACTCATGTTTATGTAGACAGTTTCCCCTCCCCTTTTCTCTTTCCTCTTAAGGTTTTCCATTTAAGTTAGAGGATAACCTTACCTCTAAAAGGTTTCCGGTTAAGTTGGAGGATAACCTTTTTTCTCCTTATCTCCCTTAAAAAAAAAAAAAAAAAAAAAAAAGAATTCCTTTATTACTGATAGTTTAGCTATAGTTAATTATTGTTGTTTTAGTGTAGTTGGTTCTGGTAACTGTAGTGTGTGTTTTTTTCCTTGGTTTTTCTTCTTTCAGGGATGTCCAAAGATCCTAAGCCGTCCGGATTCAAGAAGTGTGACTCATGCTGTCAGAAGATGTCTCTGATAGATGTTCACACTTCTTGTGTTTATTGTCTGGGCGCCGTGCACCTGCAGGACTCTTGCTCGATTTGCCATGCGTTCAGTCCAAGAGTCCTGCAGGAGCGCAAAAACAAATTGATCTTGTGGGGTCTGCTTAAACCCCAAGATTCACCGGCGAAGGCTCAGCCCGTGAAATCTTCTAGGCCACCTAAACCTTCGGCTCCCAGTTTGGAGCCTTCATTGAGTGAAGCCATACCATCCATCTTGGCTCCGGCTGGAACCAATGCTCCTCCCTCCCAGCCGGCTCCTACACGTTCTTCGGAGCCGTCTGAGAGTTGAAAAAGGTCCAGGTCTCCTTCTCTGGAGTCTACGTTCAGCTCCGAAGTCGCCTCTGCTCCAGTCGAAGCGTAGTCATCACTCATCCCACTCTTCTCGGTCCTCAAGACTTTCAGACCATGACTTGGAAAGAGTGGACAGTAGGCTGTTAAAATCGCAGGCCCTAGCCAAAATGTTGTCCAGACCCCCTCATCAGGTGTCTGCTCCATCCATAGCTGTAGATATTCCTCCTCTGACTCATCCTATGAGCTCGGAGCAGGAGTTCCTTGGGGTTCGAGTCATGGAACCATCGGCTCCGATACCTTCTCCTTCAGTTCCATCGTCTCCGATACCTTCTCCTTCGGTTCCGTCGTCGGCTCCGATCCCTTCCATGGTACCGTCCCTGGAGGGATGTGGGTGCCGAGACTCCCTCGTCGGCTATGAGGGGGCGAGTGGCATCAGACCCTTGTCTGACCCCGCTCTCCCCCTCGGCACTTCGGCTCAGGTGAGCTCGGCTCCCACATCTGCCTCGAAGCTGTCCCTCTCGGTACAGGGAGGGGTTCTGGTTTCTTCAGAACCGGAGCCATCTCTGCGTCTGGGCAGGGATGCCTTCGAGGTGATGAGGAGTGTACTGGCCCCAGAGTCAGTCCCACGATCGATCCCATCGGCTCCTCCCTCTAGGATGCCTGCGTCAGCCTCTGCCCCTCTTCCAGACCCCAAGAATGGGGATCCAGAGCTCCAGGACACCCCTTTGGGTGTATCCTCCTCTTCCGAGGCCTCCCCTGACCATTCAGAGGAGCCACCTCACAAGAGGAAATGCAAGAGGAAGCATGTTGACTCCCCAGAGTCTTGTCACATCGGATAACTACTTAGAGGAGTCTAAAGGGTCCCCAAGATCCCCCTCTGAAGATGTCTCCTTCTCAGATATCCTTGAGATGCTTAGGCAGAGGGGAAACTGGACTGCACTAAGCCCTTCTGAGGATGATTCGGTATTCCTGGACGCTTTTGGATCTTGACCTTCCACCTCCTGGGTGTCTCCGCCTTTCGACCCACTGATGTCTGTGGTAGCTTGGAAGGCGTGGACGGCTCCAGACACATTGGAAACGACCCCTAGAAGACCTGCCAAATTCATTACTGCACCGCAGGACAAACGGTTCTTGACCAAAGGTGTCACCGTTGATGCCATGATGGTAGCAGTGGCCACAAAGGAGTTGGCTGAAACTTCATCTGTCCATCCATTTAACAAGGAGTCCAGGACGATGGGCAGATATGGGAAGTGGATGTTCTCTTCAGCGACCTTTTCTATGCGGTCCCTGAATTACCTGTGCCACTTTACCCGTCTTCAGAGGGATCTCTTGAAAGAGCTTGGAGATACCCTCCAAGATCCATCAGCTGAGGGGGCCCAGGCTAAGGCAGTCTCCCAGCTGGCGACTCTTAATTCAGTGGTAAACTCCTCCATGAGGCTCATTTCGTATGCAGGCGATGGGGGGAGTAGAGCCGCAGGCACAGGCGTGGCCCTAAGGAGGCACACTTGTATGCGGCTATGTAACTTTGCGGAACCTTTCAGAGCGTCTTTCACCAACACCCCTTTTGATGGTTCCTCTCTATTTGGATCACAGGTGAAGGATACCCTTACCAGGTGTGAGCAGGAAGGCAAGACTCTCTCTGCCATAGGAGTCCATTTTTCCACTCCTTCCAGACCATATCCCAAGGGTCAGAAGAGTGGAAAGATGTGGTTCCGGAAATCCCAGGGAGTCTTGCTGGACACACGTGGTGATTTTCCCTCCAGGGGCAGAGGAGGGAACAATAACAGATGCCACCCTCGTGGCAGAGGGGGTCCGCAAAACCAGGGCAGCAGAGAATCTTTCTCTGACAAGCCCTTCCAGCATCCCTGAAGGGTTGCCCGGCTGCTCACCTCTGGAGGCAGTCGGGGGAAGATTATCGCTGTACCCAAGAGCCTGGCAAGACATAACACAAGACAAATGGGTACAGTCCGTTATATCCGGAGGCTACAGAATTCCTTTTGTTAACACTCCTTTATTGTCGAACAAGTCTCTTCCAGATGTTCCACCCAATCTAAGGGATCAAGCAGTTCAGGAAGTTTCAAAACTGCTAAGAAAAAGGGCCATCCAGAAAGTCCCAGCAGACCAGAAAGGATCCATAATTTACTCAAATTTCTTTTTGGTACCAAAAAAGTCAGGGGACTGGAGACTCATTTTGGATCTCAGCAGACTAAACAGGTCTGTACAAAGAACGAAGTCTTGGATGGTCATGTCACCGTCCATTTTACCCTTCCTGGGTCAGGACAATTGGATGTGCTCCATAGATCTTCAGGATGCGTACTACCACATCAAAATGGACAGGCACTCCAGAAGATTCCTGCACTTCTATCTGGAAGCCAGCCATTATCAGTTCAGAGCTCTGCCCTTTGGTCTCGCCACAGCCCCCAGGGTGTTAACCAAATGTATGGCAGTAGTTACCGCTCACCTGAGACAGCAAGGATTCCAGGTGTTTGCGTAGCTAGATGACTGGCTCCTCACTGCTACCACCAGGCATCACCTTCTGCAAGCCAGAGACTATACTATCCAGACATGCTCCAGACTAGGTATCACTATAAATTTCGAAAAATCTGCTTTGTCGCCTTGTCAGTCTATCATCTTTATAGGCGCAGACTTAAATACAAAAGACAGGTCAGTCAGCCTTCCACCAGACAGGGTGTTAGTCATTCGGCGGCATGTCTAGGTCTTGTTACGATGCAAGAGAATTCAAGCCAGGTTCATCCTCCAAACCCTGGGTCTCATGGCAGCAGCAATCATACTCTTCCCTCTGGCACGTTTTCACATGAGGATCCTCCAATGGCTTCTTTTCACCCAATGGTCCTTCCAGCAGCTTCCCATGTCTCACATGATTATCATCACAGAAACATGCAAAAAGCACCTTGCGTGGTGGATGGTCTCCTCATCAGTGCCCCTGGGTAGACCATTTGTACTTCCCCCCTCCAATTGCTACGGTGACCACGGATGCCTCCCTGATCGGGTGGGGGGGGCATTATCAGGGCAGAACAGTCCAGGGTACCTGGCAACCTCAAGAGTACCATCTGCACATAAACGTCTTTGAGATGAGGGCCGTGCTTTTAGCGTTGCAAGCTCTTCAAGACTCTCTTCCTACTGGGACAGTTGTAATTCAAACGGACAATGTGTCAGTCGTGCGGTACATCAACAAGCAGGGCGGAACCAGGTCCTACCCCCTATGTCGAGAAGCACTCGGACTCTGGCAGTGGGCGATCTCTTCCCAACGGTTTCTGACCGCAATGCATATCCCTGGGAAATCCAATGTCATAGCAGACAGGCTGAGCAGAGCTATTCTCATGCCTCACGAATGGTCTCTGAATCAAGTAGTAGCGGACCATATCTTCCGCAAATGGGGGCAACCTTGCTGCGACCTCTTTGTCACCCCCTTCAGCAGCAAGTGCAGGAACTTCTTCTCTCTCCTACCACATCCAGAACATTCCCCCAGAGACGCTCTAGTCCACGATTGGCCTCAGGGACTTCTGTACGCATTCCCTCCTTTTCCCCTAACTCCCAAGCTGATACAGAAAGCTACCGTATTGGGTTGCAGAATGATCCTCATTGCTCCGTACTGGCCTTGACAAATATGGTTTCTGTTCCTTCATCATCTTATCGAGCAGCCTTGGACTCTGGACCCAGCTCCAGACCTCCTGATCCATCAATCAGGCGGACTGCATCATTCCCTACAATCTCTCAAGCTCACAGCTTGGTTGCTCCACTTCCAACCCTAGCCCTAACCCTGATATCTTACAGTCGGTGCTTGAAATCATTTTATCATCACACAAGTCCACCACTAGAAAAACTTACACTAGTAAGTGGAAACGTTTTTCTTCCTGGGCAGAGGCTAAGAATATAGAACCCTTTTCAGCACCTGTTCACCACATCCTGGAATTTCTTGTGGAGCTCTTTCATACTGGGTCCACTTCCGCTACAATTAGAGTGCAGTTAGCCGCAATTTCAAATTTTCACATTGGCCTTTCAGAAAGTAGTATAATGTCTCATAAGCTTTCTAAGGCCTTCGTCAGAGGAACTACGCTGCTAAGGCCCCCGGTTAGAGATCCTCCACCCCCGTGGGATCTGAACTTGATTTTAGCCTCTCTAATTTTGCCCCCCTTCGAACCTGCAGCTTCCTGTTCTTTGAAGTTTTTATCTTGGAAAGCACTTTTTCTGTTAGCAATTACTTCAGCGAGAAGAGTTGCTGAACTGCAGGCTCTTTGTATCCATCCCCCGTACCTAGTGTTCCACAAAGACAGGGTTGCTCTTAGGACTAATCCTTCCTTCCTTCCTTCCTAAGGTCTCTTCTGAGAATAACTTGAACCAGTCCATTGACCTTCCTGTATTTTTTCCCAACCATTCCAACAGGGGAGAATATAAGTTACATCAATTAGATGTTCACAGGCAAATGCGTTTTTATTTGCATAGGACTAAGGACTTCAGAAAATCAGATCAGCTTTTCCTGTCTTATGCAGAGGGCAAACAAGGCCCACCAGTATCAAAAGTAACTTTATCTAGGTGGCTGACTTCTATCATAACCTTTATCAGCTGAGGAAGAAAGAATTGCCTGTTAAACCTAAAGGCCACTCCACCAGAGCATTAGCCACTTCTGTTGCGTTTCAAGCTAGGTTGCCCATGGAATCTATTTGTGCAGTGGCCACGTGGGCAAATGCTCATACTTTCATCTCGCATTGTAAGTTTGACGTGGTTTCCAGGAGCAGAGCTGATTTTGGTTCCACTGTTCTGAAGAGTCTGTTCCACTGAGCCACCCAGAATATTAGGTGCTAGGGACGCTGTCCCAACCAGCAAGAATGAAGGCGAGATAGACAACTTAACATAAAGAAGTTATATACCTACCAATAACGTTCCATGTTATTTGTCTCCAATTGCCTTCTTTCTTGCGTCCCACCCTCCATCCCCCTATCCTACTAGACTGAGAAGAGTTTCTCTATAGATTTACACTGGCTGAGTCTTCTCTGGCTATCCCACTCTACCTAGTAGTCTCTATAGTTGGGCTTATGTATGATAGGATAGGATTCCTTCATTATTTTGTCTGCTGTTAGTCTCACCAAACGAGATCTGGGTTTCTAGCGCCAGGCATCATGGGATATGGGGAGGCCTCGAGCCAGTATGTAGCTCTCGAGCTTTAGAAGATGGCCGAGTCGGAGCCGAGGATCGGCTCCGAACCCAACCAGCAAGAAAGAAGGTGAAGAGGAGACAACTAACATGGAACGTTGTGGTAGGTACATAACTTCTTTTTTAGTCGAACAGTCCACTCCCCTTAATTATTCGCTAAACAACTGTAAGCTACTCCTAAACCCATCCAAAACAAAAAGTATGACAACTGGAACCTCACAAAAGCTGGAAAAAATCCTAAAAATCTCAGCATTGCAGATCTCAATGGGTGGGTACTCAATGGGTACACAATAGAAACCGCCACATCTTTTGAATACTTGGCTTTATGGCTAGACCAATCATTTAACTTCCAAAGCCACATAGGAAACATCAGGAAAAAGATCAGTTCTCTTTTATTTTAGTCCTGGAAGATCTCTATATCGCTCCATACCAGCTAGAGCTGCAGTAGGCAAAGGAGTCCTTCCTCAACTTGAACATGGGCTTTCCATCATAGCCACAGCTTTTAAAAAGAAAACAAAAAATTCACCCAGTTGCAGTCCCCACCCTCCGGAAATGCCACTACATCACCGTTTCCAAAGCAAAGTGGCTACCAGTCTCCTACAGAGCTTTTCAAACTACTTCAACCTGGTGCCTTTTCATACCTTGCAGCCAAACTCCATAAATAAAATTACTCCCCACATCTTCTGCAACCTCTTCCAATTAACTCCCTCGCGACAGACGCCCCAAGCCAGGCTGCACTGTACTGATCAAACCTTCTGCATTTTGCATTCAAACTCTTGACAGTCCCCCCTCCCTCACCTAAATGAAGTCTCCTGATGTTCTTCGTTTCACATTGCTACAGTCATAACCTGTGGGTAGTCCGCTGTCCTCGGTCGGCCCGAATACCAAAGTGTTAGGCTGGCGTCGGTCATGGTCGCTCAGAGCTGACGTCAGTACGCAGTAGTACTTAAGCATGACCGCCATATCCTCAGTCTTTCTTGCCGCGTGGTCCAAGCAGAAGCAGCATTTGCAAGTGCCGTTCTGAAATTTTCACTTTGAGTTTCAGACCGAAGACCAAGTTGGGCTAAGTACCCGTTGGGAATATTTTTGTCTTTTCTTGCCTCAGTTAATCCGGATGTCAGAAAAAGTTAATAATTGTATTTCTTGTGGGAAACAGATACCTCATAGGGACTATCACTCTCTCTGTATTCCTTGCTTGGGGCCTGAGCACGGCGTAGTCGGGTGTCGCTTTTGCGCTAGATTTAATAAGCACCATAAAACGCAGATTAGACTGTGCTAGGCTTGTTTTCGTAAGCGGTGTAACTACAACATGCCGTCGGATCCTCCGACTCCGCTACATAAAAAAATAAATCGTTAAAGTCTGAACAGGATGAGTCGTCCGTTGCGGTTCTATGGAATCTATGGTTGAATCTGTGGATCCAGCCGAGGGAATCACAGGGGGAACCTTTACTTTTACAGGAGTTGGCCTCTCGGGAGTTAGGTCAGGCCGAGGGGGCTTCTCAGGTTTCTGTGGTTCCATCCTTACAAAAGGTTATTAGGCCTTCTACTTCTGTCACTAAATGCCCTGCTAAAGCTAGACCTGGTCTTTCTGGTACAGGCATCAGCCCTAGTTCTTCAGGCTCTGTTCCTAAAAAACATATGTTAAAAATGGCAGAGGATTTGATTACTTTAATCAGGGGTTCTATGCCCCCTCCAGAGAAGAGGCCTAGGGTGGAGACAGATTTAGAGGGTTTGGAGCCTTCCTCAGATTACTCTGAGTCTTCAGCTGAGGATATTCAGGATTTTCCTCCCTATTCTGATTCGGATGCAGAGGATTCCTGTCCTTCTGCTTCTCCTCCAGAGGATTTTTCTTTTTCTGAAACCTTGCACTCCATGAGGGAGCATTTCAAGTGGGAAGGTCAGGATTTCTCAGATTCTCGTAAGAGGCTTAGGGAATTTTTGTTTTGCCACAACATAGACCTTTGGCTATTCCCCTGTTTTAGATGTTGTTCAGGATGTTTTTCTGAAGCTTCCCTTAATCCTGATTCTTTACCCCTGCCCTGTCAAGCCAGACAGGTATTACAGAGTTCCAGAGGCACATAAATATTTGTATAAGAGTCCTAGAGCTGACCCGGAAACTATTATTCAAGGGCCTAAGGGTGTCAGGGCTTCTGTAGTTAAGAATCCAGTTCCTCTGGATAAAGATTCTAGAGCTTTAGGTAGGTGGGGTAAAAAAGTGTATACCTCCTCCACGCTAGCTATGAGGGCTTTAAATTGCCAGTTTCATATGCTGAAATATCAGAACTTTCTGTTAGGTCAGTTGAAATCTAAGGTAGATGCTTTAGCTGAGGGTATAGAGTGTAAGGAATTGCAGGACTTAGTTCATGCCTCAGATCAAGTTGGTAAGCATTCCTTGCAGTGTGGCTTCGATGCTCTTCAGGCTTCTTTGTAAACAGACCCAATGACCTGTATCTCCAGCTGCCAGATTCTTCCTGTCTGGCAGCTCCTCTAGGAGGAAAGCTGGCACTTTTCAAACTGAATTGGCATTTGGTCACCCAGGACAAATGGGTGTTGGACATAATAAATCAAGGCTACAAGTTTTATTTTCACACTTTTCCTCCTTTCAGAGGCATGCCAGATGTTCCTCCTCAGCAAAGGCTGGAGGCTCACAAACAAATTTCTTTGCTTTTGCAAATGGGGGCAATCCAGGTGGTACCACTGTCAGAAGTAGGCCTAGGGTTTTATTCTCGCCTATTCCTTGTGCCAAAGAAAGGAAACACTTGGAGGCCAATTCTGGATTTGTCCATTTTCAATACATACCTAGACATTCCAAAGTTCAAGATGTTAACTTTACAGCAACTTCTGCCTCTGCTAGGCAAAGATCACTGGATGGTAACTCTGGATCTCAAAGAGGCTTATCTTCACATTCCTATCAGGCCCAGCTGCAGGAGATTCCTGCGTTTTCGGGCTGGTACTTTTCATTATCAGTTCTCTGCATTGCCCTTTGGCTTATCTACTGCGCCCAGGTGTTCACAAAGGTTCTGGCTCCTGTGATAGCTTTCTTAAGACTGAGAGGAATACAAATTTATCCTTATCTGGACGATTGCCTGATTCTTGCTCAAGACAAAGACAAGTTACTTCAACATCTACAGTATGTAATGGCAGTTTTAAGGTGCCTAGGGTATTCTGTGAACGAAACAAAGTCCAGTCTAGTACCCTCTCAGGACATGTGCTTTCTGGGTGTGAGACTGAATACAGCCTCTCAGATGGCTTTTTTTGACCCCGGACAAACAAAGAAATCTTCACCTATACTTCCAGCAATTATCGGTAATGTCCAGGCTGACTGCAAGGACAGTCCTTCAAGCCTTGGGGTTCATGGCATCTTGCATTCTGGTACTTCCCAATGCCAAACTGCATATGAGGAAGCTACAGTGGTATCTCAAAAGTGTATGGACTCAACACTGCCACGGTTTGGACACTGTCATTCAGATAATACCTTGCATCCAGAAGGAATTCTTGTGGTGGGCTCAGGAATGTCACCTAAACAAGGGACTCTCTGTGACCCGACCAGAGGCGAGTCAGATCTTGATGCCTCAGACCTGGCTTGGAGCACACTTCAATCAAATGGATTCAAGACACGTGGCCTCCCAGACTACAGCATTTGCATATCAACATGAAGGAGATGTTAGCAGTCCAATTTGCCCTGATGGCCTTCAAGGATCTACTTCAACCAGGACAGGTGTTGATTCAAACAGACAACACAACTGTCATGTGGTACATCAACAAGCAGGGGAACCCATTCTTACCCTCTTTGCAGACAAGCTATGATTTTGTGGGAGACTGCTCTGAGTTTGCACATCACTCTTCAAACACGGTTTCTGCCAGGAGCACAGAACTCCTCAGCAGATGTATTGAGCAGACAAATTGTGGATCCCCACGTGGAAATTGGATCCTCACGTATTCCAACAGTTGACAGTGGCTTGGGAACTCCAGACATAGATCTGTTCGCTTCTCCACTAAATTTCCAACTGCCAAAATTTTGCACAAAGATGTTTCACCCAAAAGCTTGGAAAGTGGATGCTCTATCTTTCAGTTGGAACAACCTTCACGTCTATGCTTCCCTCCTCTGCCTCTCCTTCCCAAGGTACTCTTGAAAGTCAGGCAGGACAAGCCTTGCATGATTCTAATAGCACCAGATTGGCCACGCCAGCACTGGTATCCTCTGCTGAGGAGTTTAGTTCAGGAGCCTCCTTGGCTTTGCCACCAATTCCTTACCTGTTGTCTCAAATAATTTTCTCAATGTCAGGTACAGTCCCTGCATCTGACAGCCTGGCGTATTCTGTTTTAGACCCTGGGGGGTCTCAGCTTCCTCAACAGGTTTTGAATGTCATTTTGGAAGCCAGACGGCCTAGTACTAGAAAAGTTTATGCTGATAAATGGAGGAGATTTTTTCTTTGGAGCACAGCAAAGAGCTTTGATGTCTCAGTGCCTAATTTGAGTTTTACACTACAGTACCTTACTGAATTACTAGACAAGGGTTTTGTCTTTTCCTCCGTGAAAGTTCATGCTGCAGCCATTTCTGCTCACTATGATTGTGACCCTCCTTTATTTTCTCACCCTTTGTTTAAACAATTTCTTAGAGGGGCAAAAAACATAAGATCCCCACGTAGAGCTCCTACTCCTTCCTGGGATCTCAATTTTGTGTTGGAAAAGCTTACTTTACCTCCTTTTGAACCTGCAGCTACATCTGAGTTGAAGTTTTTGTCCTGGAAGACTGCTTTTTTGTTGGCCATTACGTCTGCTAGGAGGGTATCTGAATTACAGGCTCTCATGGCAGTTGAACCCTTCCTGATATTCCATAAGGATAGGGTGTCCTTGCATACTAACCCTACTTTTATGCCAAAAGTTATTTCTAATGTGGCCTTAAACCAGTCTATTCATTTGCCTACTTTTTATGCTGATCCCCAAAATAAAGGGGAAAAAGTCTTGCATTCTTTGGATATTCACAGGCAGTTACGCTATTATTTGAGCAGAACTAAAGAATTCAGGCAGACTCAACAGTTATTTATTTCTTTTGCTTTGGGTTCACAAGGGAAGGCTGTTTCAAAGCAAACTATTTCTAGTGGATTGGCCATTGTATTGCTTTTTGTTATTCTCATCATGGAAAGGATGTTCCTGCTGGGATCAGACCTCATTCCACTAGGGCTACCGCCACATCTACTGCCTTTTTAAGGGGGGTAGCTACTAAGGATATTTTGGAGGCAGCTACTTGGAGTTCAGTGCACACTTTACTAAACATTACCATCTCCTCTTTATTCTAAGTCTAGGGCTGGGTTTGCCACTGCAGTTTTACAGGGCATGTTGGCAGCTCCTAATGCTTTTAGTTTGCCAGCCTCCCTTTACCTTTGCTTTGGGATTCTACCCACAGGTTATGACTGCAGCAATGTGAGACGAAGAACATAGTACAGTTTTGTACCTACAATAAATGTAGATGTTCGAGGATCCACATTGCTGCAGTCAAACCTCCCTCCTTCCCCTATAGTTTGGGGTTGCTGTGTTTCTTTTGGGATAATTATTATTTTATCTATGTTGGTTGTTGGGTATTTTCTATTTTGGCTATGGCCTTTCCTTTTTAGGCCTTCTGACATCTGGGGCAAGAAAGACTGAGGATATGGCGTCGGTCATGCGCTTAAGTACTACTGTGTGCTGACGTCAGCTCTGAGCGACCATGACCGACGCCAGCCTAACACTTTGGTATTCGGGCCGACCGAGGACAGCGGACTACCCACAGGTTATGACTGCAGCAATGTGGATCCTCGAACATCTACATTTATGGTAGGTACAAAACTGTACTTTTCCCTACATTCAGGTCTGAACTCAAAACAGCAGCATCAAAAATCTGATTGCAAGTGCTTTTTCATTGGATGCATAATCTAACTCCTTCCTTACCTTCTTCACAACTACTTTGACCCTCTGTTCTCACCTGCTGCTTTCCTCCCATATTTACTACTAAAATGAATTCACGTTTGTTTTTCTAATCAGTCAATAATAATTGCATGCTATATCAATTGTCTATGGGATTATCTACCTTATGTGATTACTCTTCAAGAATTTGTTCTATTTTATTTTTTTGTGAATTTTTTCACCAGGGTTGTGCTTGCAAATGGTATATTGTGATTAGTGTACTATCCTGAAAATAAGCAAACTAAATAAAAGTAAAAAAAACATCTGGGGAATTGGGAGATTTCTTTTTCTGCATTTTCTATTCTCTATATAGGCTGGTTCATGTGAAGCTTTGGCTGCTCTTCTAGGTTCCTGTGAGCTCTTGCTTACCTGCATTAATTGCTTATTCACTCCCTTCCACAACCAGGGATCCTCTTGCCGAGGTTGCTAATTGAACATGGGTTGTTTCATAGCCCACCTTATTCTGCTGCATGTCAGATCTAGCCTGTTGAATACTGGACTGTTTTGCTGTGTCTTAGGCAACACACAACCCACATAGCATAAGGGCTACTGCAGCAATGAGGTATTTGACATCTGCTGTTATGGGTAAGTGCTACTTGCACAACTGAACTGTCCTTATAAAAAAATGAACGTATATACTTTGGAGTAAATGGTTAAGTCGTTCTGGTTTGCTGTTGTATACAAAGAGTTTGAGTGCTTGTAACTTGCCATTGTAAGTGTGACAATGTGAGTTATTGCCAGCTACCCCAGGAGAAGTAAGACAGTGGATGTGTAATGTATGCCAGTACAGCTAGCTGGAATTTTGTAAAGAATTGTATGTCATGTGTATATCAAACTGATTTGTACAAATGCTTGTGTTGAAAAATGTAATTGTAAAGCTGCTTGTGTTAAAATGTACCAACAGTGTGCTCTGCTAAACAGAGAAAGAAATATGCATGTATTATTGTAACTGTTGAAATGTATACATTGTAACAAATGATACTGTAAGAGAAGAGGTTAGTCACAGTCTAACTGCAGTTAACTTTGAAAAATGTTCTGAAAGTAAATTACTGGGCCTAGGCCATAAAGATGTGATCTCTCAGTTTTGAATGAAGCCAGAGACGCAGTGTCTGTAAGAAGTATGGTTTGTTAGTCTCTATTGGAAGAGCAGGGGTGTTAAAGTTGTTTTACAGTTTCCAGATGCTGCAATAAACTTTAGCAAAGCTTGAGATATGCATTGTAAGACATATGTGCTAAATCCGGTCAGCTTCTAACCAAAGGAGTAGTATGGGAACCAGAAGTTGTATGACCATGTGTGTGATGTCATTCTGTAAGCCAGTTCTGTAATGATACTAGATGAGACTGAAGTCTAATAGTCTGTTTTTGTAACCTGACAAGGAAGGACCTCTCGCCTACTTCATCCTGCCTTGCTGTAGTAAGTGAACCAGGAAATAGTGCCACTTTAGATCATCAGTCAGGAAAATTTAGTGAGATTAGTGAAGTACTGTTTTTCTGTATCTGTGTGAATCTATTCAGCTGTGTTATTTTAATATTTCATGTGAAACTTGTTTATTATAAACAGATGTTTAGTATTTTCATATTATATTAAATACATTTAAACTTTTCATTGTGGCTGGTCTTTTAGAGAATATTTTAACTGTTGAGAGTACTATATGTATTTGGTGACACACTGGCCACTCCTGAAAAACCTTGCTGCACTGGCCAAACAGGGTCATTTGTATTAGTATAAATTTCACTCATTGCAATTGGGGAGCCTTACAGTAGCTGGCGTTGGAGTGTCTGGTGGCAGTAACTACCTTATACTCTGGGGAAAAAGAGGGCATAGCTAGTAAATCTGTGCCAGCATTTCCAAGGTGTGTGTGTGTGTGTGTGTACGCATGCGCAAATCAAATCTCAGTGTGTGTGTCAACTGCTGGAAGCAGAGATATGAAGCAATGGTTTCACAGAGAGAGTGGTGGAGGAATTGGCTTGGACACTTGGCTGAGGACTCAACTCTACAGCTGTGCCAGTGGGGAGTCTTATTGGGGATATAGAGAGAAACAGAAAAAAACAGTCCCCCGGACTGAGTGTGTTCCCTGTGTGCTCTTAAGGGAAATTGTGCTTAAAACAGAGAGCTGCATTTGGAAATACTGGGTGTATCCATTTTTGTTCCAAGTGAATGTTCCCTCTCCAGTGTGAGTGGTGAGGATTCAGGCTCCTTGATTACTGGCCCAGAGTGGGGATGTCACAATGAAATTTTCAAATAACAATGTAAATATAAATGTGTGTGGCAGATTCCTTTAACCATGCTGGTTTAAAGATTTTACGTGTTATTTTAGATACTCTGTTTATCTAGTTACTTTGTAATCTGGGCTGTTGGATATTTTTCTAACTGAATGTTACTAGCTTAAATGTTAATATATTTTCTGTAATATCATAGTAATGGTCTGTACTTCATTATTGCTTGTAGAGTCTTGGTCATAGCTGAAAAGGGTCTGTAGCCAGTCCACTTACCAGGTTAACGTATTGAAAAAAAAACACAGCCCTTGGCTAAGCTAACAATATTAGTATCTTTGTAGGGCTAGGACTGGACTGGATTCCCAGTATGCCTTGCATTGACTATGTACGGATGCTATAGGACTGAAATTGTGTTGGAAAACCTACTACTCTGAATCTGATGGTCTCTTGACAGGATGTATACAGAATCCTGTCTAAGTATATATGGGCATTGGGTTAATAGTGGCGTCCAGAAAGTTCATATAGTCATGTGTAATATGGGAAGAATTTCCAAAAAAAATATTGGTATGTTTTAGAAGTCAAAGAAGTGTCTGTTAACTTTTCCATACTACCCAAAAAAAAAAAATATCATCCACTATAATATACCAATGTTGTGCATATTCAGACTGGAACACAAACTTCTCTTCCCAAACCATGCAGCACAAGCATGCCACACTGAGATACTTAAAGTGTCCTGGTTTATAAAATTGTCATTCAGCATGTCCTGTAAAACCAAATCAATCTTACTGTATGCTAAGTTAATCTCATCTTCTTGATACCCTAACCCTGTGTTGGTATCATAAAGCATATCATCTTCATTACTGGAATACAACTGTACTTTGTATTGTGTGGCGTTTATGTGATTAAACCTGCTGCTGCTTGCACCTACAAGACTGAAATTGTACCACTTTAGACAATGAAAATGATCTTTGTTGTATGTATAGACTGCATCTGTTGCTCCCACATTCAACACTTCCTCATCTGACCAGTCAGCCTGCTTTGTACAGCATCTTTTATTCACTTAGGCTTAGTTTTAAACTTTCTTCTTGAGTTCATCAGTTTTTAACTCGCACTGTTCTGCTCATGCTAGAGAGGGAAGTTAATTGGGCCCCAGAAATCCTTGCGAATAACTTGTCTACAGGCTGTGATCAAGTGCCAGCTGAATTTGTTAAAATCCTGCAAAAAATGTTAGTATTGCATTTGCCATCAAATCTGGAAGCGAAAACCGTAGTCATTAATTTGGAAAAGGTCAATTTATATTCCAGCCCTTGTAAAGAGCAGTGCTGACTGCAGAAGTCATTGGACAGTTGCACTTGGAGTCTAACTTGGGGGATCTTGGTTCACATGCTGGCAAGGTAATTTTCATCAATATATGAACCAGAAACTGCCAGCTGCATAGGCTGGTTTTATAAAGAATCGGAAAGACCAGATCAAATGGCCAGCATCTGCATCTGCTGAATAATAGCGAAAGAATTCCAGCAAAGTAATTACTTCTTCTTTACTGATTACTCTGATGCCGAAGCTTTTAAACAAGTGGAAACACAGTCTCACCTGTGCTGTGAGGTTGGTGTAATGGTTAAGATGTTTACCTCACAAACACAAGGTACAAGGCTTAATTCTCACAAAAAAGGGAAACTGTTTAGGCTTCAAATGGCCCACAAGGGCAGGTTAACCTAGTATTTCACTATGAATTATGAACCTTGTTTGCAACCAGAAGAATGTGTGTACAGACCAGGAAGCAACAGAACTGAACATGGAATAACTAACTTGTTTGATGTTGGGGAAGGACATGGCTTAATATTTCCACCTTGCTTATTTAATTTCTATGCTGAATATATCATGCAAAAGGCTGGTTTAACTGAGTTCAATATTGGAATCAAACTTGCATGGAAATATATGTGCAGATGATACAACTTTGGCAGAAAGTATGGAAGATTTGACGAGTGCTGTGATGATGGCAAAAGTGGAAAGCAGAAAAGCTCAACATTAAAAAAAAAAATTCATCTAGCAATGTCATTTCTTTGCAGATAGTTGCAGAAGAAGTGGAGGCTGTGACTGTTTTATTTTGTTGGGCTCAAGGATTGCTGCAGAAGGTGACTGCAGCTATGTAATTAAGAGATGGTTGCTACTTGGAGGAAAGCTATGGTAAGTCTGAATAAGTTATTAAAGGGCAAGGGTGGTGGTGTCGGCTAAGTTCCATATAGTCAAAGCTATTGTTTTCTCTGTTATATGGGTTAATTCAGCACAAAACTGATGGTCTGACCTGTAGTATTTGTGAAAATGTCTTGGACTGCAAGATCTGCATGGTTGAATACTTGAAGTAAGCCGAGACTGTTTTGCTGGAAGATTTGTTGGGTTCTGTTTTGTCCATGTAATGAAGATGCAGGATTCACTAGAGAATGTGCTGATGCTTTGAAACACCAACGGCAGAAAATGACTGGGTGGTAGTGGCTATGGTGGATAGACAGTACTACTGAAGTTATGAATATGAATTTGCAAGAACTTAAGGAAGCAGTTATTGACAGACAGCCCTGGAGTACTACTTTATTGATCTCAGAGTCTAACTCAAATAGATGACTGAACAGCAACTGTTCTGTAGACAGGGCTCTAGAGCATGGTGTCTGCAGACAGTGGATCTCCCTAGAAACTCCTAACTGGTTTACCATACATTTACCTGCACTGTTCCTCTCCTTTCTTTACTCATGGCTCTCATCTTTGAACTCTTCTCACTTTTATGTACTAGTGTACCTCTTTGCCCGCAGTTCCCAACCTTTCAGTCATTTTTTTGTCCTCGTACCAGCCTCCTCTTCTCTGGAATGCTCACTTTTAATTTTTGCCTCCTTTACTTCTGCTATGCTCTGAATCTTGCCCTTTATCTCCTTTTCCTGCCATTAAACTATTTAATTTTTGCCACCAATACCAATTATTCCCACTGGGTTCAGAGTGATGCTTTTCTGCTTTCATCTCCGTAAGTTACTCACACAAGTAATTTTAATTCCTAAATGCACATAGTCCTTGCAGTCCCTTAAGTTTCGGACAGGTTATTAATCTCTGTTATGCACAGATAGTTTTAGACCTGGCTAGATTTATGATAGCTAGACTTTTTTTTCACTGCAGCATTTGCAGTTATTTCTCGTTTGCACTACTGTACTGTTTTGAATTTACTCTAGTGTCAAATCATGGCAGGGATGTATGACCTCATGATTTTTGAGTGGCAGTATTTGGTATTGAGGTTCAAGCTTGCAGGGCTAAAAGCTGTAACTAGAAACCATTACATCTGTTACATTATGTGTCCTCTTCCTTGCCATGGCTTGTTGTATTGTGGCTCTTTTCCCTCTTTCTGTTATGCTTTAAAAAGAAGAAATTGCTCCCATTCTGCAGATGCCTTTATAGTCTGTGGATTACAGAGCATGCTAAAATGATTTTCTTACTTAGTCACATGAGCAGGATGGTATTTAAATGGTGAAACATGACATTCTGTAGTGGTTAGGTCCAGTCAAAACAAGGGAAAAATGTAGCCTTCTCCAGGAATACAGATATGGATGTGGATGGTCTTTGTAGAGCTTATGCTCAGTTTGAGACTTGGGACCTTAAGAGTAAAGCCTTCAGTCAGTGAAGGCAGTCTCTTTCTCCCAGGAGGCCCTTGCTTATGCTCTATAAGATTTAAAGGGTAGATCAAACAGAGTAGTAATATTTAACCTAAGCAATGAGAAAGGTTTTTGTTTCAACCAGCTAAGCTATTCAGACCTGGTAGCAGAGTACTCAAAAAGGCACTAACTGCAGGCTGTTCATATACCAAGGCGTTCCTAGTTCTTTGGCATTGTTTTTCAGTGAACTCCATCCATCAGTAATCTCCCTTTTCCCATTTTTGCACATGGGGTCAACAGTGATATTACCCACAAATTAAATTTGTATCACAAAGTCTTTGCTTCAATCTGCCTTGTGTTGGCCTTTATACAGGTCAATTTCTTTGCTTAGTTACAAAATATGTAGCTTCCTGTATGATGATTGTCATGCCCAGTTTTGACAAGATTTCATTCAGTTGAAACATGGGCCTTTGTTACTCCTTAAAAACCATTTGTCCTGGTACAAGCCAGTCAAAACGGATCTTATCTGGTACTAATGGCTTTGACTTGACCAATGAGAACTTCTGAATCCTTTGGTGTATGTGACGTTACTCCCACCTTCATGTATTCCATTTTGTGCTTTTATTATACCTTGCTATAAAGTTGAGTGAACAGTCCCAGTACAGCAGCACTAGGCTACACCTGGGAAGTAAAGTGCAGTATATTTCTTCATTCTTTGATATCCCGCTTAATGCAGTTCAGAGAGACGGGGGAGTTGAAGCCTATGCCTGTCACTTGGGGGAGAAAATCACAATGACTTTATAGCAGAGGAAATCACTGCTCTCATAGCACATAACAGAAAAAAAATCATTAAACCACAAGTTAACATCTGCAATATATTTTAATTAAAACTCCTGCACCACAAATTAAAAGTAGACCTTTAGCTGCTCAGGTAAAAATTTTGTGCACCTTGAAGCAGATATTTGCTCTTCTATGAATAACTTTAATTGCCTTTCACTTGTCATAAATGCTGTACATGTGATGAACTGCACTTTTCAATTGTGTTTGCACATGTATCACCACAATGTGTAGTGTGTTCCTTTACATTACACATTTGACACCCATTAGCAGATTCACACGAGTGGAAAGACTTTATGATGTGTAGCAGAAGAAGTCTGCATTATAACGATATTTAAAATTGTAGGGGCACTCCCTTATTGTCATTTCATAACTGGCCATGGCAAGTTGTGTTATATTCCCTTATGATGGGGGTGGAGGTGGTGGTTAGTTTGATCACTTTAGCAATGACTTTGTTTTCAAGCAAAATTCCCTGATCTGAGTCTGGATAAAATATAACTTGACCACATAGTGCAGTTATCGTTTTGCTTTAGTACCATATAGGCGCATCTTTTTCACAAGACTCAAACTGTACTGGAAAGAGGTTTTCTAGTTGCCATACTTTTAAAAGTTTCTTTCCAGTTATGTTCCTTAGATTCACTGTACTGTTTAGGTCGTGTGCCTGTCATTTCAGTTTATCTGAACAGGATCATTTCCTTGTTATTCAGTGAGTGCCCCTTTTTTCACTGGTTTGAGACCTTACTTTGAGAGTGTATGCTTTTAACTTCACATTAGCAGACATTTATATGTTTATTTGAAAACTTCAATCTTTGTAGCTGCAGAACACAAGTCAAAAACATTTCTGGACTGCAGGCTATGGTGTCTCAACAAGTCCATCATTTAGACTTAAGGTATTTTATCAATCCAGCTTAATTTGGTCAATACAACTTTTAATTTGCTTTCCCAAACAAGAATACAGGTAAAGGGTATCGCAAACCTTTTGTGTATATCAGTTGTTGTTTGGAGACAGCAGCAGGCCATTTTTAAGTAGACCCTTTGTAGTTTTGGAATTGCACCATGGGTAAGCAGCTTTTGTGGGTACAGTGACACGTCATTGTATTAGAGGTAGTGCAAAATCAGAGATTTATTTTCATAATGTATCCATTCATGATGGTATAGCTTCAGCATACAGTCACTGGGTATGACAAAGTTAGCTGGGGCTGTATTAAATGACTTGCTTTATTCAGCTACTCACTACTGTTTTGGGAGTTAGTGGCCTTGTATATTAAGTTGCTGCAGTGCTCCTCCTTGAAGTAAGTTAGTAAACTAGATGTAAAAGTGGATGTTGTAATTCACTGTAGCAGAAGGTGTTTTATTGTAAGGATTACAGCTGCTAGAGGTGGTTGCCCAACCATCTGGCCTGATTTCCAGACTTTGGACGTTTGCACAGGTCCACCCCTCACATCAGACATCAGTATAACACATGGTATGAAGAGGGGAGGCTCCTGTACCATCCTGTGTTCTGTTTGATATAAAGAGCTTTTGGAAGTCTGTTTGTCAGTACCATCCTTAGTGACACCAGAGCTGTGGTAAGTATTTGGGAATTCATTATCACTGTAATAATTGCCTTTGCATTTTGTGATTGTTGTCTGGTTAGATCTGTTTTTGGGGGCCTTTCTGAGGCTGGTATCCTCCCCATGAAAGGACACCAACAAATCTGCCTGTGTCCAACATGTTCCACACTGAAGGGCTATCATCTTCAGTTCCTTATCCACATTGGAGTTTTGCATAAAGTGCTTGATTGTAAGCTATGTGCTTCCTTTAATAAGAAAACAGTTGTTTAGAGTCCATACTCTTATTATTCTAACCTTGGGGAGCCTTGGTGCTTTCTTGGAACACACACAGTTCCAAGCATCAAGATTTATAAAAGGCTGTTGTGCTTGAATCTGTGGTAAAACCATACAGCTGGAGAAACAAAATAACTGAAAAAAAGATGGTGTGGAAAAAAAAAAGCTATGAAAGGTTTTGCAGGTAGAAGGTGCAAGGCCTTTGTGACTTTGTCACTCCTTCAGGGGCTTGAGGGCTTTGATTCCTTAGAGGTGCACCAATTGTCAGTCCTAAGCCCTGATGTCTTCTGTTGATGTATCTACATCAGCCAGTTCCTCTTGCAATGGTCAGAGGATTAGAGATGTCCATATCTCTCCATATCTTTGCAAATGATGTAAAAATGCTGAGTTTTTTTTAAAAAAGTACTATATCAGTATTGCTAATTTTATGTATTTTGATTCTGAGATACGTTTACATGAGTGTCCTATTTGCCATTGCTACATTGTTAGACTGTATATACGTGCATTGTATTTTTATTATGTAGTGACTTCATACTGTCTCTATTGGTTTTCTTAATGCCATCACAGCATATTGACTGCTTTTATGGTTGTGTGGCGCCCTGCTATTGCATCTGTTTTTCTTTCTGCCAACATGGCGTAGGTAATGCCTGGAAAGTTTTTTTGGACTAGTGTACTCGCCTTTTAAATATAAATTAAATAAATAAGGGAATATTACTGCTACATCACAGCTGAACGTTGGTTTCAAGGCATGCAGTGGCCAGTGTTGGCCTCCCATACAATAAAAAGCTGCTGTCCTTGGATATTCTTGCTGTTGTGTGCGAACCTACAGATCTTGAAAATGAGATTACTTTTCCTTTTAAGAATGAAAAATTAAACCTACATTATCACCCAAACTTCCCCAGGTAGGGTTAATTGCTGTGACCTCATTCACTCCGATTCTTACTCAGCCTTTTTTAGTATTTTTTAATGTCTTAATTAAAATCAAAATTTATCTTGCAGCATAAGGTTACAGACAATTGTAGGAAAGAAAAGCCTTTGTAACAGTTTCCATTATCTTTGTGCATTCTACATGTAGGTTTTCTTTTTAACAATTTTTGTTCACTCCAGCATTGCATAAGTTGCTCAAGTCCTGACTCACTCCACCAGTCATTGTTCTGTATATATTCTCACAAGTTCCATTTATTTCTACAAATTTTACAAAAATTCAGCACCAATAAAAAAGCACGAGGAGAACACTTTTTGAGTTCCATTCTTTTGTGTGTTGTATTTTCATAGTACTATACTTAGGTGTTTTTTTTTTTTTTGATGTGTGTCAATTGAATTTATGTATTAATTATTTAGCAATTTTTGTGTAATTAAAGGTCTTAAATGACTACATTTTATTTCTGGGTGGGTGCACCAAACTATAGGGCTACTTGTTTTTGTTTTTGTATATTTTGGTTCTTTTTCGTTAAGAATGCTTAATTGTTAAATTAATTGGTTTAATTGTTTTAATTAATTTTTGAACTGGCTACAACATGGATATACATAAAAGAACTTACTTTTTCTGTGCTGTTTGTTCTGATGAAGTCCTGTTATCAAGGGGACGAAAGTGCTTAACTTTGTTGACATTACTAAAGGATTTGTAGAGCGGCACACACTGCTCTGAAGTCTTCACCCTTCCTTTGTGAGTTTGGACTTCTTCGTTTATTTGAATCATGTGTGTTGTGGAAGGGGAAACTGGAGTCAAAACCGCTCTATCTAAAATAGACGAGCTGCAGGATGCTTTTTTGTAGCCAACATGGGCAACCTCACTAGTTTGATTAATCAGTTGCACAGAAACTTTTGGGTGGTTCTCAATCTTCTAAGGCTGGTTTGAGTGATAATTTTGTGAACGGAGTGACTTTCAGGCAGTTAACAGTGAATTTGGGTGCTTCTGGTATTACACCAGGCCGTAGAACGTGCCAAGAGCGTAATGATGTGGTAAATGGCTTGTTCACTAGATCTCCTCAATCTGAGTGGAATACGAATGCTGAGAACAGGAACTTTGATTTTAGAAATTGTTTAGTGATGAAGGAATGGTTGCAGAGAGATTTTTTATGGTTGGGTGAAGTGGTCCAATGGCCAGTTGATTTATGGGAGTTTGGAACAATAATTTAAAACTTTTGGGGACGTTGTATATAAATGCAGGGTTTCAACTTGAAAGAGTTATCTGAGGGAATGTTTATGCATGGAAAGGATACCTAAGGGACTATGCTTGTGGAAAATTTCCACGGGACTGGTGAAAGACTTAATTTACATCATGAACTGATGTTCTTCGTGTTTCACTGTTGCAGTCATTACATTTGGGTTGTCTGCTTGCAGGTTGCCCTCAGTCGGCCTGATTAACAAAGTCTTGTGTCCTGCGTCGGTTGCTGTCCCTTCTTCCATGACGTCAGGTCATCAGGGGTATAAAACATGCAGCCGACGCCATTACATCATTCTTTCTTGCCGTGCGATGCCCAAAGTAGAAACAGTTTGCAAGTGCCGGTCAGCCGACTCCTGAAATTTTCGTTTTCGAGTTTCAGAACCGAAGTCTTCAACTAAAGCTAAGTACCCCGTTGGGGAAACCTTTTCTTGCTCCTTACTGATGTCAGTAAAAGTTAATAGTTGCATTACTTGTGGAAAGCAAATACCTCATAAAGATTTTCATTCGTACTGTATTCCTTGCCTAGGCCCTGACCACGACGTACCTTGCTGTCAGTTTTGTGCTTTATTTAATCAGCGCACTATCCGTCGTCGGTATATTTTCACCTCTAAATATTTCTGTTCTCTGTTTAATTATCCAGAAATGTCGTCGGTTAGCCATCCGACTACCGGGGTTCTGAAAAAACACAAAGATAAAGACAGAGACAGGCCGCCGAGGTCCAAAACTGCTGACGATGCTTCTCCTAAGCCAGTTGCCAGTTCTCCGGCACTCAGTGAGGCACTTTCGCAGCCCCTGATACCCACTACTTCTGATTCGCAGGCCCCTACTGAGACCCTTTCGGAGTCTGCTATGCCATGAGATGCTTCATCTATGGAAACCACGAATGTCTCTAGCTTGGATGGGTCCAGAGCAGCTGTGCATGCACCGGCTTCTGAGGGTGTATTCAGGCCTACGGATTTGCATATTAAATCAACGCCTCCTTCATTACTTAGGCCTAAATCTCGATCCATGCCTAAAAAACCGACACCCAGGCCACATGCTCAGGCCTCTATGCCTAAAAAGCAAATGATGAGAATGGCTGAAGATCTAATAACTCTAATCAGGGGTAGCCAACTCCCCTTCTAAGACCCCCAGGACTGAGGTTGATTATGAATCTTCTGATCAGGATTCTGTTTTTTCTGACTCTTCTGATGATCTGGATTTGCCCTTACCTACTTATGAGAATTCTGATGCAGAAGACTCTATTCCCTCTGCTTCCCCTCCTGCGGATTTTTCTTTTGGGGAAACCTTACATACTCTAAGGGAGCATTTCCACTGGGAAAGCCAGGATTTTTATGATTCAAAAAAGAGGCTTAGGGATTTTCTTCTCCTACCTCAGCATAGGCCTTTAGCTATTCCTCTTGTACTAGACATTGTTGATGATGCTTTCTCGGAATCTAGTTTGGCCCCTGATTCCCTGCCTCCTGCTCCCAGAAAACCTGACAGATACTACAGGGTCCCCAAGTCCCACATGTTCCTTTTCAAAAATCCTATTGCAGATCCAGAGTCTATTTCACAGGGGCCCAAGGGCATTAAGGCTTCTACTGCTAAAAATCCTACCCCTTCTGATAGAGACTCCAGGGCGCTGGATAGATGGGGTAAGAAGGTTTGCAATTCTGCAACCTTGGCCATTAGGGCTTTAAACTGCCAGTTTCATATGTTAAAATATCAGCAACATGTTACTGGACTGCTTAAACAGAAAATGATGTTGATTCCTGACTGTGTGGAAAATAAAGAATTACAGGATTTAATGCATTCTGCCGAACAAGTTGGAAAACATACTTTGCAATGTGGTTTTGATTCATTAGAGGCCTCTTGCGTAGCTGCTGTTACTGGGTCTGTGCTCAGAAGGCATGCTTGGCTTAAAGAGCAGTTTTTGTCCGATCATGTTAATGCTAAATTGTTGGATGTTCCTTTAAATCAGGACCGCCTGTTTGGCATCAAGGCTGAGGAAGTTCTTAAAAAGATGGAAGATAAAGCTAAATCTATGCAAACGGTTAAAGATTTTGTACAAGTTCAGCCTCCTAGATTTTAGTAGGCATTGGCCCTCTAAGAATTGGTCCTTTCCAGCCCCTTCCAGGTCTTCTCAAGCCAAACCCAGACACAGCAAAAAACCCAGGTTTCAGTCCCAGGGGACTCACAGAACTAAGCAGTGGGGGACCTCCCCTTCCAAGTCTGGGAATAATAAGACTCCCCCTATGGTAAACTGTCTCAATGACTTCCTTTTAAAATTTCCAAGCACTTATCAACTGACTGCCCCTTTGGGGGTACAGATTGCTCTTCATGCAAAGAATTGGGAACTTATTACCCAGGACAAATGGGTTTTAAATGTATTGTCCCAGGGATACATATTTCACTTTTACATGTTGCCAACACCAAGTGGGTGGCTGGCCGGACCTACCCCCAAATCAATGGGCAGAGGCCAGAAAAAAATGTACTTTCTCTCTTAAGCATGGGGGCTATTCACCTGGTACCAGAAGAGAAAAAGGGACAAGGCTTCTATTCAAGACTTTTCCTAGTACCCAGAAAAGACAATTCATGGCGTCCTATCCTGGACCTGTCTACTCTGATTCCAAAATTCAAGATGCTGACTCTTCACCAATTGCTTCCTATGCTAGGCAAAGATGCCTGGTTGGCAACACTAGATTTAAAAGAAACATACCTGCACATCCCAATCAGAGAATCTTGTAGAAGATACCTACGCTTCAAAGCAGGCTACACACACTATCAGCTCTCTGCACTGCCCTTTGGCTTATCTATTGCGCCCAGGGTATGCACAAAGTGCCTAGCTCAAGTTATTGCATTTTACAGGCAAAAAATATTCAAATATACCCATACATGGACAATTGTCTAATTCAGGCAGAAAGCCAGGACATACCTTTGAATCATCTGGCCTTTGTAAAAAGGGTTCTAACTTGTCTGGGGTACACCATAAATGAAAAGAAATCACACCTGGTACCCTGTCAACAAATTATATTCCTGGGAGCAAGCTTGAATACAACTTCCCAGATGGCTTACCTCATACCAGAAAAGCAAATTCATTTGACAACCTACTTCAAACAAGTGGCCACAAAAACCTTGCTATCTGCAAGACAAATACTGAAAGCCTTGGGGTTCATGGCCTCTTGCATTCTTCTAATTCCATATGCAAGACTGCATATGAGGAAACTACAGTGGGTATCTAAAAAGCCTATGGTGTCAACATTCTCAAGACCTAGAAACAATGATTCCTATCACACCTTGCCTACGCCTAGAGTTCCTTTGGTGGGCAGAGGCCTGCCACCCAAACAAGGGACTACCTTTCACACCACCCCCTGCCACCCAAACCCTAACAACAAATGCATCAGACTATGCATGGGGGGCTCACCCGGCAGGGAAGTGCATTCAGGGCAAATGGAACTCAAGTCAAATGCAACTGCATATCAATCAAAAAGAAATGTTAGCTGTACAGAATGCTCTGACAGCCTTTAAGGACCACATTCTTCAATGACAACTAATGGTAAAGATGGACAACACCACTGTTTGTGGTACATAAACAAGCAGGGGGGGTACACATTCTTACCCCTTCTGCAGACTAGCCATGACATTGTGGAATACAGCCTTGAACTACCAAGCGCACCTATAAGCTCAATTCCTGCCAGGAAAATTAAATACACTGGCAGACGGACTAAGCAGAAACCTCATGGACCCACATGAGTGGAAACTGGAACCAAGGATTTTCAACATGTTGACAAGCAAATGGAGTCCAGATATAAACCTGTTTGCCTCTCCCCAGAAGAACCAGTTGGACACATTTTGCGTAAGGACTCCCCGCGAACAAGCCCGGAAAGTGGGATGCCCTGTCCTACAGCTGGATCAGTCTATGCCTCCCCCCTATGCTTCTGGTCTTCACAGTACTACTAAAAATCAAACGGGACAAACCAAGGATGATTTTGATTGCTCCAGACTGGCCGTGCCAGCACTTGTACCCCCTCCTGTGCAGTGTGTCACGGTTATCTCCATGGCACCTGCCTCAGACTTCTTCCCTGCTATCTCAGCAGGAGAACCAGATTCTGCACCCTCAGCCTCCAACACTGAACCTTGCAGCCTGGCTAATTACTTAATCTCTCCTTTACCATCTCTCAGCAAACCTGAGATGGATATCATTTTAGAGGCAAGGAGGCCTAGTACTAGAAAATCTTATGCTGAAAAATGGAAAAGATTCTGTACCTGGAACCATTCTCAAGGGATGAGCACAGCAGCACCCAATTTACCTCAGATTTTACAATACTTAACTGTGATGCTTCACAAGGGCCTGTCTTTTTACTCCATTAAAATCCATGCCTCAGCCATTTCGGCTCATTATAACACAGAACCTCCCCTGTTCTCTCTTCCACTGCTCACGCAGTTCCTCAGAGGGGCCAAAAATTTGAGAACACCCAGGAGAGCTCCAACCGCAGCCTGGGACCTTAACTTTGTCTTGGAGAAACTCACTCTACCTCCTTTCGAGCCAGCTGCTACTGCAGACTTAAAATTTCTTTCTTGGAAACAGCTTTCCTTTTAGCAATCACTTCAGATAGAAGGGTATCTGAATTACAGGCCCTTATGGCTGTGGAGTCTCATCATCTTGCATGCGGACAGGGTGTCCCTCAGAACCAATCCATCCTTCATGCCCAAGGTGGTATCTAGTGTGGCTCTTAATCAGTCCATTCATTTGCCAACCTTCTTTCCCAATCCACAAAATAAAGGGGAACGGATACTGCATTCCTTAGATGTGCACAGACAAGTTAGATTCTACTTGGACAGGACTAAACCTCAAAGGAATTCTGAACAACTGCTGGTGGCATTTGCTGCAGGAGCAGAGGGGAAGGCTATTTCAAAGCAAACCATTTGTAAATGGATAAGCCATTGCATTCTTTTCTGCTATAAGCACCATGGAAAACCTATCCCCCAGGGGATCAGACCTCACTCCACCAGGGCTGCATCTACCTGTACAGCCTTTCTTAGAGGCGTCCCTACCAGGGACATAATAGAAGCTGCTACCTGGAGTTCAGTACATACTTTCACCAAGCATTATCATTTGCCAATTTTCTCTAAATCCAGAGCTGGCTTTGCCACTGCAGTCTTACACGGCCTTATAGCTGGCCCTAATACTATCTAAATTCCTCCTCCCAACCATAGCTTTGGAAATCTACGCAAATGTAATGACTGCAACAGTAAAACACGAAGAACATAGTACAGTTGTTTACAGTTACCGTAAATGTAGATGTTCGAGTGTATTCACTGTTGCAGTCCTGGTTACCCTCCCTCCAGCCCCCTAACTTCTTTTGGCTATACCTCTACTTCCTTTACTATGCTTAAAAGCCTTTTTGGTGTATTTGCTTTTTTGTTGGAGGTATATCTTTGTGCTTTTATGTTTAATTGCTTCCCATTAGGGGGGCACCTGACATCTGGGGCAAGAAAAGCTGATGTAATGGCGTCTGCTGCATGTTTTATACTCCTAACAAATTGAAGTCATGGAAGAAGGCACAGCAACCAATGCAGGACCCAAGACTTTGTTAATCAGGCCAACTGAGGGCAGCCTGCAAGCAGATAACCCAAGTGTAATGACTGCAACAGTGAATACACTCTAACATCTACATTTATGGTAATTGTACACAACTGTACTTTGTTGCTCTTTAACAGACATGAATGTGAGTTGCTTGAAACTTTAAAGATTACGATAGATGAATGAATTGTTGGAAAATATTAAAATGGTCAATGTTAACATTCACAATGATTTATTTGAATCTAGATTGGGGAATATAATGCGCTACTTGGGGAGACTGATATTGATATTAATGAATTAAAAAAAATAAGAAAGCAAAAAAAACTACAGAGGGATATGTTGAAATATGAACAAGGAATTGCATATCCCTGTCCCCGAATACTGAAAATGGGACGTTAAGTCCTGAAGGTGGGGAGGAACGGGCAAGTGTAATACAACTTGGAAATGGTCTGATAATGGCAATAGGAACATCAATGAGCAAAATATCCTTTTAGAGAACCCCCCCCAGGAGATCCCAGAAATTGAGGGGGAAGGGGACACAGGGTGCCTTGATACAGCCTCCAGTAACCAATTATTGGCAGCATCCAACCCCAATACTCGAGGGGGAGACAGGCGGAATGCGAGCAAATGGGGGGGGGGGGGGCAACAAAGGGCAGAATTGAATGTGTGTGTGTGTGTGTGTGTGTGTATATAATGATTATGGAGATTACAAGATTTTTAACTACAGTGGTTTGAACGTTCATTCCACATGAACTAATCTCTTTGAGAGAGGTTTTACCTTTGTACACACTGTTAGCAATAGAATTGAAGATGTCTTGATGCAATTAAAATTGTTTACTAGAAAAATCAATCTTTTACCTTATTTTAAAGAGAATAAACCGTTTGAGGTCAGCACTACTAGTAACATTATAAAGAGACCCAGTACATTCAACCCACCCCTACATCCTACTGTTTTATTATATGAAAGGTTGTGTGAATTTAACCTTAGAGGTTTCTATAAATAATGTCTGGCAACATTTATAGACTATAACCTTAGTGAAAATGAAAAAGCCTTGTTGAAGGCCATATCAGACAAACAGGTGAGGGTTATGAAACCCGACAAGGGGGGAGGTCTAGTGGTCATGGACAAGAATGATTATATTAACAAAATGTTCAGTTTATTATAATCTGACACTTATGAGGAGGCCTCGATTTAATGAATTAAACATTGCATAACAGAAAATCTATTTAATTTTGGTGGAAATGTTACTTAATGACCAGATCATTGTTGAAGAATACAACTTTGTGCACATGGTGAACCCAATAATTTCTGCGATTTTTGGAATTCCTAAGGTTCACAAGTGTGCATCAGACCCTCCTTTTCGGCCGATTGTGAATGCTAAAGCATCCAAAACTTTTGTATTGCCAAGAATATAGATTTTTATAATAAGACTGTATTGGATGTTAACCCTGTCCCACTTAGCAATTCCTGTTTTTTTTTTTTTTTTTGGGGGGGGGGTAACTTATGATCTTTTCAGAGAAGAGTTAATTTTTGTGACTGTTGACAATACAAGATCACTTTTCAGTAATCCCGCATGAGACAGGTGTTGAATGGTTTTATGAATATTTGTGATACAAGACTAGTATTTGTCTTAGGAAACTGTAATTTCTTAGAGAGTTCATGGAACTAGTCTTAGAGAACAATTACTTAACGTTTGAAGGCCAATTTTTTAGGCAAAAAACTGAGGTGGCCATGAGGGCAGCATGTGCCCCCATGTTTGCCAATGCAGTTTTGTCCTATTGGAAAATGAGCTATGTCCTTAATTCAGAATTCAAGGACTGGTTGCTTTTTTATGGACGTTTCTTAGATGATATATTTTTTTGGAATGACATGGAGTCCAGATTGTATCAATTTTTTCAGTATTTGCAGTCTGATACTAATTTTCTGGCTTTTACCATGGACATTCAGCGTGACTCAGTACATTTCTTTAGACATCTCCGTTGGGTTCATAGGTTGGTACTAGGCTATCGGCCCTAGGGCCTATACAAGTCTAGCCATAACAATTCCCTGGCTATTTCTTCCCACAGTATTTACTTCCCTGGACCCCTGTCTAGCAGGGCGACTGACATGATCCTCGGGGTGAGTTTCCCATCTCCCATCCAATCAGCAAGGTTCCTTTTGAAGTGGGCCAAAGAGGTGCTCTGCTTGACATGTATGGGCAGTCTATTCCAGAGTCTGGGGAGTCTGTGGGTCAAGAACCTATCCCACCAGCATGTTTTGTTCATTGTGATGACAAGGTTTAGATCCCTGGAGCGTGTGTGTGTCTGAGGGATTGGGATTTCTTTTAAGTGTAGCTTGTCTAACAGCTCTGGGTTTGACATGGCCTTGTATGTTAAGCAGAGATCTCCTCTGAGTAGACGATATGAGACAGACTGTAGGTGGAGTTTTTTTAGACAGTCAGCATAGGATAATCTGCGTTAGGCCTTTGATTCTTTTAGTGAGGTATTTCTGCGGCCTTTCCAGTTGATGTCTTGAGAGGTACATACCAAATGCGGCATTGTATTCTCTAATGGGTCTAATGAGGGATTAGTACAGTGGGACAATGACTACCTTTTTTCTGGATGAAAAGCCGTTAGTGATGAGGTGTGCCACATAGAAGGATTTCCTGACTGTTGTGACAATGTGGTTATCGAAGGTGAGATCACTGTCCACCTGTGTCCCTAAGTCTCATCACACTTTCGGTGTTTAGTGTACTGCCACCTATGTGGTAATTCATGGGTACATGTTTTATCCCAAAGCGAATAAATATACATTTCTTGGCACTGAGCTTGAGCCCATGGCTTGGACACCAAGCATCTGTTTCTCTAAGGTCCTTTTGTAGAATATCCACATCATCTGGGGATTCAATAATGGCTCCCAGTTTGCAGTCATCTGCAAACTTTGTTAGCCAGATTCCTTTAGTGTTGGCCTGTACTTCAGAGAAGTAGATGCCAAAGAAGAGCGGTCCCAGGACTGACCTCTGAGGTACTCCACTTGTCACTTGTCTGGAGCTGGATTTGGAGTTTGCTACTTTTTCAGTCTGGGTTCTGTCAGTAAGCCAGTTGGCAACCCATCAAGTGACGTAGGGATTTATGCCCAGGTTAGTAAGTTTATCTATGATTCCAGAGAGGGGGATGGTGTCGAAGGCCTTGGTGAGGTCCATATAGGCTGTATGGACCACCTTACCCTCGTACACAGCTCTGGAGACTGATTCGAAGACATCAGTCAAGTTCAGGAGACAAGATCAACCCTTCACGAACCTAAACTGCATGAGGTACAGTGTTTGAAGGTTGCCAATGTCTTTGTTTATAAGTTCCATGCTAATGCATTCCATGCCCTTGCAGATCAGGCTCGTCAGACTGATGGGACGGTAGTTTCTTGGATCCAAGGTAGATCCCCCCTTTTAGAGTGGGATAACTGTAGCTGTGCGCCACTCAGTGGGCATGAAGCTTGTGGTGAGGCTATGATTAAATATGACACTTAGGTGAGGTGCCAGCTCATTTTGTAGTTCATGTAGTACACAGCCGGGGATGTCATCTGGTCCCATGGATGCTGTATTCTTAGCTTTGGAGAGTGCGGTTTCTACCTGTGTGGCCATGATTACCGGAATTTGGCAATCCTTTGGTATTGAGATGGGCCCTTTAGGGGGTGAGAGGGGGGAGAAGTTGGCACTAAATTGATCTGCTAGGATATTGGCAATATCCTTGGGATCAGTATATTTAATGCCATTCTGTTGTAACGGAGAGCAGATTTAATCATTGCCATTTAGATTCTTGACATGACTATAGAATGCCTTGTGGTTGTCTTTGGAATCTTTGGCAATTTTATTTTTGTAACTAGTTTTGGAGGATTTTATGAGGGATCTCAGCTTCTTACTGAGGCTGGTAAGGGAGGTTTTTTTTGCATCTTGGGATTTTCCTCTTTTCTGCATCAGTTTTTCCTTCTGTTGTATAGTTTGTTTATGGCAGGGGGCCACCAGATTGGCTTCCTTTTTTTTGGATGGGAGCATCTTGGTTCTATTTGGGATTGCACGATTCATGCACAATGGATGTGCTCGTACAGTGCTTTAGTATAGGATTCAGCAGTTGAACTTTCAACTCCCGTCTGCATGGGTGCCATGAAGTTTGTCACTTTTGACTTAAGTAGCATGAAGTTGGCTTTGGAGAAGTTTTTTTCAGTGGTTTCTTTACTGGGGTGGGGGGGTAGGATGTGGATGTCAAGGGTGATTTGCTTATGGTCAGACCTGACCAATGAGGGGGTGAACACTGGTCTGGAGCATCTATCTCCCATGTTGGTAATGACCAGGTCTAGGATATTGGAGTCCCTGGTGGGACAATGGATTAGTTGATCCAGGGCGCTGGAATTTATGAATTCCAAGCACCGCTTGGAAAAGGTGTTGGTACCAGAGTATATTTCCCAGTTAATGACAGGTAGTTGAAATCACCCAGTGTTAGGGTGTTTGGTTGTGTCTTAATATTTTCCAGTAGTTTAGAAAGGTGTAGTGAGAATCTTGGGGCATGGTGGGGGATCTGTAGCAAGCTACAATCTGGATTGCAGTTTTACCTAGTGTTAGTTGCATCTGGAGAATTTCAGATGCATTGTGTTGGGCGACTAGGCTGGAGGTGTGAATATCCTTGGTGAATATGGACACTCCCCCACCTTTAGTGTTTTGGTCTTGGTTTGGTGGCCAAAAAGTGTCGTAAGAGTTGTAGCCTGGTAT
Organism: Protopterus annectens; assembly: GCF_019279795.1. Lineage (NCBI taxonomy): Eukaryota > Metazoa > Chordata > Ceratodontiformes > Protopteridae > Protopterus > Protopterus annectens. The sequence continues at coordinate 1,213,525,243 of NC_056729.1, forward strand.
TGCAGGGGGTGCTTTTTGGAGTCTTGAGCCAGGTCTCAATTACTGCACAAATATTGATGTTCTCCATTTTTAGGAGTGCCTCGAGAGAGGGCATTTTGAGGTTTAGATTCCTAGCATTGAGTAGCATTGCCTTCAGATTTTGAATACTTGTATCTGTTATGGTGGTGGTTTTGTCCTTTGAACCTTGCCTAAAAAAGGCACTATAGGGGTGGCAGGAGCTTTAGCCAGTAACCTGAATTCCAGGGGTGACGGGTGTAGACCATCTCTGGCAAAGTATCGTGTTTTGTCGATCATGTTGTCCCAGGCAAACAGATACTGGATCCCCTCTGAATTACATCAGAAGCTTAGCCAGTTGTTGAAGTCAATCATTTTGTCCTTATACTGTGGTATCATTCTGGGCAAATGCAGGATGTACTCAGGGCTAGGGTCATACCTGCCTGGGCCACATGATCCGAGAGCTCTTCCATGTCTCTCTTCATGTAGTCCAGGGAGGTACATCTCAAGTCATTCTCTCTAACATGGATAATGACAGAGTCATAGGTTCATAGGTAGGTACTAGGCTATTGGCCCTAGGGCCTATATAAGCCTAGCCAAACGGTACCCAGGCTTTTGCCACCCAAGAAAATTATTTTCCTGTGCCCCTGTCAAGCAGAGCCACAGAAGTGATCCCCGGGGTGAATTTCCTATCTCCTATCCAATCATCAAGATTTTTCTTGAAGAGAGCTAATAAGGAGCTTTGCTTGATATAGATAGGTAGTTTGTTCCAGAGTATGGGAAGTCTCTGAGACAGAATTCTATCCCTCCAGCATGTTCTGTTTATTGTGGTGACAAAGTTTAGGTCCCTAGAGCGTGTAGCTCGGAGGGATTGGGATTTCTTTACGTGGAGTATGTCCAACAGCTCTGGGTTTGACATAGCTTTGTATGTTATTAGGCAGAGATCGCCTCTGAGTAGGCTATATGCGACAGAGTAAAGCTGGAGTTTTTTGAGACTGTCTGCGTAGGGCTTAGAGTCGTATTTGTACTTGTTGTGGAATGACTTGAGTGCATGCGTTATGTGGCGGATCCCAGCACCCGACAGGCAGCTGACTGTAATTTTCTCCTTGCTCAGCCTGGTGAGTGGGACATCAGTGTGCCTGACTATAGAGACACCTGTGACTAAAGTGTTGGGTACGTTGTCTTGCCTTGGGGGCATTTGTTGGGTGGCACACTGGTGTTGTGAGCTATGTGTTACTTTGGTTGTGACTGTTGTTTGTTTGCTTTTCAGCTTCAGAGGTCCTTGTTGCTCGGGCAAGTTAATGTTAAGGGCCTTCGCATATGTGGGTTTAGTGTTGCTATGTGTGGGTATTGAAGGGCTATGTGTTGCTTGAGGTGTAGTGCAGGTGTTAACCTTCTCCTGTTGACTGTCTAGCATAATCTTGGCTGGAGAGAGCTTTGCTTCCAGTTTGGCTATGTAAGTGCATCTCTTACAGGTTATAGTGTTGGGTGGTAGGATGAGAGGGTTGTCTCTGTACATGGGTGAGTTGCTGCATTGCCCCAGTATGCCCAGATTAACCAGGTGGACAGGAGAAATCACCGGAAGCTGACCCGTGGGCATGCCTGTTTAGGTGCTTTTTTGTGAAGTACAAGAGCTGTTTCCCTTACCTTTGCAAGGTACTTCGCAATTATAGGCTGTTTAGTGCCTACGATTAATTTCCCCTTATTAACAAGGCGAGTTGAGTGCTTGTATCAGTTTAAGGCTTCCTAGTACTTTCCAGCAGGTTCTAGAGCAAGTGCTAGTCTGATGGGTTCAGATTTTAGTGCTACTACTGAGAAACCAGCTAGCTCTAAGGGGAAATTTGAAGAGCAGACTTTCTGGCACCTGGAATAGTTTAACCGTGGCCCCGCTGTGCTGCACGATGTGAAAAATGTGCAAACACACTCATTTTTAAGCCAGAAAGTTGAAAGGGATAGAAATCAGCCCAAAATGGCTAATAAAATTACAATTTCAGAGCTGCAGTGTTAGGCAGTACAATGCTCACCAGCTCCACTGGTAAGCAGTACGGCTTCCCTCTACCACAGCAAGGTGTGGATAGCTCTGAACACAGAAACTAAAGTCCTGAAACCATCGCAAAGCCTGGGATCTGGACTATACTAGCTAGGAAAGGTGGGAAACGAGCAAACAAGGTAATATTTTTTGTTCTATTTTTTTTTGTTTTTTTCTTTGTTAAAACAGGCTAAACAATGCAATAATACAGTAAATAAACACAGGAAAGGTTAACACACTTGAGTGTTTAGCCCTAAACCATAAATGCAATTAAAACTCTCCAAAAAATTTAGCAATTTAAAACTTTTTGAATGAAGCAAGGTAAGTGCACAACTGAAAAATTATTTAAAAGGCAGTAATACAGCAGAATAAGTAGCTAGTCTACATATACAGAAAAGTCTATATATACAGAAAAGCAGCTAAAACACACTAAAACAATTCAGATGCAGTGCAACCTAGAGCACTTGAGTTGTAGCAGTACTAAGGCAAATGCAGTTTTAATAAATGCACTAAAATATACTCTGTATTTCCAAAATGTTTGAGAAGCACAGTCGGGACACAAGGAGATTCAGGCAAATTTTTTTTTTTTTTTGTATGAAAGGGAGAAAGGAGGAACAGAAGGAAAGAAACCAAGTGGGTTGGCCTTCTCAGGTGTTCTGTCTGTATTAGGTAGAATGAGCTAATGACACTAGACTGGGAGGAGTGTCCCAGATCAAATTTACAGTAGGGGCGGGCAACTGCAAAGCCACCAAGTATAACACGAGAAGGTGGGGACCAATACTAAAGCTAGTAGCCTACACACTTTTTTTTTAGACTGTAAACACTACAGAAATGTTTATCACAGCAGAGAGCCACAAAATGAAAGTTTTTAAACAGGTAAAGGAGCAAGGAGACTCTACAGAATGCTTTTAACTGCGAACAAATCAGTTATATGATACACTCCTTGGCAGGCAATCAGAACAAACAAATAGGTGCTTAACAAGTACAGAAAATAGCAATAAAATACAGTAAAAGGTATGCAACAGGCAGGAAAAAGTGGTATATATAAATTGCTAAAAAGCAATAAGCAGTATAAAAAGCCAAAAAAAAGGATACTTATTGTTATAAATCTCAGATCAGAGTTGTAGTCATTGCCCCTCCTCCACTTAGCTCAGTGTGTGTAGACAGAAATGCTCTCAAAGTTAGGGCTTAAATACCAGAAGATACAACCTTAGACAACTTTTTTTTAAAAGATCTAAGGAACCAATGAGTGCTTACTCCAAGCCCTAGACCACCCAACCCCCACTAGCCAGCAGCCAGTCAACACAATCATGCCACAAAGGTAAAGAAAGGCTTCTGCTAATTTATGATGGCCTGGTGATGTGCTCAGAACAATCACATCACCAGTTTTGATGGTAAGAGGTAACTGAGCTGCAATAAGGAGAGTATCTACTAGTAAACCTTGCAATGGTAGCATTTTGTGCTTTAGGGTGACTAGGGTTGCCTTGAGATAGCTGTGGTTATGGGCAGGAGAGTTGATAAAAATTGGTTGTGATATGGTGTTAGCTGGGGTTGTAATAGAAAAAGCTTAGTTGGGGTACAAGTTAGCTTTATGGAGATTAAAGGAACTGGAGTGATATTCAACTGGTGTAGTGGCAGTGATGCATGTGTCAGAGATCCATGTGTCAGAGGTTGCAGTCTGAATGGTTGGTTGAGTTAAGGGGCTCGGTCTAAGTAACTATAATGGTCTCAAAAGTGGAGGTGGGTGTGAATGGGGGTGGGGAGAGGAATGAGGCAGAGCAGAGCAGGTTGGACCCTGGTGGATGGGAATAGGGGTAGAGTAGGTGAGCAGAGTGAGGCTGAGCGAGGCTGAAAGGAGCAGGTTGGACCCTGGGCAAACCTTGCACCAAAAAATTGTATCTGATAGGACAAGGAATATGAGGTATGCAGCAGGAAATGCTAAGAATAACGGCAGTTCTTGTGGTAGTTAACACTTTAGTTACTAAAGGCAGTGTATTATGCTTCACAAAAAGACCTCGCTTGCCAATGCTTTTAATCTTTGTATTGTTTTTTCTGGTGCAGTTTAACCATTAATAGCGTTTTAAGCCAAATTAGATAGATTAAAGATGAATTAAAAAAAAATGAAAGTATAAAATACAAGCTTTCAATGGGTATGGTTGCACAGTTGGACTCTGGGGGTGGAGGGAGTGGGTTTAGAGGTCTGTTTTGTCCGTGGGAGTGTGCACATCACTAGCAGCTATAGTACACTTTGTAAAACAAGGGAGTTAACAGCAGAGGTGAAGATACATACAGGTATCTCAAGAGGAGACTCATTTTGGCTTGTTGTAGTGGGTCCTGTACGCTGGTCACTATAAGGCATACACTTGCTGTGTACCAGTTGAGGCAGGGGAGAACAGACGAGGAGCAGATAGTGAATGAAAAACTAAGCAAAGTGGGAAGAGAACATATTAGAGGATAAGAATACAGTAATTAGGATAATCAGCCTAAAATAAGAGAACAGAAACAGTTCAGATATGACTGTTGCAGTATAACTGTTCTTTGTAAGGCTATACTGGAGCTAGGAAAGGGTTAACATATGCATCAAGCAAATATTCAATCACAAGCCAGCTACCAGTTGGCAAATATTCTTTCACAGTAGTCTAGGAACAATTATTCAATCACAAGCAAGTTAATAGATAAAAAATATGCAATCACAATTTTTGAGGAGCAAGCTTCCACAATATCTTAATATTTACTATCAAAGCACATGTATATTGCAGTAGTCATTAAGCGATCACATGCTAAAGGGAATACAAATGAATGTGGGACTGGAAACTAGTCTGTTACTGTTATTAGATTGAATACCAAAAACAGATTAGGCAGCAATAACCCCAAAACATTGTTTCAATGTTAGAAATAATTACATTATAACAGTATGGTGCTCTTGCTACTCTCTACTGTAAAATGAAAAAGAAAATTCAACTATGGCGGTTCCTGTTGTGATTTTCCCTCCCTAGTCCCAAAAGTTTAAGCATAATATTGTTACAGATGCATAGCAGGAGACCATGCAACTGCTAGAAAAATTACGAAAGTTATTTTGTACAAGCATTTCAGACTGTAATCTCATAAAAAAACTACAAATCTCATAAAAAAAAAATACCTAAGTAATAATAACTCTCCTGTATTACAGACGTTTGCAAGTCTTACACATTTCCCTTGCTGACACACAACACTGCATTAAACAGCTAAATACTGCCAATCTATAATTTTCACTCTTCCGTTGTGAGTACACAACACTGCATTAAGCTCCTTCGTAGGACAGGAGGTAATCTATGCTTATCAGGTTGACTGTAATATTCATCACTAAAAAATACATAGTACATACATACATACATATATACATACATATGTACGTATGTACTACCATTCAACCCATCAGAATAGTTTGCCTCTTTCTGCACTGTTAATCATTTCTTCCCTAAGCACTTTACAACATTTCTGAATTTATCTAAATACTTTACATCCCTTCCCTTAATACCATACAATATCTTGTAATTTTATCTAATTGCAAATTTATAGATATGGTCTTGATAACTGTATTTTTAATATACATTTTAAATAGTCTGTGCTGTGCTTAATTATGTTATTTCAACACACCAAGTCTGCTAAAATGTGTAGTACATACCTACTTAGAGCTTGAAAATTCAATATACTGATTCTGTCATGTTTTCAGAGTTCAGTGTATTGTGTCTGTCATGCTTTTAATTCAATTTATTTACTGCAACAGTTTACTGTGAATGCCTGTATTACCTTTTTGGCCCAAGTAATTTCTTTAGACTAGTGTATGTACCTGGTTAACAGGTGTAATAAAATTAAACTTCATGCTTATCCTTTCCTTTAAAGCCTTATACTTCCAGTCCCAGTTGTTTAACAGTTAAAAAATAAATAAATAAATAAAGGAAAAATGGAGAGAAAAAAAAAAGGAAAAATGAAGGCTGAGACAGAGGGCTGTGAAGCAAAGGATGCTGGACCCGCATGTCCTGTCTTTAGGCTGCCAAGAACTTAAATAAATATGGCTATGATACTGTGGATGCATCTTGCAAAGCAGCAACTACAGGCTGAGTAATGTGGAGGCACACCTAATTGAGGTCCATGCCCCTGCCAAACAGTGTTAAAAAAGAGGTCCTAAAAGCTTAGCTGAACAGTGACCTCTTGTTTGGATCCTAGACTCAGGAACTGTACAAGAAAATGGAAAAAAGAGGAAGTGATTAACAGGATTCATTATAATTTATTGATTTTTTTTCTTGTAGCAGGGCAAAAAGTGAAAAAAATGCCACTTCAGTGAACACTATTTTAATTTTTTTTTTTTAAACAGGAGCAAGCCCCCCCCCCCCCGCAACTCCTTACACCACCTGTGTAAGGCGACCTGCCCTACACCACCCCATAACTTGTACCAAATCCACAGTTGTATGACACCATATGTTGAAGTGCCTTTCAGCTGTAAAGCCATTGTATTGTTGTCAGTTGGCCAAACTGTGTGTGGCATGAATACACAGTCCTGAATGATCATGAGTTCCTCAGGACTAACAAGACCCGAGATAGCTTCTGGAATTAAAATAACTTTCATTTTTTAAATCTAACTAGTAGCATCTCAGCATAGTTACTTTAAGGTATTAGAAATAAAATGAAAAACAGATTCATTAAATACTAGCACATGAAGAGATTCAGTCAGTGGGAAAAATGTCTTTTTCTTAAACATATAACTGTTAGTTACTTCTCATTAAATATTTTATGATCATTACTGAGAAATGGTTGTAATGTATGTGAATATAAGCTGTGTGTCTTTACGCAATAACATTTTGGAAATGTTAAGATGCAGTTTGATAGAAGGGCAGTGAAACATTATAAAATAAACTGGGATTTTTGTTATGAACCTCACTAAAATGTAAAGCTACAGGGCTATTAAGGCTAGAGACAGAGATGGATACTAGATATCAAAAATGCTTAACAACTTGGAAGGAAAAAAGGGAAATGTTTTCTCCATTGAGTGGCTTGGGAGGCCATACAACCAGCAACAGACACTCCTTGTGCGGGATTTCACATATTTAATGGAACTCTTCACAATGATTCAGTAATTTCATCTTTAAGGAACACATATTGGCAATCTCTGACTTTCACTTTGTAAACCAAAGGAAAAAGATTGCCATTGGTTCTGGTAAGTCCACTTTGCATCCAAGACTCCTGTACACATCTAGAATTCCTGCCACAGGATGAACAAGTACATAAACGCAATAAGAGATGCATGGAGAATAGTTGACCCCATCTTGTGAGTAGCAGTCAATTAACGATTTCTTAATGTTTGGTTTTAGTTAATTAGCTTGTTCTTGTAATAAACAGTGAGATTGACAGCTTGCTACTCTCCTGTTGGGGTCAGCCATTCTCCTTGCATCTCTGAATGACTTTCACTTGTCTTCCCTGACAGCTGATAAAGCTAGCAAAGCCTTCCTGAATGGAATCTTGTACTGAAGACCTCAGTTGAGGGAGCCTGTATGAACTTGGAATGTTTTTTTGTCTGGAAGCTGTAGCTAATGCATGCTTTGAGCCAGCTTCCTCCACTGACCCCATATACTTTTTTTTTTTTTTTTGGAAAATGTTCTTTCTAGTAGCTGTAGCAGTAGCCAGAAGCATCTTAGGAGCACAGTCCCTTTGTTAAAGCCCCCTTATATGGACTTTAAGTACAGAGTTGCACTTTGAGTAAACACCTCTTTTGTTCTTATATTGGCAACTGAAACAAAAATCATTCCGTTAATTTACGTATTTTTCTTGTCTGGAATAAAGGGGAATGCATTTTTTGCAAGAATGTTCACAATATATTGAATTGCACCTTAGCAGGACTAAAGATTAGAACTAATAGCAGTTTTTCTTCACACTGTAAAGGAAAGATGTACGGATTTCTAAAGTTCCTTCCTGGTTAGATTTTACACTGCTACATCTTGGGCTGTGACCTGCCAGCTCCACGTAGGGCTCACTCACTGAAGGCAGTGGCCACATCAACTGTATTTTTGAGAAATATCCTTGAGTGACATTTGAGCAGCAGCGACGTGGTTTAACGTAAACATCTTTACCAAGTGTTGCAAGCAAGATATTGCATCTAGGTTCCATTCTTCTTTTGGGGCCACCATGGTGAAAGTATTTGCCTAGCTTGTAGCACAAGGGTATGAAGCTGAGGACTCTGTCCTAGGAATTGTAAAACATGGACCACTTGGCAGATACAAAGTTATGTTTTTATCATAACATTTTATCCTTAAGAAGCACATCCACTCCCCTAACCACCCCTTCTTAAGTCTAGGACATTAATACAGTTCTTTACTGTTCCTTCCTAACATTCAGCAGGTGCTGGCTAGCACCTCTCTTTCTGTTTAAGGTTATCAACATTCCTTCCTCAGAATGCTAGATAAGCACATTACAGAGAACAGGAGAGAGGAGAGATGAGTAGTATCATGAAAGCTTCATGAAAGCGGAGGGCTGGAGAAACTGTCTAAAAAATTTGTAGCTGTCAAACTCTTTTCTGAGCAGCCACAGTGTGTGATGGTAAGAAGTGCTGTAGTGGAGGCAAGAACTGCAACAGATAGCTTAACAACCTGGTTGTTCATAGGTTCATACTAGGCTATCTGCCCTTGGGCAATTATAAGCCTAGCCCGATTCTGTATGGCTTACGCCACCTCTTGATTTGAGTATACTGTGCCCTTTTTTAAGGTTTAGTTACTGTGCCTCTGTCTAATAGTGACACGGGAGTAATCCCCGGGACAAACCTACGATCCCCCCATCCACTTATCAAGATTCTTCTTGAAGAGATTCAGTGAGGTGCTCTGCCTCACATGAACTGGAATTCTATTCCAGAGCAAAGGGAGCCTCTGGGTTATGAACCTGTCCCTCCAGCAAGTTCTATTTATTTCTGTGCTGAGGTTCAAGTCCCTCGAGCGTGTGGCTCTAAGGGATTTAGATTTACTGAGGTGGAGCATGTCCATTAATTCTGGATTTGACATAGCTTTGTATGTCAGGCATAGATCGCCTCGAAGTAGGCGGTATGCAACTGAGTAGAGCTGGAGTTTTTTTAACCGAGCAGTATATGGCATCTGTTTGAGACCCTTGATCCTCTTGGTGAGATACTTTTGGGGGTTTTCTAATTGCTGCAGGTGTCGGGTAAGGTACATCACAAAAGGGGCATTGTATTCTATGATGGGCCTGATGAGGGATGAATAAAGGGGCACGATTACCTCTCTTGATCTAGATGTGAAACCCTTCGTGATGAGGTGGGCTATGTAGAAGGCTTTCTAACCACTTTGGCAATGTGGTTTTCAAAGGAGAGATTGCGATCAACTTGGGTCCCCAGGTCCCTAATAACTTTCTCTGTACTTAATGGGTTTCCGCCTATGTGGTAATTTGTGGGCACATTGTTTTTGCCAAAGGGTATGACTATACATTTTTTGGCATTTAGCTTTAAACCATGGCGCTGGCACCAGTT